>NC_134694.1:20526722-20875472 GCF_050947455.1 Rhinoderma darwinii | reverse complement strand
GGCGCGGAAAAATTCTGCCATGTCTGAACGTGCCCTAAGGCATCATGCACACTACTGTAGTATGACTCTGTACAACCTCTGAGATGTACGGACCTGTAGTACGGCATCCATAGCAGTCTATACTGTACCTTCATATGACTCCAAGGTACTACGAAAGCATAAGGAACATTTTTCTGTTGGACTCCATGTGTTTCCGATAACAAAATGTTTGTGGCTTGCTCCATCATTTGCCATATTACCGACATGCTGATAGATAGATAGATATGAGATAGATGGATAGATATGAGATAGATGGATAGATAGATAGATAGATAGATAGATAGATAGATAGATAGATAGATAGATAGATAGATAGATAGATAGATAGATAGATAGATAGATAGATATTAGATAGATATGAGATAGATGGATAGATAGATAGATATGGGATAGATAGATAGATAGATAGATAGATAGATAGATAGATAGATAGATAGATAGATAGATAGATAGATAGATAGATAGATAGATAGATAATGAGATAGATAGATAGATAGATAGATAGATAGATAGATAGATAGATAGATAGATAGATAGATAGATAGATAGATGATAGATAGATAGATATGAGATAGATGGATAGATATGAGATAGATGGATAGATAGATAGATAGATAGATAGATAGATAGATAGATAGATAGATAGATAGATAGATAGATATTAGATAGATATGAGATAGATGGATAGATAGATAGATATGGGATAGATAGATAGATAGATAGATAGATAGATAGATAGATAGATAGATAGATATGAGATAGATAGATAGATAGATAGATAGATAGATATGAGATAGATAGATATGAGATAGATAGATGGATAGATATGAGATAGATAGATAGATAGATAGATAGATATGAGATATATAGATAGATAGATAGATAGATAGATAGATAGATAGATAGAGAGATAGATAGATAGATAGATAGATAGATAGATAGATAGATAGATAGATAGAAGATACTGTAGATAGATAGATGGATAGATGTGAGATAGATGGATAGATATGCGAGAGATAGATATGCGATAGATAGATAGATAGATAGATAGAGATAGATACATTTATGTTACATACTCACAGCCTTTTATATGTACACAAACATACAATGGACATTTACTAGTCGTACTCTGGCCTCACATTTTAATAATAATTTTTGTGGGAAATAATCTTTACTTGAAAAGAGCTTTTCAAAAATGAAAGATCCCCCTAGGGCTTGTTAAAATGAAAATGACAATTTGCATTATTTATCATGGTTGCCTATTCCTGCTTAGGTTGTGGCTATTGACTTCTCAGCAGACTGCTCCAATCTCAGTGATGCTGAAGTCTAGGAAGATGGCGCAGGTTTGCTGTAAAGGTGTTTTTCCTCATTTTTCCAGCGCCCCTTTTCACCTGGAAGTGTAAAACTATATAGGAAATCTCCATCTGGACACATTTCTGTAGCCTCTTTTTCTTCCACTCTTTTGATGTCGCCTCTGCTGAGCAGGAGTGTTAATATCGCCACTTCAGCACAGGAATCGGTAATTGTGCCTTACATTACACAACTTGTGCAACACAACATCAAGCATGACATTGAGCAGGCCCTGCACTGGTGACAGTCTAAACCTACAAGGACATGGGCAGACTTAATGGTCATAGACATAAAGATTTTCCTTAAGAACAGTAAATGATCTAAAACTTTCATTGACCAACAACAAGAACTAGAGGGGAATTTCTCAATTGTATGTTAGACAGGACACAAAGTAGCCACAAAGAGCCTATCTTGCTTGGGAGGACCTGGCATGCTCATGCAATACATGGACAACCAATTGATTTCAATGGGCACTGTGTAATCCTTTATTTCTCCTGTGGAGGCACTGCAGGGGAACTGAACACTTTCTGATGGGCTCCCCTGCAAATTACAGCTGATTGCTGGGAGTTCAAGCAATGAGACACCCGTGATAAGCATATTTTTATTGGACCCTTTAAGCAAAAAGGGATTTTCGAAAGTGGATAAACCCTTGAAGGAGGGTTTTTCATTATTGTTATTGTATCCAAAGAAAAATGTTATAGTCCAACAGAACCATTATATGTACAGCAATGTCTCTGCTCCTATATTGGAACAATATATACTCTATATATAGCCACATTAAAGGGGTCTTCCAGGCTTTTCATAATTTGTTTGAAAGTGGTTCCCCTAGATGACTGTGACATTGGCTACTGAGACAGCAATGTCTGCTGACACGGAACATTTATATATACAGAGGTATCCATCCTTACCTTTGCTTGCTTTAGTTGAGTACTCCAATTTCTCATTAAACAAATTCAATACAATATCGCGACATGCTAGCAAAACCCTTGACAGGCTGCAATTTTAGCAGTCTGCTTGGAGGGGGGGTAAGAGTCCCAGCACGGGCCTCTACCTTATTACGCCCCCACTTGGTGAAATCTATGCCAGCTATGAGCTTGCCTAATTCATGCCAGTTTCCCCACAAATTGCAACTTTCTACGCCAGAAAACTGGCTAAGAAATAATAATGAATAACTTCTCCCTATGTCCATGCAGGGGATTTGGAACTATGTATTAATAAAATAAAGATCCGACCACAATGAAATGGGTGCTCCGCTGTCTGATGACAGCCGGGCTCCTGCTCCAACGATAGCAATCGAAGTTTACTTTGATCACAACACTTTAACCGCTCAAATGCTGCGGTCATTAGCAATCGCTGCATTTGAGTAGTTTACAGAGGGAGGAAGCTCCCTCTGTCACCCATCGGCGGCCCGCAAATGCAATTGCGGCCATCCGATAGGGTGCATGGCAGCCGGGAGCCTAACAAAAGCCCCCAGGCCTGCCCTGGCTATATGCCTATTAGGCCGTGCTTTGGTATACCAAAGCATTATATCTGGGATCTAAAGATCGCACAGTGACGTCCGCTAATTTGACTGAAAAAATAAATAATGTAAAATTAATAAAAAGGTAAACGTAAAAAAAATAATTCTCCCATAAAAAATGCTTTTATTTAGTAAGAGTGTAAAAATAAAATATAAACTACACATATATGGTATCCCCGCGATTGTAATGACCCAAAAAATAAAGTTAGCATATTATTTAAACAGCAAGGTGATCGCCGTAAAAAAATGCAAAAAAACAACGGCAAAACTGCTATTTTTTGCCATTTCCCTCAAAAAAATAATAATAAAAGGTTAATCAATAACTCCCATGTACCCCAAAACGGTAGCAATTAAGTCCTTCAAAAACAAGTCCTCATGGCGACATCGACGGAAAAATAAAAAAGTTATGGCTCTTGGAAAGTGGAGATGAAAATAAAATTATTTTAGTTCAAAAGTAGTAAAACGTAAAAAAAGATACATATTTGGCATCGCCGTAATCGTACCGAATGAAGGCAGCATGTTATTTATGCTGCACAATAAACAGCGTAAATGTGAAATGCATAGAACAATGCTAAATTGCTGTTTTTTTTATAACCCTCCCCAAAAAATAAAAGTTAATAAGAAAATTCTATATTCCCCAAAACAGTGACATTGAAAAATACAACTCATCCCGCAAAGAACAAGTTCTCACACAGCCATGTCTATGTAAAAATAAAAAAAGTTATAGCTCTTTGAATGTGACGATGGAAAAACTATAAAAATTGCTTGGTCATTAGGGCCCAGAATGCCTGCAGAGGCAAGGGGTAAAAGGGGTTCATATAGGGTGCACTCCATTTTGGCCACCACCCTAAACCCAACCCCTGATCTTACAAATGCCCTAATTTAAAGTGGTATATCTGGTGACAGATTTCTTCTAAAAAGTTATTATATCACTGTGGCGGTAAGCCTCCCATATATCCAGCAGTGGCCATGTATAAATTCACAGAATATTTTTTACAATGTTTTTGTATCTTTTTGTTTATTTTTATTTTTGTACAACCAACTAAATATATTATATACCAAGCTAACATAGCAAAATAATTGCAGCTATTCTTAATATTGCGTGCATTAATCAAAACCATCTGACATGACTGCTGGCTACAGTCTACCTTCATTATTCTACCAGGTGTGCCCCTGAAGTGCCCTGTGTGTACTGATCATTATGTATGCAGGCAGTTGCTGGTTTGGGGCTATTGTTAGGGCTGGTGATCAATTTCATTCTTTTATTCTAGAGTCAGAAGGTTAAAAAGATGTTTAGATCTCCACGGGGGGATCCCCTCAGCTGCGTGTACTAAGGATGCTCTTTTGCCACCTAAACAATAAATTTTTTATTCGGAATGACACTATTAGACAGGGGTGTATACAAACCTCTTCATGGGCGATAGGCTAACGCAGCAGTATCAGAAATGTCTAGAATTTCCGCTGTCACTGGTAGGGCAAATGAGGGCAAACAAGACATTCAACAACTTTAGTATTGGCATGAATTATTTTTTAGTATTTTTTAACAATTTGAAAATATATTTTATACGGCTCCAATACATTTAGGGCACATTCAGACGTGGCAGATTTGCTGCGGAATTCCGCTGCGGACAGGCCGCAGTGGAAATCCGCAGCAGACTTTTTTTTCTTTGGTTTCTATTGCTTTTTAGGTAACTTAGTGCAGACATTGCGGGAAATAAAAGTGTGGAAACTAGCTTGCAGTGCGGAATTTATATTCCGCAGTACGCACAGTCTGTTGCGGAGAAGCTGCGGATTTCAGCCTTTGCAAACTGTCAGGTATGCTAATTTTAATCACTTAATTGCCGCAAATTTGAGGCAAAATCTGCAGCGGTAAATTTCCGCCACGTCTGAACATGCCTCTAGAAGAGCTGTTCACAAAATGTATCTACCACATTAGCCCCGTACCCCAATAAGGCTCCTAAAGTATTTGCTCCCACACACAAAATGCACTGCAGATTTTCTGCGACAGAAAATCTGCAGTGGAATCTAAAAAAACAATGCAGATAAATCTGTCACAGAAATCCGTTCCGGATATTGCAGCGGAAATGCTGCCTTTTTGCTGCAGCGGTTTTACCTGCGAAATTAGTGTTAAACATTCATTGTAGCAAAGTATATGTGCACCTGCGGATTTCCAAGGTTTTTTATTGCGTTTCCGCTGCGTCAACGCTGTAAAAACCGCTACAAAACAAATCTGTTGCGGAATTTCTGCTCTCCATTGAAGTCTACGGGGCAAACACGCAGCATCTCCGCTCAGAACACGCAGTATAAATTGACATGCTGCGGAATTGAACAAAAGCACCACAAAACACTTTCCGCACAAGTTTTCTGCATTTTTTTTCCGCAGCGTATGGCTGAGATTTTCGAAGTCATATGAACTTTAAATACTAAGGGAATTTCCATACAGAATTCCATTGTGGAAATGTCCGCAGTGTTTACGCTACGTGGGAACCTAATCAAATAATGTATCTATTCAGACACACATACCCATCCGTATATTTTTGGAGTGTTAGGGGAACCTGACAAAAGGAATAGGAGAACATACAAACTCCATGCAGATGTATTTTTAAAAAATATCTTAATAATTATTTTGCCAGATGCTGCCTTGTTTGGAATTAAAATGAGGACCCCAGCACCGTAACACAACTGTGCTAATCACTGAGCCCCTATCCCACCCATGATACATATCATCACTACCACCGCTATCATGAATGCTGGGTAGAAGAATAATACAACCATTGTTCACTGTATGAACATTGGTACATTCTGCGAATGTTAAATGTCAATTTACAAAAATCATTAGAAACTACTTAAATTAGGGAATTCTGAGTTAATAGAGGGGAGCCCACATTCAGAACCCAGATCTATTATCCAAAGCAGACAGCAGCTACAAAGAACATCTCTTACCATGAAGGACCTGAAACATGAATTACATGGACAGACCATTGTTTTTAATGGGAACTATGTAATACTTCCTTTCTCCTGTGGTGGTGCTGCAGGGTAATTGAACACTCGCTGTTGGGGTTTCCACAGATTACAGCTGATCACTTTGAGATGATTGTCTTTAAAATCATCAGGATCTCACAGAGGCATAACTTAAAGCTCCTGGGCTCCAGTCAAAATCTGTAAAGGGGTGCCCCACATAACAAGTAGCATATATAATCCTGGAATCTTCTTATCTCACCGAGGGGCCCTTGGACCCCCTCTGGCACCAGGGTCCGGGTGTGACTTCTACTCCTGCACCGCCTATAGCTACGCCCCTAGGACCTCCTAGTCGTCAGTTTGCCCCCAAACTTGTGAGAATTAGAACTTATCAGCACCACATTAATGGTGAACCTCATGCAGGCAATCATTACCTTCTCACATTGCTCATAACCTTATACAATATCTTAATTATTGTTCTTTTTCATTGTAACTTACTTTACTGTCAGGAGAGATTTTAATTTTATGGCAGGTATGCCAGTTTCCTCACATCTCACATATCTACAGGCAGGATTTACATCCCCAGGGGTACTCATGGGTGAAGCTGCTGGGTATACAAGGGAAGGGCAAATCTAAGTAGACATTTAATGGCTTATTGCTATAGGGCAAGGGGATCATAGTAATAAAAAGATCTGGATGATAATATATATTGTGCTAATGCTAACGTTTATAAGTATATTACCCCAACAGTATCATTCTACGACAGCCTACAACTAATGCACTCAGCGTCAATATAACCCAGATCTAATATATCTCATGGTATATGCTATTTGATATAAAAGGCAATGTGTTTCCGTGTATGGTACAATGGGGTAACCTAAACATTACCTTATCCAAGAGGGAAGCCGTGTTCTTCAGAGTTTACAGTCTACAAATGGAAAAAGGCATAATTATAATGTTATCATATATTTCCCTTGATGACTCCTGTACTGTAGCTAACAACATGCAGACTTCCCTCTTTTGTCCATACAATATGAATCCCTGGGTGACTATTTAAAGAGCTAAAGCATCAATAAGTGAATTCCAGTATTATTTTTATGGCTCCGTAATGCTGAGTTAAATCTCTGTAGCTTTATTAATACCTTCACAAATGGCATTTGTTTTAAAAACAGACTATAATAAAGCTACAAAGGAGATGTTATATTGAAATGATTGGAAATGCAGAAACAAGTTAAACAGATTCCATAGAGTCTGGCCAGGCATTAACAATATTCTGATCAGTGCATTATATTAGAAAGGAAGCTCAACACAACACATACTACTAGCACCTTACAACTAAAGGGCCTTTTACACCGGCCAATAAGCGGCCGGTGCAGCGAGCTCCGATCAACGAGACATCGTTGATCGGCGCTCGTTTGCTCCTGTCACACAGAACTATGGATTGGGACGAACGACTATTAATCCCATCGCTTGTCCCCATAAATTATTATCATGTCGGCAGCGCGTCTCCCTGTTTACACAGGGAGATGTGCTGCCGACAACGATAATATTTAACTTTTTTAAAACGATCCGACCACCAGATGACCGAGCTTCATCTGCTGATCGTGTAATGACGGGGTAGGGAGACAGACAGGTGAGCCCTAATCTACCCGCCACTCAGTCCCTGCCTACTTGCACGGCCCGTCCTAGGCGACGGCGTACAACTGGGTGACGGTCCCTATGCTCAATATGTGTACGACAGACAAACAGACAATGGTACACAGAAGCTAAGGGAAATGGGGCAGTTGCCCACGGCAACACCGTGAGCAACAGGAGTACTGAACGAGCCGAGTCAAACCAGGAGTGTACGAGGTACCAAACGCAGAGCAGGAGCGTAGTCAGTAAATCCAGGGTCAAAATTAAGCAAAGTCAATAATAATAGCAGGAGCAGTAGAGCCAGGAAACAGGAAAGAATCACAGACAAAGACAAGCAGGAAATAAAGGTATAAATAGACCGGGGGCGGGAGCTAGAACCGTCTGGCCAGGCTGTGATAGGTTCTCCCACTCCTGAGCCTACCAGCCTGAGTGGTAGCAGATCAAGTCACTCTATCAGACCTAGGAGCAGCTGCAGACTGATTACCCACGGGCGTCGACACAGAAGCTGTGTCTGACAGATCCTTTACAGCCCCCCCCCCTTTTATGAGGGGCCACTGGCCCCTTTCTAGGTAGACCTGGCTTATTGGGGAACCGAAGATGGAACCTTCTGAGCAATACCCCAGCATGAACATCCCGAGCGGGTACCTAAGTCCTCTCCTCAGGCCCATATCCTCTCCAATGGACCAGGTACTGGAGGGAGCCTTGGACCATCCTGCTGTCCACAATCTTGGCCACCTCGAATTCTACCCCTTCAGGGGTGAGAACAGGGACCGGATGTTTCCTCGAGGTAGCCAAGGACGGGGAGCAGCGTTTCAGGAGGGAGGCATGAAACACGTCGTGTATTCGAAAAGACGATGGTAACTCCAGTCGGAAGGAGACAGGGTTAAGGACCTCAATGACCTTGTACGGCCCTCTATACCGGGGAGCAAATTTTTGTTGACGGACTTTATGGCGCAAATTTTTTGAAGACAGCCACACCAGATCCCCGACCACAAACAAGGGGTTAACAGAACGTCTTCTATCTGCCTGAGTCTTTTGTATGCTCTGGGACGCCTCTAGGTTCTTCTGAACCTGGGCCCAGACTGTGCATAGTTCCCGATGAACAACATCTACCTCGGAATTGTTGGAACCACCAGGTGAAACAGAAGAGAACCGTGGATTAAACCCAAAATTACATAAAAAGGGGGAGACCCCTGACGAGTTACTGACCCGGTTATTAAGGGAAAATTCGGCGAGGGAAATGAAGGAGACCCAATCATATTGACAGTCAGAGATAAAACACCTTAAATATTGTTCTAGAGACTGATTAGTCCTCTCGGTTTGGCCATTAGTTTCAGGATGGAAGGCCGAGGAGAAGGACAGATCAATCTCCAACTTTTTACAGAAAGCTCTCCAAAACCAGGGGCGTAGCTAGGGGGGGGGGGCAGGCGGGGCACGTGCCCCGGGCGCAGCTCAGAGGGGGGCGCCAGCGCCACCTCCTCCTGCACTATAATTGTACCTGTGTCGCAAGGACACAGGTACAATTAGAAGCAATGAATGACCGTGCACGTTCCGTGCCCGGCCATTCAGCGCCTTTCCACGAACGAAGCAACTGGTACTTTTTGTACCAGTGAAGCTTCCGTCGATGAAAGACGCTGACTGACTGGCAGCGAAAGTCATCCTGCCCAGCCAATCAGCGCCTTTCATAGACGCTGTGTTCTACCCCCTGGAGACCTGCGCAGAAGAGCGCAGGTCTCCATGGCTGCCGGACGGCATGGGAGCGGGAATAAGGTGAGTTTGAATATTTTTTATTTTTTTTTAACTGTAATAGAAGTGTGTGTCTGTATCTGCGGGGGGACTATATCTACAGGGGGACTATATCTACAGGGGGGCTATATCTACAGGGGGTGGGCTATATACAGGGGGACTATATCTACAGGGGGGCTATATACTGGGGTGGGCTATCTACAGGGGGACCATATCTACAGGTGAACTATATCTACAGGGGGGGCTATATACTGGGGTGGGCTATCTACAGGGGGACCATATCTACAGGGGGTGGGCTATATACAGGTGGACTATATCTACAGGGGGTGGGCTATATACAGGTGGACTATATCTACAGGGTGGGCTATCTACAGGGGGACCATATCTACAGGGGGTGGGCTATATACAGGTGGACTATATATACAGGGGGTGGGCTATATACAGGGGGGCTATATACTGGGGAGGGCTTTCTACAGGGGGACCATATCTACAGGGGGTGGGCTATATACAGGTGGACTATATCTACAGGGGGTGGGCTATATACAGGTGGACTATATCTACAGGGTGGGCTATCTACAGGGGGACCATATCTACAGGGGGTGGGCTATATACAGGTGGACTATATATACAGGGGGTGGGCTATATACAGGGGGGCTATATACTGGGGAGGGCTTTCTACAGGGGGACCATATCTACAGGGGGTGGGCTATATACAGGTGGACTATATCTACAGGGGGTGGGCTATATACAGGGGGACTATATCTACAGGGGGGCTATATACTGGGGAGGGCTATCTATGGAGCACCATATACAGGGGTGGGCTATAGCTACAGGGGGCTATATAGTATATAGCCCCCTGTAGATATAGCCCACCCCTGTAGATATAGCTTACCCCTGTAGATATAGCCCACCCCTGTAGATATAGCCCACCCCTGTAGATATAGCCCACCCCTGTATATAGCCCACCCCTGTATATAGCCCAGCCCTGTAGATATAGCCCCCCTGTAGATATAGCCCACCCCTGTAGATATAGCCCACCCCTGTAGATATAGCCCACCCCTGTAGATATAGCCCACCCCGTAGATATAGCCCAACCCTGTAGATATGGTCCCCCTGTAGATATGGTCCCCCAGTAGATATGGTCCCCCAGTAGATATGGTCCCCCTGTAGATATGGTCCCCCTGTAGATATGGTCCCCCTGTAGATATGGTCCCCCTGTAGATAGCCCACCCCTGTAGATAGCCCACCCCTGTAGATAGCCCACCCCTGTAGATATAGTCCCCCTGTAGATATAGTCCCCCTGTAGATATAGTCCCCCTGTAGATATAGCCCACCTGTAGATATAGCCCACCCCTGTATATAGTATCCCACAAATAGCTCCCCCTATAGTGGTCCACAGAAAGCCCACCCCTATATATAGCCCCCTTGTACATATAGTCCACCCCTGTATATAGTGCTCCACAGATAGCCCACCCCTGTATATACTATATACAAGGGTGGGCTATCTGTGGAGCACTATATACAGGGGTGGACTATCTAGTGGAGCACTATATACAGGGGTGGACTATATATACAAGGGGGCTATCTGTGAAACACTATATACAGGGGTGGACTATATGTGGAGCACTATATACAGCGGTGGGCTATATCTACAGGGGGGCTACATACATGGTTGGGCTATCTGTAGAGTACTATATACAGGGGTGGGCTATATCTACAGGGGGCTATATACAGGGGTGGGCTATCTGTAGAGCACTATAGGGGGAGTTATTTGTGGGACACTATATACAGGGGTGGTCTATATGGGGGCACTATCTACAGGGGCTCTATGGCAAGCACTATCTACAGGGTGCTCTATGGCAGGCACTATCTACAGGGGGCACAGTGTGTGTGTGTGTGTGTGTGTGTGAGACACGGTGTATGGTGCTATTATAATTAGAGGTGCAGTGTATGGCGCTATTATATGTAGGGGCGTAGTGTGTGGTATAATGATAACTTTATATTTATTTATAGGTGCAGAAATGTTGGAAAAGTGAGAAGCTGAAGACATGTGATCGGCAAACTGCAGAAGTGGGCTGTGACCGGGAGAAGCCACCATAGAGGTCTGGACCGGATGGAGAAAAAGAACTAGAATCTGAGACGTCACCGGTGAGTCACTTAATGTATATGTTTATTCTGCCTCTAATCAGCACTGTAGTCACTCTATGATCTGCAGCGAGATGATGGGTGGTATGATTATGATAGGATTTATTTTTTGTGAAACGGCATCTCCCAGCATATCCTTATCATTGTTTGGGCCATGCTGGGAGCTGTAGTTTTACGCCGTACACACCTATACAGCAGGGGTTGCACTAAATTGAGCTGTATTTGTGCTGGTGTTGTATATATGTAGTGAGCTTGGTTCTGGTGTTGTGTATAGAACCATATTGCTTGTAAAATGTACAAATGTTTTTATGCTCGCGTTTCATAAAAATAAATAACACGTCGATTGGTAGAGAAAACAAACACGGCGAGTGGGAAGGAGATGTCGGGAAAGAGGTTGGTGGGGGGGGGGGGGCGCCAAACTGAATCTTTGCCCCGGGTGCTGGAGAACCTAGCTACGCCTCTGCCAAAACAATGAAACAAATTGTACCCCTCTGTCAGAAACAATATTGACAGGAACCCCATGGAGACGCAGGATGTGTTTGACAAACAAGGTAGCTAACGTCTTAGCATTGGGTAGTTTCTTGAGGGGCACAAAGTGGCACATCTTACTGAAGCGGTCTACTACAACCCACACCACCGACTTGCCTTGAGATAGAGGCAGATCGGTGATAAAATCCATGGAGATATGGGTCCAAGGTCTCTGGGGAATGGGCAAAAAACATAGTAAGCCCGCTGGTCGGGGCCTGGGAGTCTTGGACCTGGCACAAATTTCACAAGCGGCGACGTAGGCCTTAACGTCTTTAGGCAACCCAGGCCACCAATAGTTTCTGGCAATGAGGTGCTGGGTACCCAGGATGCCTGGATGGCCAGATAGTGCAGAGTCATGATTTTCCCTGAGTACCCTTAGCCGGAATTGCAGGGGAACAAACAGCTTGTTCTCAGGAAGGTTCCCGGGAGCTGAACCTTGATCAGCTGCAATTTTGGAGACTAAGTCAGAATCAACAGAGGAAATTATTATACCTGGGGGCAAAACACAAGCAGGATCTTCCTCCGAAGGAGGGCTGGCCATGACGCTACGCGACAGTGCATCAGCTTTAATATTTTTAGACCCAGCCCTATAGGTGACCAAAAAGTTTAATCTAGTAAAAAACACCGCCCATCGAGCTTGTCTTGGGTTTAGCCTCTGGGCAGATTCTAGGAAAACCAGATTCTTGTGGTCGGTAAGGACCGTTACCTGGCCCCCTCCAGGAAGTGGCGCCACTCTTCAAATGCCCATTTAATGGCTGAGAGTTCGCGGTTGCCAATGTCATAGTTACTCTCAGTGGGCGAGAACTTCCTGGAGAAGTAGGCACAGGGACGGAGATGGGTGAGAGACCTGGTACCCTGGGACAAGACAGCACCCACTCCCACCTCCACGATGAATGGCTCCATTTGGTTAGGCTGAATCAGCACTGGGGCCGAGATAAAGCACTTCTTAAGGACCTCAAAAGCCTGGACCGCCTCCGGAGGCCAGTGGAGGAGATCAGCACCTTTGCGAGTAAGTTGCGTAAGAGGCTTAGCGATGACCAAGAAGTTAGCAATAAATCTCCTGTAATAATTAGCAAACCCCAGGAAGCATTGTAACGCCTTCAGGGAGGCAGGTTGGACCCAATCAGCCACAGCCTGAACCTTGGCAGGGTCCATGCGGAATTCACTAGGAGCGAGGATTTGACCCAAAAATGGTATCTCCTGCACCCCAAACACACATTTTTCGGTTTTAGCAAAGAGTTTGTTTTCCCGAATGGCCTGGAGCACCTTCCTGACATGCTCAATGTGGGAGGACCAGTCCTTGGAAAACACAAGTATGTCATCAAGGTACACTGCAAGAAATACCCCCAGGTAGTCTCTTAAAATCTCATTTATGAAGTTCTGGAAGACCGCGGGAGCATTACACAGCCCAAAGGGAATGACGAGGTATTCGAAATTACCTTCCGGTGTGTTAAACGCAGTCTTCCACTCATCCCCCTCTCTGATGCGGATAAGGTTATAAGCCCCCCGAAGATCAAACTTAGAGAACCATTGGGCCCCCTGAACCTGATTGAAGAGATCAGGAATCAAAGGAAGGGGATACTGGTTCCTTACAGTGACCTTATTCAAGTTTCGGTAATCGATGCACGGCCTAAGACCACCATCCTTCTTCCCTACGAAGAAGAAGCAAGCACCTACCGGAGAAGTAGAGGGGCGAATGTAACCCTTGGCCAGGCCTTCCTGGATATACTCTCTCATGGCTTCACGTTCGGGACAAGAGAGATTAAATATCCTACCCTTAGGGAGCTTAGTTCCTGGTACCAAATCGATAGCGGAATCGTATTCTCTATGAGGAGGTAACACTTCGGAGGCCTTTTTAGAAAAAACATCAACGAAGTCCTGAATAAACTCAGGTAGAGTGTTAACCTCCTCAGGGAAAGAAATAAAATTAACAGAAAAACATGACGTCATGCATTCATTACCCCATTTGGTACGATCCCCAGTATTCCAGTTAAACATGGGATTATGCATCTGCAACCAGGGAAGGCCTAAAACCAAATCGGACGATAATCCCTGCATCACCAGTACAGAGCACTGCTCCAAATGCATGGAGCCAACAATGAGTTCAAAAACAGGGGTATGCTGCGTAAAATAACCATTAGCAAGTGGAGTGGAGTCGATACCAACTACCGGGAAAGGTTTAGGCAAATCAATCAATGGCATAGCTAGAGACATAGCAAATTCCACAGACATAATATTAGCAGAAGACCCTGAATCCATGAAGGCACTGCCGGTAGCAGACCTACCCTCAAAAGAGACCTGAAAGGGAAGCAAGATCTTATTAGGTTTCATATTTACGGGAAATACCTGTGCGCCCAAGTGACCTCCCCGATGGTCACCTAGGCGTGGAAGTTCTTCCGGCTGCTTATTCTTACGCCTAGGACAGTTGTTCACGTAAGACCATTCTTCCTGCCGAGCTCTCTACGTTGTTGGGGATACACGGAGGCCCCGAGTTGCATTGGTTCATCCGAGTATTCCGTGGAAGAACAAAGCAACAGAACCTCGGGAGCCATCATGGGGGAGCCAGAGGAGAAAGCACAAAAACGTTCGAGTCGTCGTTCCCTGAGACGTCGGTCAAGACGTACCGCTAAAGCCATAACCTGATCTAGAGAGTCTGAAGAGGGATAGCTAACTAACAGGTCTTTCAGGGTGTTCGACAGACCCAATCTAAACTGGCACCTCAAGGCAGGGTCATTCCACCGAGAAGCTACACACCACTTCCTAAAGTCAGAACAGTACTCCTCAACGGGTCTCTTACCCTGACGTAAGGTCACCAGCTGACTCTCGGCAAAGGCAGTCTTGTCAGTCTCGTCATATATGAGACCGAGAGCAGAAAAAAAAAGATCAACAGAGGAAAGTTCAGGGGCGTCAGGAGCCAAGGAGATGGCCCATTCTTGGGGCCCGTCCTGGAGTCGGGACATAATTATACCCACTCGCTGGCTCTCAGAACCTGAGGAGTGGGGCCTTAGACGGAAATAGAGCCTACAACTCTCCCGAAAGGAGAAAAAAGTCTTCCGGTCCCCTGAAAACCGGTCAGGCATCTTGAGGTGGGGTTCAAGAGGCGAGGTGGGGGGCACTACCAGGGTAGCATCACGCTGGTTGCCCCTCTGAGCCAGGGCTTGGACAAGTAGGGAGAGGCCCTGCATTTGCTGAGCCAGGGTCTCAAGGGGGTCCATAGTAGTGTCAGGGACCAGGGTAGAAAAGGTATATGGGCCTGTGATCATGTAATGACGGGGTAGGGAGACAGACAGGTGAGCCCTAATCTACCCGCCACTCAGTCCCTGCCTACTTGCACGGCCCTTCCTAGGCGACGGCGTACATCTGGGCGACGGTCCCTACACTCAATATGTGTATGACAGACAAACAGACAAGGGTACACAGAAGCTAAGGGAAATGGGGCAGTTGCCCACGGCAACACCGTGAGCAACAGGAGTACTGAACGAGCCGAGTCAAACCAGGAGTGTACGAGGTACCAAACGCAGAGCAGGAGCATAGTCAGTAAAGCCAGGGTCAAATGAAGCACGGTCAATAATAATAGCAGGAGCAGCAAAGCCAGGAAACAGGTAAGAATCACAGGCAAAGACGAGCAGGAAATTAAGGTATAAATAGACCGAGGGCGGGAGCTAGAACCGTCTGGCCAGGCTGTGATAGGTTCTTCCACTCCTGAGCCTACCAGCCTGAGTGGTAGCAGATCGAGTCACTCTATCAGACCTAGGAGCAGGTGCAGACTGATTACACACGGGCGTTGACCCAGAAGCTGTGTCTGGCAGATCCTTTACAGATCGCTGCCCTTTTTACACAGGGCAACTATCGGCAACAAGCGTTATATAAACGCTCGTGTGCCCTATAATCGTTCTGTGTAAAACCCCCTTAAGTAACTTCAATTGCATAATAATATATATATCTTTTGGTAAATGCTAGATTTTTCTTTGGTGAGAACTATTCTCTTTAGCAAGAAAAATAGTTTGAGTCTGTCACAGCCCAAGCCCATTACTAGACTGGATAAAACTGACATGAAAATGGACTTCAAGATATTAGTGGACAGCAAACCAGTGAAGCAACCAGTGTCAGGCAGCTGCTACCAAGGCAACAAAAAAAATCATGGAATGCATCAATAGGGCATAGATGCACATGATGAGAAAATGGTTCTACCACTTAAGAAATCACTAGTCGGATCGCACAGAATTTTGTGTACAATAAAGACATATCAGAGTTAGAGTGGGTCCAAAGGCGGGCAACCAAAGTAATAAATGGAATGGGTAGATTGCAGTACCCAAAAAGATGATAAAAGTTTTTTTGTTTGGAAAAAAAACTGAGGGGTGACCTAATAACTATGTAGAAATATATCAGTACAGAGATCTATCTCATGATCTATTTATGACCTGTAACTATAACAAGGGGGCATCCATAGAGGGAAGAAGGTTTATACATCAACATAGAAGAGATTTTGTCACTGTAAAGATGAGAAAAATTGCCTTGTATTTCATGGTCGATGCTTTGCCTTCCTTTGGACCAACACTTCAGGTTAACAAGTTAGGTTAACAAGTTGAATGAAAGACAACCCCTATTCATATGCCCTATTAGGGTATATGGGCATCATAGAGGGGAGCCCCTCAATCAAGACTATCCTCTATAAACCAGAACAGCTAGATGCTAAGCTCTAGAAGACCCTGCTAAACCATGGCAGGTGGAAGCTGAATTGGCGATGAGATGACAGCTGATCGCTGGGGGGGTTCTAAGAACTGGAACGGCAGCAATCAGCTTATCGATGGGGTGGCTGTCTTCATAGATATTGTATTACATGGATGTCTTAATAGAGTGTTTTTTTAACTTTTGGGGGGAAATTCTCATTAATGAATTAAAGGGGTTGTCCGATGACAGAAAAATGATGACCTATACTCAGCATAGGCCATCAATGTCTGATCGGCTGGGATATGACTCTCAGCTCTCTCGAGGATCAGCAGTTTGAAGGGGCCTGGTAAGCGCTGCTTCCCCTTCATCGCTTACAGTGCTCCATACTGTACAACACCGACATATTTGTAGCGGTGGAGCACAGTATTGCAGCTTCCTCCGATGTGAATGATACAGGTCTGGGCATAGAACAATCGACCATTAAGATCCATTTACAAGTGATTAGAAATAAGAATAATTATGAGTATTTATAATGGCAATTACCCTGCATAAAAAGCAAAATGATCCTTGACGAGAAATAATCATATTATACATCGTTGAGACAATGGTATGATGTTTGCCACTTATTCACTAAAAATACGTCTATCATTAAACCCAAACGGATAGAAATGTTGCATGCTATTTTCCTTCAGATGGCATTTTTATGCCAATTTCCTGCAGGATGTGAAAGATAGATGCCATATATATGGGTCCAGTGTACCCATCTGGCTTTTTAACACATGGAGGGAATTTATTCCACCTCATATATATGAGTGGACCCCAACAAATCTAAGTAAATTAAATACTTTTAATATATTGTAGTAAGTAGAGGGTATAACATTTGATGTTCTTGCATGTTTTAATGTAATTATAGTCATTTCCCTGCTGCTCATACCACTGGGTACAGTGACCAATGAGATAGAGAAGGTTCAACCTATGTACTGATCAGAAAGAGTCCCACACTATAGTCCTCGTAGGTGTTGAACTGCTAAAGACTCTCCGTTTCCATAAATATCAGTTGTCTGAGATGCACCCAGCCCAATAGAGCTCACATCATTTTATGCCTTTATCAATATGTCTTTTTCATGCCTATGTTGACTTATTGGATAATTATGCTTTTCTTGTAGAAAATGAAAGGATCGGACCTCCGTTGTGCTGTCAGGCAAAAAAGGGCTCTGAGGACAAGAAAGGACGTGTTTCTGTTGTATGCAAGGGCATAGACACCATAGAGGCAGACCATACAGCTGTTATTCGGCATTGGAGAAAGGGAGCCCAGCCCCTGGCTGGACCCATCCCCTTTGTTACTGTCTGAAATATTAGCAAGCAAGCGGTGGGGAATTGGCCCAATGGTCATGGAAAAAGCACTGAGAAGAAAACCAACAAGAGGCCCTACTGTCCTGGGTTTAAAAAAAAAAAAAATCCACCATATTGGGTGTCCCCCTTTCTTCTATGTACACTACCGTTCAAAAGTTTGGGGTCACCCAGACAATATTGTGTTTTAGATGAAAACTCACACTTATATTTATCAAATGAGTTGCAAAATGACTAGAAAATATAGTCAAGACATTGACAAGGTTAGAAATAATGATTTTTATTTGAAATAATAATTTTTTCCTTCAAACTTTGCTTTCGTCAAAGAATGCTCCATTTGCAGCAATTACAGCATTGCAGACCTTTGGCATTCTAGCTGTTAATTTGCTGAGGTAATTGGGAGAAATTTCACCCCATGCTTCCAGAAGCCCCTCCCACAAGTTGGATTGGCTTGATGGGCACTTCTTGCGTACCATACGGTCAAGCTGCTGCCACAACAGCTCTATGGGGTTGAGATCTGGTGACTGCGCTGGCCACTCCATTACAGATAGAATACCAGCTGCCTGCTTCTTCCCTAAATAGTTCTTGCATAATTTGGAGGTGTGCTTTGGGTCATTGTCCTGTTTGTAGGATGAAATTGGCTCCAATCAAGCACTGTCCACAGGGTATGGCATGGCGTTGCAAAATGGAGTGATAGCCTTCCTTATTCAAAATCCCTTTTACCTTGTACAAATCTCCCACTTTACCAGCACCAAAGCAACCCCAGACCATCACATTACCTCCACCATGCTTGACAGATGGCGTCAGGCACTCTTTCAGCATCTTTTCAGTTGTTCTGCATCTCACAAATGTTCTTCTGTGTGACCCAAACACCTCAAACTTCGATTTGTCTGTCCATAACACTTTTTTCCAATCTTCCTCTGTCCAATGTCTGTGTGCTTTGGCCCGTATTAATCTTTTCCTTTTATCAGCCAGTCTCAGATATGGCTTTTTCTTTGCCACTCTGCCCTGAAGGCCAGCATCCCGGAGTCGCATCTTCACTGTAGACGTTGACACTGGCGTTTTGCGGGTACTATTTAATGAAGCTGCCAGCTGAGGACCTGTGAGGCGTCTATTTCTCAAACTAGAGACTCTAATGTACTTGTCTTGTTGCTCAGTTGTGCAGCGGGGCCTCCCACTTCTCTTTCTACTCTGGTTAGAGCCTGTGTGTGCTGTCCTCTGAAGGGGGTAGTACACACCGTTGTAGGAAATCTTCAGTTTCTTGGCAATTTCTCGCATGGAATAGCCTTCATTTCTAAGAACAAGAATAGACTGTCGAGTTTCACATGAAAGCTCTCTTTTTCTAGCCATTATGAGAGTTTAATCGGACCCACAAATGTAATGCTCCAGATTCTCAACTAGCTGAAAGGAAGGTCAGTTTTATAGCTCCTCTAAACAGCAAAACTGTTTACAGCGGTGCAAACATAATTGCACAAGGGTTTTCAAGTGTTTTCTAATCATCCATTAGCCTTCTAACACAGTTAGCAAACACAATGTACCATTAGAACACTGGAGTGATGGTTGCTGGAAATGGGCCTCTGTACACCTATGTAGATATTGCATTAAAAACCAGATGTTTGCAGCTAGAATAGTCATTTAGCACATTAACAATGTATAGAGTGTATTTCTGATTAATTTAATGTTATCTTCATTGAAAAAAACTGTGCTTTTCTTGCAAAAATAAGGACATTTCAAAGTGACCCTAAACTTTTGAACGGTAGTGTACACCCTAGGGTATATTAAATATTTTATTATTTTATTTATTATTATGACTGTCTGATGGCAAGCAATGACACCTCTTGCACACGACCGAGATCGGGCTATGAAAAATGGTCCGAGTGTTGTCTGGATTTCCGGCCCTACCACAGTACAAATGAACGGGACTCCTGCCATCATAGATATTTTATGATGCTAGGAGTCCCTGCCTCCTGCTGTTCCATACTGTACCATTTTGTTCAGTATGGAACAGCAGTTCTGTGGGGAGTCAGAGACTACTAGCATCATAAATGTCTATGATCCTAGGAATCCCGTTCACCTGTACTGCAGGAAATCCAGCCGTCACACGGACCGGTTTTCACGGCCCGAACTCGGTCATGTACAAGAGCACTTATGCTGCAATGTAGATCTGGTAGAATTTGCTTCCTTTCTTCACCTCTTACAGATAGTCATCAATTGAATAGATTGGATTAATAATAGTCTCTATTGTTTCCAAACACCTGGTACACGTTATATCAGTATATCCTTTTCTTTAATTATCTTAAAGATATACTTTTACATTGTTTTAGTTATCAAACCGAATAATACCCCGAATGATACTAGTGGTCCTAGTGACTAATTAAAACTAAACCAGAACAAGAAACAAGTCACGACCAGGTGTTTGAAAAAATACAAATAATCTTTATTAAAGTCAATTAGACACATGGAGACAACGTATAACACTTAGACATAATAAAATGCCATGGACCCTCGAACACAAACGGAATCCGAACGTAAAAGCAGAGTAGAACCCCAGATGTAAAAATGGTCTGACACAACCTATATATGGCTAAAGTGCATAAGTACATATTAATGAGCAGGTACTAGGCATGGTACGCTTTGCACAGATGAACACATAAATAAGTATAGAGAATATATATAAGGTACAATCTAAGTAAAAACGACATATAAAGTAGTATACCTACACCTGCGTATAAGAAGATAAATAGGAGATCAAGACCAGAAGGGGGACCTCTGCTTAACCCAACGCGCGTTTCGCTGGTGCTTCGTCACCAGCGAAGCACCAGCGAAACGCGCGTTGGGTTAAGCAGAGGTCCCCCTTCTGGTCTTGATCTCCTATTTATCTTCTTATACGCAGGTGTAGGTATACTACTTTATATGTCGTTTTTACTTAGATTGTACCTTATATATATTCTCTATACTTATTTATGTGTTCATCTGTGCAAAGCGTACCATGCCTAGTACCTGCTCATTAATATGTACTTATGCACTTTAGCCATATATAGGTTGTGTCAGACCATTTTTACATCTGGGGGGCTACTCTGCTTTTACGTTCGGATTCCGTTTGTGTTCGAGGGTCCATGGCATTTTATTATGTCTAAGTGTTATACGTTGTCTCCATGTGTCTAATTGACTTTAATAAAGATTATTTGTATTTTTTCAAACACCTGGTCGTGACTTGTTTCTTGTTCTGGTTTAGTTTTATTGTTTTAGTTATCTCTTAGTTAGACTTGATTAGTTATTTGACTTTATGAATCAATCATGGCTCCATCACAGGACACTTTTTAACTACTGTGCACAATGGAAAAACAGAAAACATCCTATATAAGGCCTCATGCACATGGTTATATTATAGCTCCATACTAGTTGTATACAGGGCCCTGCGATTTCATACATATTCATCATATACCGTATTATGGAGATATTCTCCACTAGAATCATTGCTTCAAGTAGAGAATATTGTGCCATACTGAGGTCAGATCCATAAAGGGGGTTTTAAACTGGGCAACTATCGGGCAAACGATCTACCATAGAACGCTCAGTGCCGATAATTGTCTTGTGTAAACAGGGCAGCGATCAGCAGATGAATGAGAAAACGCACGTTCATCTGCTGATCGTATAGATTTTAAAAAGTTAAATATTATCGTTGTCGCTGCCGACATGATAATAATGTATGGGGATGAGCGATCGGAGTAACGACTGCTCGTCCACATACATAGCTCCGTGTGACAGGAGCAAAATCGGCCGATGTAATAGGGCCTTAAAACCTCTCCCTTGTAATATCTCTCCTCCACCCCAAAACTGCACAGTAAAAAGTCGCACATTGGTCCTGTGCTGGATAAGCAGGAAAAGGAGTCACCGCGGGCGCTGCTGCACTTCAAAGGGACTAAAGGTTCGGAATATTGATAAATGATGTACGGGAGAGTATAAGATAAATGGAATTTATTGGTAATATGACTACGCGTTTCAATGCCGTACCGGCATCTTCATCAGGTCATGAAGGAACATACAAAAATCACTGTTTAAATAGCAAAGTTAATGTTGAAAAAAACCCGCCAATGTGAACGGGGTCAGGGTGTTCAAGTGACGTCATAGTTCAAAGTTCAAAAGAGCAGATAATCGCAAAAAAACAGTAAAAAGTATGTCATATAAAAAGAAACAGTTGCAATATACATATAAAGAATATTCGATATTGTAGATTATAGGTATATTGCCGGTTTAGAATTAATGCCGATAAAATGGCTTTTATTCCAAAATGTCATCTTTTGCACCCAAAGGTTAGACCTCTATACCACACATCGTATCTGTGGTTTATATTTATATTTGTATCTATTTACATTAAGTATCTGTGATTATCCGATTACCCCCGGGCAGCTTTTTATCGTGTTGTTTCAGCAACCCTTTGGATACATGCTGTGTTATACTTCAAATGTTCTTCATTATATTGTTCCTATTTCTTTTCACATTTTATACCCTTCTTTTTCTATCATTGCAACTGTTTCTTTTTATATGACATTCTTTTTACTGTTTCTTTGCGATTATCTGCTCTTTTGAACTTTGAACTATGACGTCACTTGAACACCCTGACCCCGTTCACATTGGCGGGTTTTTTTCAACATTAACTTTGCTATTTAAACAGTGATTTTTGTATGTTCCTTCATGACCTGATGAAGATGCCGGTACGGCATTGAAACGCGTAGTCATATTACCAATAAATTCCATTTATCTTATACTCTCCCGTACATCATTTATCAATATTCCGAACCTTTAGTCCCTTTGTCCCATTGAAGTGCAGCAGCGCCCGCGGTGACTCCTTTTCCTGCTTATCCAGCACATCCTTTGCGGTCTTTCATCTGAATCACCGGTCTCGAGTCCTGGCAGCAGCAGCACCTTTATCCTTCAATTGCTTTTATCACCCGTTACCAGGTTAGTATTACTCTTTCATTACCACCTTACACCTGGGTAACCTGCACTATGTGGCGCCGTGTTTTTTGCTTCCTCTAACAGCACATTGGTCCTGAAGCCTAAGGAGCCCAAAGACTCCTATGCCAAGAAGATACCAGTATTATAAATAAGTTGACCCCCATGGTAAATGGGTACACCGATCTTGCATAGGGACCCAGGAGCTTCAAGTTACGTCTCTGCACATTTTTATGTGTTGGAAAAAGTGGTGCAGGGGCTTCATAAATATGGTGTTTGGTCCAAACGCTATTTTTTCAAATATATATATGAAATAAAACTGGCGTAAATACATGCCCCAATGTATCCTGTAATATCTTATTTTGTCCTAGGCAAAAAGGGAAAGAAAACAAAAAATATTGCAAGTTATATTGTTTTCAGGGTGCTTTAAAATCACATTCCATAAATGTATTTCATGTAAGATGCTAATCCTCCCAGAGTATCTGCCTTTGGACTTTATTTTCCACACATTAGCTTTCTGGAAAGACCAAGTAATTTCTAACAAATGACAATAATTAGCATTTTCTGTTTTTGCACAGTATTAAAATGGAGCCTGTTCAGCTTGGAAAGTATACACTGGTATTAGTATATAACATAACTGCAATTCCCTGTTTAATAAAATCTCTTCATTATTATAATCAATGGACATGTTAAAATGAGCGACTGATTGTTTAAAAGGGCAATTAGCATGTTAAATATGTATAATACTTATACTACTTAATTGGAATAATTATATCTGATTGTGGCAAAAACTGACTGGTGCGGAATTCCCTTGTTGCCATTTCTGAATACAGATTTTCCTGATGGTTCACTTCCGAGAATGAGATTTTGTATTATACATGAGGGCTTTCTTAGTATGGTCTTCTTCATAACATACAACATTATTTGTCTCTGCAATCAATGAATAATAATTTTAGCTTCGCTAATTTTTTGTGTGTGCTATTTTTGGCCTTTAATTTACTTTGAAACAAAAGGGACCCTATAGCAAAGATCAAATTGGGCCCCTCATTTATGGTGCTGGTAAAGGTTTGGTTTTAGTTTATCCCTCGACACAATTTTAATGAACCTTTGGCTAATTCCCACCCCTTGTTTGCGAACAATGCAATTATAGGGTAGTATAGGTTGTCACCACCTAAAAGCAAAGGGGGTAGGACCAACCAGGACTGGACCCCTTCTCTCCAAGAGCCCCATAGTAGGGGGTATATATATGCCCTCAGCCAGATTAATTGATCAGTCAATTATTAATATTCATAGGCCATGTCAAGTTCTCACTTTTAGCTCTTGCTTTAACTACTTGCCCACCGCTGAACAGCTATACACGTCACATCGGTAGGCGGTTAACTATAAGCTACCGTATTTAGATGGCGGCTGCTCTAACGATCTACTGGTGCCGGGTGGCGCTACAAATCCCTGTGACCGTGCTGTTTCTATACAGCAGTGGTCACACGGAAGACCCTGGCGTACTACTACAGAACTTCTACTTTGCTAATCCCCTAGATGCCCCGGTCAATAGCTTACTCATATATATGATATAATTTATTGTTTGGTTTGGTATAATGTCTGAAAAATTAAAGAAAAGATTCTAAAAATTTACCATTTGGCTAAATATGTACTACTTGGGGGCATATCCGAAAGCAAGTCGTAAATTGTTGAATCATGGTTTGGGAAGATGGTTTTGCAAATCTCTACTTTCTTTTATAATACTCATGCCTTCCTGTTGATCATAATCTTGGAGCATAGGTTGTTCCAAGATCTAAGATATTAAAGAAAGGATTGAAAGGTAAAATTCCTCTTACACGGTTCGTCCTGGGCCGTTGATCGGCTCTCATTTGCTCCTTTCACATGGAGCTTGTATGGGGACGAGCGGTCATTACTCCAATCACTCGTCCCCCCTACATTTTTATCATGAGGGCAGTGTGTCTTCCTACTTTTTTAAAACTATACGATCAGCAGATGAACAAGAGTTTGCTCGTTCATCTGCTGATCGCTGCCCTGTTTACACAGGGCAGTTATCGGCAATGAGGATTCTATGAACGATTGTTTGCAAGATAACTGACCCATGTAAAAGGGCCTTAAGGCTATGTCACTGTCACGATCCGTGGATATGTTGACCAACTAGGCCGCACCGCCATAGCAAAGTAGCAGCTGGCCAAACAAAAGTCTATGCAAAGTTCTAGCACAAAAGTACCTGTAATAGTCCAGACCAGACTTTCCCAACCATTTCGGACTCGAGGAACCGCTGGAGAAAAAAAAATTCCTCAGGGCACCCCTACCAAAAATTGCTTAGAGAAAGACAGAAAAAGGCTAAAAACAAGCAGTGCACTCTTAGGGTAAGTTCAGACAGCGTTTTTTGTAGGGCAGAAAGAATCTGCCTCAAAATTTCGATTTTGTGTTTTTTTAAGCCTTTGAAGCTAATGCAAAAGACGCAGGCAAAAAAGCCCTCCAAATGAGCGCCGCAGGTTTTTTCTGCCCACCTATTAATTTCAATTGAAGTTCAGAGGTGGAAACCACTTGAAGACCATCATCCCCCACTCACAGTAAAATGACCATCAGCCCCCCACTCACAGTAAAATGACCATCAGCCCCCCACTCTTACTAAAATAACCATCAGCCTGCCACTCACAGATGCCCCCAGTAAACAGTGCCACACAGCCCCCTGTAGGTAGTGCCACACAGCACCCTTATAGGTAAGGCCATGCAGCCCTCTTTTAGGTACTGTGAGATTCTGCTCCTTCAGGGTGCTACAGTGGCGCTATTTATAGGAAGACGGGATGAGGGGTGCTATCTATAAGGGGGCTCTGTGGCACATCCTACAAGGGGGTGTGTAACACTACCTACAATGGGTGTGACACTACCTACAAGGGGGTATGTGGCACTCACCCCCTTGTAGGTAGTGCCACATAGCCCCCTTGTAGGTAGTGCCACATAGCCTCCTTGTAAATAACAATGCTGTAAATTCAAAATCTGCCTAAAAATTCCTGAAGGAATTTTGAGGCAGATTCTTTCTGCCCTACAAAAAACGCTGTGTGAATATACCCTAAGAGTGTAGTGCGTGTTTTTAGCCGTCTTCTGTCTTTCTCTTTCATAAATGTACAGTGATATCAGGGGAAACTCCTGAAGCGGAATCCCCATCCACAACGTTGCCGATGCTGTGAACGGAGATTCCACTCCAGGAGAAGCCCCTGACGTCTCTGTCCATTTATGAAAGAGAAAGACAGAAAAGAGCTAAAAACAAGCACTACACTCAGGGCAGAAAGAATCTGCCTCAAGATTTCTTCAGGAATTTTGAGGCAGATTTAAAATTGACAGTGTTGCTTGACGTTTTTTTTGTGTTTTTTTGCCTGCGTTTTTTTAAGCCATTGAAGCTAATGGCTTCGCGCTGTGAGGAGGAGGAGAAAAAGAGGGAGAAAAAGCACAGCCACAGTGGTTCAGAGGAGTGTCACAGCACCCCTAGAGTGTTCTTATGGCACCCCAGGGTGCCGCGGCACCCCGGTTGGGAACAACTGGTCCAGACAGTAGCAGAGGCTTAGGCACAGATGGAACTTGAAGGTAGGTGACGCCACACGTGGCAGGTGATACTAGGTGGGGCAGATGACACCAGACATGGTGTATGACAACAGACGTGGCTCCAACATAGAAGAGGCACAGGAACAAACAGCACTGGATACAGGAAGCAGGGTACAGGAACATTGGGAGCAAGATACAACTAACGGACCATTTGCTAAAACTAACATGGGAATACACAACAATGCTCAGGCAAGGAGTAAAAGGGCAAAACCCTTTTAATAGTCCAGGGTAATCTGGGGATAATTTGTAATTATTTTCATGTCCTTTAAGGCCGGGAACGAGCACGCGCGCACCCTGCCGAGCAGGGTGGTCGCGAGTGCTGGTGTCTCCTAGGAGGGAGATGCTGGCCAGAACACAGAGGTCTGCGGTCGCGGCCGTCGAGTGTGAGTGAGGACGACGGACCGTGACCGCGGACATTACAGTCACTCATTATAACGTGATGGTGGAATCAGGCAAGCGGTCTATGTTGAGTTCATATGTCTGTCTATTATACCATACCCTCCTGTTAGTCTTACTCATATAAGAAAAACCTGTCCAAGGCCCATGGTATAACATCATTAGGTGTGGGGATTGTTCCAAGGTCAACAAGTTAAAGAAATATTTGGCAGGTTGATTTACCCAATGTGTACTAATAGAAGTGAGATCCAAAATCTTATTAACCTTAAAATTGGGCACATCAATGTATGGATCTTCTGTTACACCAATTCCCTTCTGTTGATCTAAAGGCCCTTTTACATGGGCCAATAATTCGGCAGTTTATATAAACTCTCATTTCCGATCATTGCCCAACGATCACTTGATGAACGAGCAAACGCTTGTTCATCGACTGATCTGCTGTTTTAGGCAGCATTAAATATTATCGCTGTCGGCAGCACCTCTCTCTATGTAAACAGGGAATTGTGCTGCCGACATGATGGAAATGTAAGGGGACAATCACAGTAACTATTGCTCATCCCCATACATAACTAATCATTGCTCCTTGTGAAAGGAGCAAAAGAATGCCGATCAACGAGCTGTATCACTGATCGGTGCTCATTTTCACGGCCCATATCGGGCCATGTAATAGTCACTTTAATCATGCATTTCAATCCTGCCAAAAGAATATAGTATGACATCATTAGGAGTGGAATTTGTTTTAAGGTCTCAGACAATAAGAGTCCAAGTGTAAAAAGTCACCATAACTCAGTCAAAAAATACCAAAGTGCTATGTATTTATGAATCATGTTTCCCTGAACTGAACACAAATAGACAAATACAAGGCAATATTTGTGGTCGGTGTGCCTTTAAACAGACAATATTACTCCACATGCTGACCAGTCGTCTTTTTACAAGTCAACTTGCTATTAAAAATCAGGGCTTTCTTGTTAGGACGGCACTGGAAAAACTGGCAGTGCGGTAATAGGCTTTGAAGTTCTTGCCAAACCAGATTGCAGCACATTTGGCAGAGACAACTGACAGTGATGATTGGTCTTGTTCGTAATGTACTCCTGGTCAGTAGAAATAGGGCAAGAGACAATATACATTGACAAAGAGCCAGATGTTGCAATATCGGATTAATCTTTAATATAGAATCTTTATTTTGAAAATAAAAGACGGTTTATTCGATATAATTCGATAAATTCTTGCTCTTAACCACGGTTGCTCATGAAAAGGATGAAAGTACTCATCAACAAATGCTCCTGATATACTTATATTACTCACTTTATACTTTTTTTACCATATTGACTGGATCTGGAATGCACAACTCTCCTTATATTGTTTGCTCAGTCAGAATAAATTATACAAAAGATGACATGTTGACTTTTGGAAGGAAATAAGCCCCAAATGAGCAAATCCTTAAAAAAAAAACTGTGCAAGGTAGGCAGAAGGGGATGACTGACTCACAAAGGCAATGTTTTTCAGAGCCTTGAGTAGAAGTCCATGGGAAAAGGATTGCAAAACCTGTCTTTTGTCAGACAGAGACGTATCATATATAACTGCTAGACATGTAAGGATATTTTCTGTTATGCAATTTTTTCTGTGCAGGCATAATGGGGCGGTGCATGACACAAGAATTCTCTCCTTGGTGCTTTTTGAATCCCTGTCTCATGCCCCGCCCCCTTAAACACTGCACTAGGCAGAACACAGTGTATGAGTTTTGCCTGGAGTGTTCTTTTAAATAAACTTGACTAAAAGTAAGCTTATTTCCTGCTGTAGACCCAGCAAAGGCAACCCCAATAGACTCAATCTCACAAAATATTTAATACCATTCCTATAAAGTTTCTAATTGATTTTTCTACAACTTGTTTTTAGGAAACATCTATTGAGGAATGATGACCAAAATGCAAACTATGTGAAGAAACAATGATATACAGTTAGGTCCAGAATTATTTGGACAGTGACACAAGTTTTGTCATTTTAGCGGTTTACCAAAACATATTGAATATACAGTTATATAATCAATATGGGCTTAAAGTGCAGACTGTCAGCTTTAAATTGAGGGTATTCACATCCTAATTTGAGGAAGGGGTTAGGAATTACAGCTCTTTGATATGTAGCTGCCTCTTTTTCAAGGAACCAAAGGTATTGGGACGATTATCTCAAAAGCTATTTAATGGGCTGCATGGGCTATTCCCTTGTTATTCCATCATCAATTAAGCAGGTAAAAGGTCTGGAGATGATTCCAGGTGTGGAATTTGCATTTGGAAGCTGTTGCTGTGAACCCACAACATGAGGTCAAATGAGCTCTCAATGCAAGTGAAACAGACCATCATTAGGCTGAAAAAAAAGAAGAAATCCATCAGAGGGATAGCACAAATAGGAGTGGCCAAATAAACAGTTTGGTATATTCTTGAAAAAAAAAAGAGCACACTGGTGATCTCGGGAACTCCAAAAGGCCTGGATGTCCATGGAAGACAACAGTGGTGGATGATCGCAGAATCCTTTCCATGGTGATGAAAAACTCCTTCACAACATCTACCCAAGTGAAGAACACTCCCCTGGAACAGCATGAAACTAAGATCAACCTCTACCAGAATGATGGGAGGAAGAAAGTATGGAGAAGGCTTGGAATGGCTCATGATCCAAAGCACACAACATCCTCTGTAAAACATGGGGGAGGCAGTGTGATGGCATGGGCATGCATGGCTGCCAAAGGCACTGGGTCACTAGTGTTTATTGATGATGTGAGTGAAGACAGAAGCAGCCGGATGAATTCTGAAGTGTTCAGGGATCTATTTTCTGCTCAGATTCAACCAAATGCAGCAAGGACGTCGCTTCACAGGACAGACGGACAATGACCAAAAACATACTGTGAAGGCAACCCCAGAGTTTTTTTTAATGCAAAGAAGTGGCAATGGCCAAGTCAATCACCAGATCTAAACCCGATCGAGCATTTCACTTGCTTAAGACAAAACTTAAAGAGGCTCTGTCACCAGATTGTGCAACCCCTATCTGCTATTGCAGCAGATAGGCGCTGCAATGTAGATTACAGTAACGTTTTTATTTTTAAAAAACGAGCATTTTTGGCCAAGTTATGACCATTTTCGTATTTATGCAAATGAGGCTTGCAAAAGTACAACTGGGCGTGTTGAAAAGTAAAAGTACAACTGGGCGTGTATTAGGTGCGCTTTCTGAAGAGAAGTATCATCCACTTCTCTTCAGAACGCCCAGCTTCTGGCAGTGCAGATCTGTGACGTCACTCACAGGTCCTGCATCGTGTCGGCACCAGAGGCTACAGTTGATTCTGCAGCAGCATCAGCGTTTGCAGGTAAGTAGCTACATAGACTTACCTGCAAACGCCGATGCTGCTGCAGAATCATCTGTAGCCTCTGGTGCCGACAAGATGCAGGACCTGTGAGTGACATCACAGATCTGCACTGCCAGAAGCTGGGCGTTCTGAAGAGAGGTGGATGATACTTCCCATCAGAAAGCCCAGCTAGTAAAAGTAGTAAACACGCCCCGATGTACGCACATAATACACGCCCAGTTGTACTTTTACTTTTCAACACGCCCAGTTGTACTTTTGCAAGCCTCATTTGCATAAATACAAAAATGGTCATAACTTGGCCAAAAATGCTCGTTTTTTAAAAATAAAAACGTTACTGTAATCTACATTGCAGCGCCGATCTGCTGCAATAGCAGATAGGGCTTGCAAAATCTGGTGACAGAGCCTCTTTAAGGCAGAAAGAGCCACAAACAAGCAACAACTGAAGACGCTGCAGTAAAGGCTGGGCAAAGCACCACAAAGGAGGAAACCCAGCGTTTGGTGCTTTCCATGAGATCTAGACTTCAGGCAGTCATTGCCTGCAAAGGATTCTTTTTAAAGTATTAAAAAAACATTTTATTTATGGTAATGTTAATTTGTCCGATTACTTTTGAGCCCCTGAAATGAGGAGACTGTGTAGAAAAATGGTTGCAATTCCTAAACGTTTCACAGGATATTTTTGTTCAACCCCTTGAATTAAACCTGAAAGTCTACACTTCAACTGCATCTCAGTTGATTCATTTCAAATCCAATGTGGTGGCATGCAGAGCCCAAACCATGAAGATTGTGTCACCGTCCAAATAATTCTGGAACTAACTGTATTATTATTTTTAATATGATGGACCTGCAATGGGACCAAAATAGAGCCAATATGGTAATATCTAAGTTGATGGATACAACATAGATACATAGAACCTAATAGACCAGACATAGCAGAATGGACTTTTGCTCAATCTGGCCTAGTTTTACTAGATCTCATATGGTAAAGAGCCATCTTTTCAGGACACATACACTTTACCACCTGGATTGTCCACTTTGCCCAAATAATGGTATCTTGATTTAGAACTGGGAATATATTTTGAAATTATATAATTTGATTGCGTTTTGATCTGTATCCATGTCCATATGTTCATCCACAAAATAAGGGACAAATTCTGGGTTCTCGAATGTTGTTATAGGAAGACACTAGTATTATAAATGGCACATGCTAGATAGCGAGGCCCATGTGCGACTAGATCTCTGCACCCCCTTATAATTACTCTCCTGTGAGGGGGACAAGAGAATTTAATAATATGTTTTTTTCTTGCTCATGTTCATTGATTCTTGTGTACAGATAATGCCCATTGTGACTACATTCATTCTACAGGCTTTTGGATGTGTTGCATGTTTGGACATGTAGTCAGGGCCAGCGTCAGCACCCGGCGAAGCCGGTCAAGTGCCGGGGCCCACTATCCTTGGGGGGGCTCACTTGACCACCGTGTGATGTCGCATCTGTCGTCACGGCATCACTGCCATATATGGACAGTGATGTCAGGAGGAGAGAAGGAGTCCCAGGCAGAGCACTAGCGGCTCTGCTACGGGACTCCGTCTCTGGGGAAGCCCCTGATATCATTGTCCAAATATGGACAGTGATGTCAGAGGGAGAGGAGTCCCAGGCAGAGCGCTAGCGGATCTACTACGGGACTCCATCTCCTGAGAAGCCTATGACATCAATGTCCATATATGTACAGTCATGTCAGAGGGAGAGAAGGAGTCTCAGGGAGAGTGCTACGAGCGGCTCTGCTCTGGGACTCCGTCGCTAGGGAAGCCCCAGACATCACTGTCCATATATGGACAGTGATGTCAGAGGGAGAGAAGGAGTCCCAGACAGAGCGCTACAAGCATCTCTGCTCCGGGACGCCGTCTCTGGGGAAGCCCCTGACATCACTGTCCATATGTGTACAGTGTTGTCTGGAGCTGAGCAGTGTCCCAGGCAGAGTAGCACTCTGCCCAGGACTTTGACTCTGGCGTTTCATGGACAGTGATGTCAGGGGCTTCCCCAGAGCTGGAGTACCAGAGCATAGCCTTTACTAGCACTCTGCCCGGGACTTCAGCTCTGCTCCGGACATCACTATCCATATATGGACAGTGATGTCAGGAGCAGAGCAGGGGTCCCAGGCAGAGTGCTAGTAGTGCTCTGGCTGGGACTATGGCTCTGGGGTTGCCCCTGACAACACTGTCCATATATGGACAGTGACGTCAGGGGTTTCTCCTGATGCAGAATCCCCAGCAGGAGCATCGGCAATGCTCTGGCTGGGGATTCTACTCCTAGAGGGAACCCCAAATCGCTACCTACAGGGGGGGGGGGCTGTGTGGTACTACCAGGTAGAGTGGCTATGTGGCACTACCAGGGAGAGAGGCTGTGTGGCACTACCAGGGAGGGTGGCTGTGTGGCACTACCTGGGAGGAGGAGGCTGTGTGGCACCACCTGGGCGGGGGGGGGGGCTGTGTGGCACTACCTGGGAGGTGAGAGCTGTGTGGCACTATTTGGGAGGTGGGGGCTGTGTGGCACTACCTGGGAGGGGGGCCTGTGTGGCACTACTTAGGAGGGGTGGGGCTGTGTGGCACTACCTGGGGGGCTGTGTGGCACTACCAGGGAGTGGGGCTGTGTGGCACTACCTGGGAGGGGGCTGTGTGGCCCTACATGGGGGTTGGGCTGTGTGGCACTATCTACAGAGGGAACTAAATTTATTGTTACAAACTGGGGGCCTAACTTCTATATGGGGGCATAAACAGGGCCTAACGTCTATATGTGGGTACGAAGTGACGTTTTCTGCCATTTTACTGCAGCCGTGAGTTCCCCTGCAGAGGGGCCTACTAAGTCTGTGTCGCCCAAGGGCCCAAATAAACTTGGAGCCGACCGTGCATGTAGTCTTCCCCTTTCATGCTTTCCAATCTTATCTAGCTGTTTCACTGTATTCAGCAAATTAACTAACAAAAAATAGTGAGAAACAATATCCATCTTCTATATGCATTGTAGTATGTTGTCCCTTGTGACATTCCCCCGAATGAGGCAAAGCCATTAAAATAAGATACAAAACCAATTAAAATATGATTGCAAATGGGTGAGAGAGGAGCATTAGAGATACACCGGAGATCCAATAATACAGCATGTGAGCTGTGAAGTAGTCTTAAAAAAAATCCCAAACTTTAACACTGTCACAGAAATTATGTTTATATTCATGGTAAAGTATATGAAGACAGCACTATTTTTACAGCTTCTATTGTCCACTGTGCTAGATTTCCATTAAATGGCCTTGGAGTTCTATAGGACATTAGACGACACTATAGAAAGATCCGGGGTCAATTCCTATCATCATTTAAATTAGATTTTGTCAAAGCCCATCAAGATCAAAAGATCTGCTTTTTAAGAAATATCTGTAGGCACAGATTGGATGGTACCACCTGCCTCCTCCTGTAAATGATGTTGATACCGATACTACTGAACCCCTGTCTTTCCATGTAAATAATGTAGGTACAGATTAGACTGCCCCATTTCTCACTGATAAAGATGTAGGTACAGAAAGTACTGTCTCCCTGTAAGTGAATAGACATATATAGTACTGCTTCCTTTTATAAGGAATAACCCCTTTTATTAAAAAAAATTTAAGTTATATTCTTCATTTTAATAGACTCCAAAAGGATTTATTGCCTTCGATTTTTAAGGGCGGCATGACTTACTGCTTTTAACATTGTGACATTTATATCATCCAATTAGAGAGACTACAGGTCTACGGAATGCGGAACAAAAAATTGTGTTCTACAAGCAGCAATATTATTATTACAAACACTTTAATATGAGATTAGTGGCGATCATCAGCTGATCACTGCAGGTCAAGTCCTAGAAAGCCGAGCGAAGTTGCTGTTGGCTGCTAATTTCCTCTGCAGCGGCCACTACAGGTGAAATATAGTATTGCATGTGACAATTTAAATGAATGATTGTCCATGTAATACATGGATGGACCAGTTCTGCCTGAGAAAGAGCTGCTGTTTGTTCACAACAGGAGACCCCCCCCCCTACGATGTCCATATGCAGAAATAGGGACTATGGAAAGTGGTTATATCCAGACATTTATTTACTTTATCTCAATGTCCGGTGTCAAATTTACTGTCATTAAATGATGAAAGTCTTCTAGATCTTTATCAGGACTCTCTTCAATAGTATCCGTGAGCTGTTGAGCAATATGGGCTGAAAGGGTTACATTTTGTAAGATGTCAGTGCTTTTTCATTTCTCTTAAGCCCCCTTATAATATGGTTGACTGATTTATTCAGCGCACAGTTATGTACAGGTCTTGGTTTGAAAATGCTGAGATAAACGTGTGCGTTTGGATCTTTTTCAGCCAGATAATGTATATATAATGTGAGTGTTGTAATTACAGTCTGTAGCTGTACCTCAGTCTCTAAGCCCTCAGCTGCCAGTGGCCCCGTGATGCATTACATAGGAGGTTAAGCTGGGGTTATTATAAAAATATGATCCCATGGCTGTATTGCAACTTGTAGTATTCCTACGAGGGTTCGTTGTCATTCAGCAGTCAAAAGAAAAGAGATTTTGGTTGGTTTAAACATGTTTTTGGTTTATGTTATAAAAAAGACCAATGTGAAATTTTTCCCTTTTGTTTACATTTTTGAAAATATTTTCATCTGTTTCTTAGTTCTATCTGTTGTGGGAAAGCTGGGTGACATCCAATAGGGAGTCCCCTACCTCCCAAAGTAGTTATCACCCTGTTTTCCTAGGATACTACGTGTCACTTCTGCCATAGGGGAAGGGGGTATAGGATGGGTTAAACTGAATGCCCACCCTCTAAAATGTTACCCTTATTAATTTTTTAATCCCCTGTATAGAAATAGAGTTAAATAGGAAAATTTTCGCCATCATTAAGGGGAGCTTATCTGTTTTGTGAATCTGTACAAGGGTATTTTTGAGAATAAACACATCGACAACAATCTTACCCGTTCTAACCAGATTATTTTCCATAAACAATATATTGATGACTTCCTTTTCATCTGGCATGGAACCGATGCCGGAGTTTTATTTCCGGCATTAAACAGCACTTCCCATAATCATCATTTATCAGCTATCCACAGGATAGATGATAAATGTCTAAATCGGTGGCGGTCCGACCGCTGGGACTCCTACTGATTCTGAGAACAGGGGTCCCCGACTGCCCTATGTGAATGGAACGGTACTGTGCATACTCGGCCACCGCTCTGTTAACTTTCTATGGGGCTGCTGGAGATAGCCCAGTTCTATGTCATTGGCTCATTTTACTCAATGACCCGATCCTAAAAATCCTGATGCATATCTTAAACGGAGGCTGCGACGGATGACGAACAGGGGCATCCGTCAAACATAGGCTATAATAGTATCTGTGTAACGTATACGATAAGAACTCTCATGAGCCTTCACATATCCGTAAAATGTATACCATCATAGCCTATGGGTGATGGATGTTACTCTTAGGCATCCGTTTAATGCATCTGTCACCCATAGACTATAATGTCATCCGGTTAAGGGATACATGAAAAAAGCTATGGAAAGCTTATGACGTATACGTTTGCATACATCACCCTTAGGCTCCCATGTTAAAAAAATATATACTGTGCAGTATATGTTTTTTTACTGGATGCCTCTGAATGGAATAGCGTAGTCAACTAATATTTATCTATCTAATATCTATCTCATATCTATCTATCTATCTATCTATCTATCTATCTATCTATCTATCTATCTATCTATCTATCTCATATCTATCATCTATCTATCTATCTATCTCATATCTCTCTATCTCATATCTATCTATCTATCTATCTATCTATCTATCTATCTATCTATCTATCTATCTATCTATCTATCTATCTATCTATCTATCTATCTATCTATCTATCTATCTATCTCATTAACTATCCATCTATCTATCATCTATCTATCTATCTATCTATCTATCTATCTATCTATCTATCTATCTATCTATCTATCTATCTATCTATCTATCTATCTATCTATCTATCTCATATCTATCTATCTCATATCTATCTATCTCATATCTATCTATCTATCTATCTATCTATCTATCTATCTATCTATCTATCTATCTATCTATCTATCTATCTATCTATCTATCTATCTATCTATCTATCTAACAAATGGAAAATGGGGAGAGAACCTCCAGCTCACCTGGCACACTCCGGTGTGTTGTGGGTAGCGCTCGGATCCTCGTGTCGGCACACGGCAAGGCAAGCAGAGAAAGAAGAAATAGGATCCAGCGCTAGGTAGCGTTAAAATGGAATATCTGTTCCAAGTTTAATGGAATAGGTTAAAAGGAAGTCCAGTTGTGTGTAGTCCTGGGTGTGTAGAAAGTAGAGGTGTGGTATCCTCGGGGCCTACGCGTTTCGGACGACTGCCGCGTCTATCTATCTATCTATCTATCTATCTATCTATCTATCTCATATCTATCTATCTATCTATCTCATATCTATCTATCTATCTATCTATCTATCTATCTATCTATCTATCTATCTATCTATCTATCTATCTATCTATCTCATATCTATCTATCTATCTCATATCTATCTATCTCATATCTATCTATCTATCTATCTATCTATCTATCTATCTATCTATCTATCTATCTATCTATCTATCTATCTATCTATCTATCTATCTATTCTATCTAATCTATCTATCTCAAATCTATCTATCTCATATCTATCTATCTATCTATCTATCTATCTATCTATCTATCTATCTATCTATCTATCTATCTATCTATCTATCTATCTATCTATCTATCTATCTATCTCATATCTATCTATCTATCTATCTATCTATCTATCTATCTATCTATCTATCTATCTATCTATCTATCTATCTATCTATCTATCTATCTATCTATCTATCTATCTATCTCATATCTATCTATCTCATATCTATCTATCTATCTATCTATCTATCTATCTATCTATCTATCTATCTATCTATCTATCTATCTATCTATCTATCTATCTATCTATCTATCTGTTGTAGTATGTCTTCCCTATTCTTACACTGTGTGACAAATTGCTTTTTTTTATTTATAGGCAACACAGAACACCCCGATCACCAATAATGAAATGCATAAGGGACAAAACACAGGAAGGTTATGAGAATTAAATTTGAAAACAAGCTACATGAAAGCATATGGAAAAATAAAATAAAAACTGCATAACTGAGAAGCTTTTTTTTTTGTGAGATTCAGATCTTATTAATCACTTGTAGCCGGCTCATAAGGGGGATTGTGAACTGTTTACATTGCTCAGGGCATTTGATTTCTGCAGGTTTGTGTCTCATATGAAGCAGACCCAGACAATATTGCCATCTGATGCTCGGTTTAACCCCATGATGCCCGTGAGATTATAAAATCAGACATACTGGGTGGCAACTTTAATAAACTAAATCCCACTGAGAAATACTAAAAGCCACGTGTATATATTTAGTGTGCAAATATCGATGGCTATTTACTCGCCTTTGTGTTGTATGTGTTTTTTACAAAGGGAGTCATAGTCATAAATATAGGTAGGGTATTATAATTTTTTATATATATATATATATTTCTTTTCATTATTTTCTTATTGAAAAAAAAGGTTAAAGTCAATGTTTGTCCAAGGATTGTTTTTTTTTTTTTTTCTTACCAGTCAATTATTGTGTATTAAAAAAATAATGCCTTTTTTTTTCATAAGTTGTCCAACCTATTAGGCTGCGTTTACATCTGCGTCAGGGCTCCATTCCGACGTTCCGTCTGAGCTTTCCGTCAGAACGGAGCGCTGCCAGACAGAAGCTGAAACCAAAGGTTTCTGTTTGCATCACCATTGATTTCAATGGTGACGGATCCGGTGCCAATGGTTTCAGTTTGTCTCCGTTGTGTAAGGGTTCCGTCGTTTTGACGGGATGAATACCGTAGTCAGTTTTTGTCAGTCAGGCCTCCGTTCCGATGGAAAGCCTTAGCTGTTGACATTGAAATAAATCAATAAATGAATTATTTTTATTTTTTATTCTTTTTTAATCTTTTTTTTTTGTTCTAAAATTGTCTAAAAATAATCATCTATTATATATTAAATATAAATATCTATTTTTTTTAAATATTTTTTTAAGTACATAGATTTTGAAAATATTAATATTTTATAAAAATTCAATTCTGCGACCTTATGTTCTCTTATATTGAAATATTTCCATCTTACAATTACGTAGAAGTAGTAGCTGCGCACATTTTGTTTCTATAGATGTATTGTAACACTTTGCCTAAAGTCTGTGACTGGAAACTGAAGTCACAAAGCAAACAGAGGGTGTTAAGGCACTAAATTTTCAAGAGGAAATCCTATAGTGGAAACTTACCTTTTTTTTTTCTGTTTTCTCATCAAGTGTAACTTGTTAAAAGCACAGGTGAAGGGGGAAAGAAAGCAGATATTAAAGTGAGATATGAGGACTGTGAAATCTACCGGCCCTGAATAAACTGGTTTAATATGAAAAAAAGGGAATTTTGTAAGCTGTATACTTTATATAGGCACATGTGGGACGATGCTTGCAAGTGGAAGGCTCTACAATATAGCATTGTTTTAATAAATGGTGGGCAGCTTAATAAAAAAAATTCTGAATAGAATTTTTTTAAATATTTTACACATAGAATTATTTGAACTAGCCAGTTTTGCCAAGAGAAATGAGAATGACGTCAAATGTATAGAGACTAACACCAACAGCACCCCTAGTGGTCAAGCTTTTAGCATAATTAAAAACAATGGAAACATTTTTTAGATTCTGTCAGAAAATATGATGTTAAAAAAAAAAGTGCATTTTTGCTGCATTGACCATTCATTTCCATCAAGTTGGGAAATTCAAGCTGCATATCTAGAATTAATGGGGCCAAAATTAGGAATAGGTTCCTCATTGCCTTAATGACAGTAAATGAAACTGTAGTAATGCAAACAGCAGCACAAAGGAGAACCCATATAGTAAAGAAATGATTTCCTATATATGTCTATCTATCTATCTATCTATCTATCTATCTATCTATCTATCTATCTATCTATCTATCTATCTATCTATCTATCTATCTATCTATCTATCTATCTATCTCATATCTATCTATCTATCTATCTATCTATCTATCTATCTATCTATCTATCTATCTATCTATCTCATATCTATCTATCTATCTATCTATCTATCTATCTATCTATCTATCTATCTATCTATCTATCTATCTATCTATCTCATATCTATCTATCTATCTATCTATCTATCTATCTATCTATCTATCTATCTATCTATCTATCTATCTATCTATCTATCTATCTATCTATCTATCACATATCTATCTATCTATCTATCTATCTATCTATCTATCTATCTATCTATCTATCTATCTATCTATCTATCTATCTATCTATCTATCTATCTATCTATCTATCTATCATCTTCATACACTGAACTGATCAATAGAGATGAGCGAATTTCCCAAAATTTCTTTCAGGTCAGATTTGGTCGAACCAGCCATCAGATTCGATCTGAACAAATTCACTGTGTATTGAGAGTGCTCTGATTGCCCTGAAAGTCGTGTATGACACTGACGCCTACTAGGACTGTATCTAGCCCCTTCCAAACTTTTTAACACCAAGACAGTATTAGAGATGTCAAAGTTAGTGCAATATATGTGGCTATAGGTCAACGGAGGGCAGCCGATGGTAACAAACAGCTTCTTTAAAAACACTGCGCTATTGGATTTTTTATGCTTTTTAAAATGAAAAAAGGTCACTTGAAGTATAACGCCGCTATATGAATGCTTGACGCATAACAATACGTCAATTTGTGGTGGCACTAATATTAGAAATTAGTTAAAAGCAAAAGAATGAGTGCCGTCACGTTCATTTCATATGTATCAGCAGGCAGCGAGCGGCACTATATCAGCACTAGGGTGTAAATTTTAATTAAAATCTATTAATTTGAAAAACAAAATTGTCACTTAGACACAGACTGAAGTATAGTGGCGCTGTATAAATGCTTGATGCAGAATAATACGCCAATTTTTGGTGACACTATTAGATATATGCACAAGAATGAGTGACATCACGTCAGTGAAGTCTGTTGAAGAAGGCTGCGGCATGCTATTAGCACCAGTATTAATATTATTGAAGATTTGTGAATAATGTGATAAAGATTGATGATTCACAAATTAATGTAAGAATTGTATAGCTGCAGCAGCACTCACTCACAGCAATGGTGCAGTCGGCTACACTTTTGATTCCGCCAAAACGACGGAACCCTTGCATCACTGAGACAAACGTAAACCATTGGGATCGAATCCATGACCATTGAAATCAATGGTGATGGAAAATGAAACCTACGGTTTCTGTTTGTGTCAGTCAGGGCTCTATTCTGAAGGAAACCTCCGACGGGATGTCAGAATAGACCCGAACGGATATGTGCATGAAGCCTAACACACTGACTGACACCTATCTCTCTGTAAAAATTTTCTCTCTATGACATTATTGTAAATCTAACTATCTATTCTCTTCTCCTAACTATAAAACACACTCACTGACACTAATCCATTATCTATCTGTATTCTGTGTTTTACTATCTCTCACTCTCTGTCTGACGTCCTTTCTCTCCTCTCTGTATCTCCACAAAGCAGCAGCATTTCCTGGTTGAGCTGTTTATAGTGGCTACGACTCATATGACTGTCATCAGTGACTCACACCCATACCCCTCGTGATTGATAATTGGCTGTGCTATAGGTAGGGCTTCCTGCAAGGCATTATGCGGGAGCCCGCTGAGCTGCCACCCAAGGTCTTGTGATCCTTCTCCTCTGTCTTTTTGTCTTCCTCTGATCTGTAAAATTGCAACCACCCTTTTGAGCGATTCATATTGGACGAATCCCAAAAGTTTCAGAATCGTGAAAATCCACAACGTTTAGGAAATTCATAACAAATTTGATTTGTGTATAATAAATTTCGCTCAATTCTACCAATCAATAATCTCACATGCACACACATGTAAGCAGACGCATGTAAGCACTCACACACATGCCCACACACCCAAGCAGCAATAAACCTGTGTATTTATTACATTGAATATTTATTTCAGTGCATGCCACGTATGTAACATTTCATAAAACCATAACATAAACTAGGAGTTTATGAATAAAAATAAAAATATAATGCAAATCCAAATCTGTACATAATGAAATTATCAAAAAGTTATGGGGTAATGTGTGCTCGAGTGTGTGTATAAAAATGCCAAATCTTCAAACAACACAAAATATTCAAACACACACACTCACACACATATCTACACTTACTGCATACAAACACACGTACACACATTCGCACTGTAGTACACTTACAGATGCCCACATACACACTCAGCTATACATACACATATGCCTACTTATATACAATTTTATACGCCATTGTGGTGTTATGGTAAAATTGGAGCAGCTGTCCCATAACAAAATGTCCAAAACAAACCCTAGTTAAATTTGTAACCCCTTTCCGCACTGCACATTTACGGCACTGGCGAATTGTGCGTGGCCAAAGGGTTGCCATGGCTGTCTGGTGCCTAACAAAGGCCCCCAGGTCTGCCATAACTGTGAGCCTATTAGGCTTGTCAGCCATTTAGTGCCATAGTGGGACTAAAAAATAATATAAAAAGAGATGCAAATATTTACACAAAATTAACATCATCATATCCATAATGGCTTGAACTATACAATTAGCACATGACATGATTGCTGTTTATTGTTGACCCTTTCTCCCAAAAAAAAAAAAAAAAGTGAAATGTACCCCCAAATTAGTGCCAATGAAAACTTCAAATTGTCCAGTAAAATACAAGCCCTCATAAAGCGAAGACGATGGAAAAAAAAAATATTCTATGGCTTTTGGAATGCGGCAACACAAAAGACAATTATTTTTTTTTAAGTATTTTGTTGTGCAAAAGTAGCAAAACATAAAAAATATACATTTGGTATCACTGTAATTGCATCAAGTCAGAATTAAGCTATCATATCCCATTGTCTTGTGTCTGTAGCTCCTATGCAGGCCTATATGTCTCCATGTTAAGGGTATGTTCACACGCAGCGAGCAAAAACGTCTGAAAATACAGAGCTGTTTTCAGGCGAAAACAGCTCTTGATTTTCAGACGTTTTTTTTAACAACTCACGTTTTTTGCTGCCTTTTTGTTACAGCCGTTTTTGGAGCTGTTTTTCAATGGAGTCAAGGAAAAACGCCTCCAAAAACGTCCCAAGAAGTGTCCTGCACTTCTTTTGACGAGCCGTCATTTACAGCGACACGTAAAATAAGGGCTCGTGGGAACAGAACATCGTAATTCCCATTGCAAGCAATGGGCAGATGTTTGTTGGCGTATTAGGGGCGTTTTTTAGGCGTAATTCGAGCCGTAAAACTCCCGAATTACGCCTGAAAACACTGCCTGTGAACATACCCTAACAGACAACAAACAAACCCTGGGTAGAGGGATCTTGCATTGAAAAATAGATTTAAATATGATCAGACTACACAGTTTGTTTGTTGTCTGTTACCATGGAAACATTTCGCCCTGTATAGGAGCTGTAGACAGAAAAAATAGGATTTTTTTTTTAAAATTAAGACTATTTTTCAATTTAGATACAATGGAACAATAAAAAAAATTGGTTGCAAAAGTGTACATAGCCTTTTAAATAATCATGTAGCAGTGCCCACAGAGGGGTTACAGCTATTCTATTAACAGGAGCTTATATTTGCGCAGCCAATCAGCAAGCACTTGAACGTTGCTGTCTCGTTTTCATGGAGCGTTTGTTTGTGCAGCCAGATGTTCCATTAAAGTCTATAGTAAAATATAAAAAGCACTACATACACGGCGTATTTGTTTGTGGCAATGTTGTTGCTTTTTTAAGGGGTGTGCCAATTTTTCCGCCATAGAACAAATCATGCACAAAATGACCCTAAGGCTAAATTTACATACAGCGTTTTGCTGCATTTTTCATGCTGCTTTTAAATGGGGTTTTTATAAGCTTTTTTTTTTTTTGGTGCAGCCAAATGTTAAATCAACCCGTTCTCGCCATCTGCCGTATACATACGGCGCACGTCGGATGGAGGAGTCTCTTACAGCCGACACTTCAGTGTATCCCGCTCAAGCACGATCCCGCTCGTTTAACCCGGTCAATAGCGTCCGCTGCATTTAAATGGCTACAAACAGGGGGCGGCCCCCCATAACGTTGCAATGGCCCCCCCGCAACTCGATCGCAGGGTGCCGTTGGTTGGCATGGTAGCCAACCGGGTCCAAGGCCCCCAGGTCTACGATCTTTGCACTCCTTTCATAGGGGAGTGTCAGTATCACGATATACTGGAATACATTATTATTGCAGTATGTCATGCCAGCGATCCGACGATCGCTGGTTCAAGTCCCCTAGAGGTTCAAGTAAAAAACAGTAAAATAAAATTATTTTAATAAATTTAAAAAAATAAGAAATTAAAAGTTAAAAAAAAAACCTTTTCCCATTTTTCCTCAAGAGCAATGTAAAAAAAAATGTAATAAATCACATAACTGATATTGACGCGTCCGTAAAAGTCTAAACTATACAATACATCATTATTTCGTCCGCACGGTGAACGCTGTAAAAAAATTAAACTGCCAGTATTGCTGTTCTTTGGTCACTTCATCTTCCACAAAATTTTTTTTATAAAAAGTGACCAAAAAGTCTCATGTACCCAAAATGGTACCAATAGAAGCTAAAGCTCGCCCCGCAAATAATAAGCCCTCATATCGCTCAATCGACAACAACAAATAAAAAGTTATGGCTCTCAGAATAAGGTGACACAAAACAAATTTTATTTTTAACAATCAGTTTTTTCCTGGTAAAAGTAGTAAAACATAAAACAAACAATATAAATTTAGTATCACCGTAATCGTATTGACCCGCAGAATAAAGTTAACATGTCATTTTTCACATCCAAGTCGCAGCCGTGCGGGACCCGTTTTCATGGATCCCTCATAGACTTCTGTGAAAACGGACAAAAATAGGACATGTCCTATTTTGTCACGGGCCCTTCACATTGTCCGTGTGAACAGCCCTATTGAAATACACGCAGCCGTGTGACGACCGCTAAAAAAACGTCCGTCACATGAACTGCATTTACGTTCATCTGAATAAGCCCTAAATAACCATGGTGGAAAATTAACAACGTTCCTACGCCAGTTTTCTGGCATAAAAATGTTACAAACAGCACAAGAGTTGCAAAAATTTTGACTTTTGGCCCGTTTCCTCCACTCTCAATACCTTAAAAAAGCAGCAGTAGTATTGCGCGGCCGCTACGTCCCGACACATTTACTATAATATACACCAGAAGCTGGCATAAATTGGAGTGGAAATCTACGCTAGCTCCTGGCTGGCGTAGATTTTATTCAGTGTCGCACGGACAGTCGAAGATGCAACAAACTTATTTACTTAAATTTGTCACAGCTTTACTTTTTATTAAGACTGGCGCAGTTTTAATACAACTACCCCCATAATAACTTTATCATTTCTTAGTTAAAGTAATTTTGGGGTCTTATTTTTTTTTGTAACAGTTTTTTTCATGGTTTTCTTTTTTTTGCATTGCTGCAGCGGCTGGATGTTACACGAACGATAACAGATGATCGCCGGATTATTCCAGCTTCAGTATAAAAAGGCTTATGATAAGACAACCCCTTTAAAAGTATTACCATATTGGGCCTCATGCATAGACACTGTTAGGCCCTTTTCACACGGCATGTATTTGACGTGTATTTTGGTCCGTTTAATGCGCCGAAATACGCGTCAAAAAACACTTCATTAAGCTTCCTATTAAAACCAATGGGAAAACGCACAGTTAGTACATAGAACAAATTTTTTTTACGCAAGCATATTTTATAAAAATGCGTTGTGCAAAACAGAAGCGTCAGGTCAATTCTTTAACGCGGCAAATGTACCCATAGTCAAAAAGCGTGCAAAAACTGCACACAAAACACATAGAAAAAAATGTAAAAAATGGCTGTATTTTAAAAAGCGGTCCACAAGAAAAGTTAGTGTATTTGACACATTTACACGTGATTTTTCTTTAGCGCCATGTGAACACGCCCTTATATCAAAAAGACTCAGTGTTTCCAATAGAAACGAATCAGATAAGAATCATTTCATTAGTTTAGTTTATAATAACCGGAAATAATCACTGGTTAGTGCTGTAGGTATTAGTGCGTTACTGCGAGATCATCATTAATATTAGACATAAGTGCTATGATTTTCCATGTTATATGACCTATATTAAAAATCATGAACTACTTTCCGAAATTTGACGTCATAGTTGAGAGGTGGGATGCATGGAGCGCGCTCACAAGCTGAACTTGCTCAATACCCAGTGAGTTCCTGCTGTATATTACAGCCAACACCTCGCTATAACTGTCAAGATCGGAGATAATTCCGATACCGGCCATTTAACCACTTAGATGTCGAGGTCAATATATCATCCCATTGGCTCCCACGCTACGTAGTTATGGGGTGCCGAGGCGCTTTCATGGCAGGCAGGTGCCTAAAAAAGGCTCCCAGGTCTGCCATGCGATTCCTATTTAGCCCCGCCATAAGCAGCGATTAATAGCAGATCATTAAAAGTACCATGCACTGCATTACAGAAATGTCGCAGTGATCCAATGATTGTGTGTTTAAGTGCCCATAAAAGTCCGAACTATTAAAATATAACAATATTTATCCCTCACCTTGTCTCCCTCAAAAAAATGGAATAAAAGGTGATGAACAAGTCCCACAAAAAACAATCCTCCACACAGAGATTTTGCCGGAATGTTAACAGGTCATTTTTACCTCACGGTGAATGCCATAAAAACAAAGCCCAAAAAACTATGGCGGAATTGCTCTGCTTTTTCATTCCACTCTACAAATAATTTTTATACGTTTCTCATGACATTATATGGTACATTAAATGGTGCAATTAAAAACTACAACTCATCACGCAAAAAAAAAATGTTCTATGCAAAACGAAAAAAAAAATGATGGCTCTTGGAAGGCGAGAAGCAAAAAAAAAAAATGAAAAATGGCTGCGGCGGGAAAGGCTTAAAGCAGATCTGTCATCAGACTATGTGGCCCTGTTGTAGAGCAGCATTGTATGAGACAGGGCCACAGAGCCCAAAAATATTCTGCTGTTTGGCCAACAAAGCCTAAGGGCATGACCACACATGGCGGAATTCCTCCGCAACTGTCCGCATCAATGCCGCACAGAATCTGCGTTGCAGATTCTGCAGCGGATCTGCACAAAATGTGCAGAAAATTGATGCGGACTGGCCGCTGCGGACTGCAGGAAAAGTGCTTCTCTTCTCCCTATTCAGTGCAGGATAGAGAGAAGGGACAGCACTTTCCCTAGTGAAAGTCAAAGAAATTCATACTTACCTCCCGTTGTCTTGGTGACGCGTCCCTCTTTCGGCATCCGGCCCGACCTCCCTGGATGACGCTCCAGTCCATGTGACCGCTGCAGCCTGTGCTTGGCCTGTGATTGGCTGCAGCCGTCACTTACACTGAAACGTCATCCTGGGAGGCCGGACTGGAGACAGAAACAGGGAGTTCTCGGTAAGTACGAACTTCATTTTTTTTTACAGATACATGTATATTGGGATCGGTAGTCACTGTCCCGGGTGCAGAAACAGTTACTGCCGATCGCTTAACTCTTTCAGCACCCTGGACAGTGACTATTTACAGACGTCTCCTAGCAACGCTCCCGTCATTACGGGAGCCCCATTGACTTCCTCAGTCTGGCTGTAGACCTAGAAATACATAGGTCCAGCCAGAATGAAGAAATGTCAAGTAAAAAAAGCAAGACGCATCCGCAGCACACATGACATGTGCATGACAGCTGCGGACTTCATTGCGGAACTTTGAATCTCCATTGAAGTCAATGGAGAAATTCCGCCATGAGTCCGCCACTGCTCCGCAACAGACAGAGCATGCTGCGGACACCAAATTCCGCTCCGCAGCCTATGCTCCGCAGCGGAATTGTACGCATCGTGTAAACGAACACTGCTAAATTAAAGTGAAAGTCAATGTAGAAACGGCTCCGCTGCGGATTAACGCTGCGGAGTGTCCGCAGCGGAATTTAAGTGCAATTCCGCCATGTGTGAACCCGCCCTAATACAGATTACAGCGGACTCATTATTCATGGGAGAAGCGCTCCCCCCGCCCCTCTCCCCAGTGACTAGTGGCTGTTGTATTTACAGGCAGATACACAGCAGAAGTCACTGGTGAGGAGGAGGGAGCGCTTCTCTCATGAATACAGCGGACATAACTATATATATATTATGCTGCTCTTAAATCAGTCAACATAGTATGACGGATCCGCTATTACAATACTCCATTAATTGTCGTATTTGGGATCATTCAGTGATATAAATTGAAGCTCCTGGGCCCCAATGCAAAATCTGTACTAAGCTCCTCGCCCCCCCCCCCCCCGCCATTTATAATACAGGTGCCTTCTTATGTGGTAGATGTGCCTTTGTACCACCTCAGGCACCAGGGCACACGTGTCACGGCCACCTCTGTACCCCTTGTAGCTATGACTCTATGTTCACTTCAGACTAATATGAATGTATAAAATATTGCTGTTTTTTGTTTGTATTTTAGTAAGAGCCGCAATATCTGCGACTAGTCATATATTGTAATGAGAACCACACTGGTGCCGTGCGGATGTCAACATTTTAAATATAAGTATTTCACTTTTCACGTCACTACAAATTCCACCTTAAAATATGTAGATGGAAATGCCAATGTAATATTGAGGTAGGTTGTGCATAGCAGGTTCTCACTGTGGAAAGCTTCGATAGCATTTAAAGGGTCAATGTGTTTATTGACAGCAAGTCTTTTATTATTAAGACAAAATCCCTCATCGTGAAGATAATCAATCCTCAATACCCTTTTCTTCTCAGGCAAGGATCAAGTCCTACCACCCTCCTGGGACAGCCTCAAATCTTAATATTGTCCTGCCCTTTACATGTGTAATTAGGGACCGCAGACAGGGGATCATGCTGGCGCTCAGGCCTACAACTAGTTATACATCAGGAAAGCCCTTTGTCTTCATGAAAACATTAAAGAGCCAACTGTGCCCATGTTACACAATAAGGTGGAAAGTCTGGGCACTAAGATTGGCATAAGAGGATGGTGATAATATATTTATTTTACTACTGAGCCAATACTATGCTCTTCTTATACAAACCAAGGCCTCAGTCGTGTCAGTTACAAATACTCCTGTTTTTGTAGGCAAGTTTCTATAATATAGATTTATATGCAAATGTCACATGGAAAAAATCAAACGTGCGGATCTGACTGTGCAAAGCAGCTAAGTAAAAGGTGATATTACCTTCTGTCACCAGCAGAGGGCAGGGTTACGTAGATCTTTCCTTTTTACTAAAGGATTTGGCTGGTAACCTGCTGAAAATGGCCAGCATAGTATACAATAAAAATAGTCAATCAAGTTACCTTGTTCTGGATAGATAGATAGATAGATAGATAGATAGATAGATAGATAGATAGATAGATAGATAGATAGATAGATAGATAGATAGATAGATAGACACTATATAAAATAAGAAATAGTAAAGGCAATGTCTTATAAAGACAACCTCTTTCCATGTGGCATATTAGGCAATATGGACATCACAAAGAGGGTCCCCTGTTCATTGCCCCTTCTATTAGCCAGAGCAAAGAGCTACTGTAAATAGTGGCTCTGGCTGTGACAGGCCCGGCCCATCCATGAATTAGCGGTCATGTAATATTACAAATGTATGGCCAGCTGAAGCCTCCCCTGGCGACAACAGCCAATCACTTGGGGTTTCAAGTCAGACACGTGATGATCAGTTGATTGTCAGGGTGGCTTCAATATAAAAAGGGCTTGAGGTGATGAGACTACCCCTTTAAGAAACCCACAGCAACCACCTTCGGCCACAGGATCCATAAGTACTGGGGGTACATCAATATGGTCCAGCTGAATTGCGAATGACGCTATTGGATCTCTACAAGATCTGTACCTGCATTGCAGCCATGACTGATACTCCACATTCATCACAGTCACTTCAGGGGAACTGTAACATGATCAGGTGAATTCAGGAAATTCGGGGAATATCTGGTTTCTAGCTAAAGGCCCAGTTATTCATAGACATAAATGAATGATTACGTTATAGGGCACATTGTAGGTACAGGGTGTTATCCTTGGAGATCCTAGGGTAGGTGTTAATTTTTAATTGTGTATCCACACACAATTACACTGTGTATAAAATGTAGCCGGGCGCACACAGTCAGTTGCTCCATTGTTTGCACATGTAGTGCGGAGTATAATGAGCTTGTAGCCGTGTAGTTAGGTAGAGGCAATTTAAAGCAGTTTTAAATGAGAACCAGATTTCTGAGGCCTGCACAATAAGAAGCATGAAATGTGGACAGGATTGAGAATACAAGTGGATTATTACCACCCTGATACAGGCTGAGTTATTTTAATCTGTATAGTGATTTAGCCAGATATCTTGTGCACTTATATATTTTGATCTGATTTAAAAGTGCATGTTATCTAACGCCATAACAAATCCATTTCATAGAATAGCTGCAGAATATTGTGCATGAGCGTATAGCCTATTATCATAGTGTTTGAAAGAAAAATTGTAAAAACATTATATGGATGGGAGAAAGACATGAGATAGATAGATAGATAGATAGATAGATAGATAGATAGATAGATAGATAGATAGATAGATAGATAGATAGATAGATAGATAGATAGATAGATAGATAGGTAGATAGATAGATAGATAGATAGATAGATAGATAGATAGATAGATAGATAGATAGATAGATAGATAGATAGATAGATAGATAGATAGATAGATGTAAAGAGAAAGAAAGACAGAAAGAAAGACAGACAGACAGACAGACAGACAGAAAGAAAGAAAGAAAGAAAGAAAGAAAGAAAGAAAGAAAGAAAGAAAGAAAGAAAGAAAGAAAGAAAGAAAAAGAAGGAAAGAAATCTATAGTTATGTAGATAGATAGATAGATAGATAGATAGATAGATAGATAGATAGATAGATAGATAGATAGATAGATAGATAGATAGATAGATAGATAGATAGATAGATAGATAGACACTAATACATATAGGACTATTTTCCTGTAGCATTAGTGCAGTGTATATAGGGAACTATTGGATGTTTCTATAACACTGTTGCTTTGTACTTTTATTATATCTGTAACTTCAAACAGGAGGCATCTTTGTTCTCTCCTGTAATAATATTCAGGTTCATCTTTTAGTGAGTGTTATGTGCAGTCACAATGCTCACGCTGCTGCCACCTCCAGGGAGAGGGGGAGGCAAAGAGAATTGGGGGCACGGAGAAAAGATGGAATAGAAGCAGAAATGTGAAGAAAGCCAAGCACATAGCAACCGGATGATCTGTAATCTGCAGGATGAAACACCCAATATGTTTTCTATCATAGCCTGGATGGAACCTCACAATAGGTATCACAATAGCATTTTATGTTTTTAGAAGTCAGTTATTTCTATTGTTTCATAGTCTAAAGGTTGGAGAGAGATAGGTGGATATTAAATAAGTACGAGAAACATAACAAAACAGTGTTTGTTTTATATATATATATATATATATATATATATATATATATATATATATATATATATATATATATATATATATATATATATATATATATATATATAATAAACGGATAGTGCAGAAATCAATATATAAAATACATACTAGATAAATAAAAGCATAAAACGATCTGCGATTCAGATAGATAGGCAGTTGTGATGTAGTATGTATGAAAGAGAGAGAGAGAGAGAGAGAGAGAGAGAGAGAGAGATCAATATTATCTAGAACTTTCTAGGTAATATAAAGTAATCCATTAGTATGATGGAAGTGATGCTATATAACAATGCAGCACATGGTTTTATAGAACCAGGACATGTACACGGACCTACTCTCTCTGCGACCCTCTTAGCCCATTGGCAGTAATGATCCCCTTTCCAGTGTATTCCTATTGCCCCTCTTCTCCTGGATGCAGTGTAAAGCACTATTTGCCTGGCACAGTGTGAATGTCCGAGTCACAGCACCCGGCAGCTTTGAAGAATTCCTCCTCAGAAGGATTCCCTCCTCCAAGACCAAAAACCCTATGGCAAAAAATTCCTCCAGCTAACCTGCTAAGAAGGTCCCAGGAGAAGCCACTTATAGGATGACTTACATGGGATTGATCCTTCCACATAAGACAATGGACAAACACAGAAACTAAAACCTATAATTAGTCTAAAGGAGCAAATACAAACACAAATAAACTCTCTGTTATTAGAGTCTACTCATTGCGCTTCATGTTATAATATTCAGATTCCTATAATCCATTTATTAGATAGTAATACAAAATATTACAAGTTATAGATATTTGCGACATTATCAGGCAGTTCTGCTTTGTCCCCATAGGCATTTGGGTTGTTCTGGGTTTTCCTACTCATGATCCTAGGCGGGAAGCTTTAGATTTCAGAGTTCCTTAAAAATAAATCTGTAACACCTTAAAGTGGTTAGACACTTGCTGGGGTGGATGTCTGATCAATAACTGATGATGAAAAGGGATTTTCTGTAGAGGTTTTTTAACTCCCTCTGTTGAAACTCTCCTGTTGTGGGATGAAATGTCTGTTTGAACCCAAGCCCACTGTGCAGGAGACAGCATTACATGGTCCCAAATCTGAAAGAGACCCCCCCAACCCCTTCTTCAAATGTCCCCACCCTGATTACATCAGACCATACAAGAATGGCATCCTATAACCTTGTCGTTTAAAGGGAACATGTTGAGTGTCTCACAATATATATAATATATATATATATATATATATATATATATATATATATATATATATATATATATATATATATATATATATATATATTTAACAATAGTGATGATAATATCAATAATAATAATAATAATAATAATGATGATGATAGATAGTAAAGAAAAGTAAACCGTTTTTTATGATATAAAAAATACGTTTAGATCTAATATAAACATATTTATATGTGATAAAAAAATAAAAATAAAAAAAAATATATATTTATATATATATATATATATATATATATATATATATATATATATATGCATATATATATATATATATATATATATATATATATATATATATATATATATATGCACACACAAACACATTATATAAATCTGAATTTAAAAAATATTGACCAAAATGTGACCAAATATACAACAAAATAAGTATTAGTATTTTTAGTTACATTTTCTAGTAGGAATATTTGTACTTATATATTGTTTATTTATAACTGTAAATGTGTTTTACATTTTTCCTATAAATTGCAAAAACTAATTCCGATTATGCAAATCTTTCTGTTTTACAAAAACAAAAATAATTCTTCTTCTGCTTGGATTTTTATAGTGAGATGAGGCGCAGTTCTGTATTTGCTCGCACTGCTTTGCATATATTATTGCGCCTTTATAAAATGGACTGTACAATGGAAGGAATCTTATCTGTAGTCGGGGCGGTAGATAAATAGTGTAATATGTAATGCAGACATATCTGACTTTGGGATCTTGAGGAGCATCTCAGGGAGCAGGATATTACAGCAGCATTGTGTATTTTTTGTATGTGAATCATGATGACAATTCCCCTTCTCCACTGCGCTGTATTATCAGCTCTGATCACCAGGTGCACATGGGGAGGTCACTGAATTTTGCAGCTTTTGTGCGCCACACAATGAGGACACACTTCTTCTCCTGCTCATATAATAGCATCAGTGTCCCACAGCTCAAAATAAAGACAATCTCATCATTTAACACTCCCTTTGTTATTCGTTAAATAAAATCCATAACAATCCAAATCCCCTCCCATCTAAAAAAAAAAATAATATATATATCCTGAAATCTATACATCATCAATAAGTAAAAAAAAAGAAATAATAATAAATATATAAAATATATAACGTTTTCCAGCAGTTAATGCGTTATAAACGCATTTATTTTTTTGTTTTTGTTAAAAAAAAGAAACAAAATAATGCAGGGAATGCACAAAGCGGGTATTTCTTGCCATAAATATACATTTTATGTATATCGACGCCTACGAATAAGATAGATAGATAGATAGATAGATAGATATGAGAGAGAGAAAGAGAGAGAGAGAAAGAGAGAGGGAGAACGAGAGAGGAGAGAGAAAAAGAAAGAGTAAGAGAGAGGACGTGAGAAAGAAAGAGAGAAAGGGAGAACGAGAGAGGAGAGAGAAAAAGAAAGAGTAAGAGAGAGAACGAGAGAGAGAAGGAGAGAGAGAGAGAAAGAAAGAAAGAAAGAAAGAAAGAAAGAAAGAAAGAAAGAAAGAAAGAAAGAAAGAAAGAAAGAAAGAAAGAAAGAAAGAAAGAAAGAAAGAAAGAAAGAGAAAGGGAGAACGAGAGAGTATGAGATAGATAGATAGAATATTTGTGCAATACAAACTGCTTTAAATTCTGTTTTGCAGGTTGCATTTGCCACAGAGAGTCTGGCCCTGTGCCCCTCAACTCACCCTTACCCAATGCAATTGTTATTTTTATATATATATATATATATATATATATATATATATATATATATATATATATATATATATATATATATATATATATATATATAATTTTTTAACATTAAATGGCAGCAAGTACAATATGTAAGAATGAAGCAGTCATGGCTACATACCCCAAATTCGCAGGTGTCCATAAGAACATTTATCAGCTACATAAAATACCTCATTTCAGCCATAAAGAAACAAGCCGGGCACCTATGCTATATTGACTCAGGTGTCAGGACTCTTTATTTTTAATTATAACCTGCCCTTTTTTAATTCCTTGGGAGGAAAAAAGAAAAGGGGGCATTAGAATCCAGGAATAAGGGTTTGCCCCCCCTACCCCTTACCCCCTCCCCCTTCTGAAGTTATTAGGAAGGGATAGAACTGAGAAAGTCTGGCACTATTTGCAGAAGGGGCCGCATCACCAGCGCGGATGAATACACAATAGAGTTCAAATGTCAGCAAGTTTGTAGAAAGAGAGAGAGAGAGAGCTAGAGGAGGTGACTGGGTGGAGTATCCATCCGCTGAGCAATCCCTGCTGTATGCAGCTCTACAGGACTGTGCATGGCACACAGGCTCAGGCTGTCTCTCCCTGGACATCCTACACAGGCACTTCCCTGGGATCTGTCACCCCCTCCCCTTCCACCCTGGCTTTTAGAGAGCACCCCTGCCACTCACCCCATAACCTTTCACTCTACCCCCGGCTCCCTTGGATCTCTCCTCCCTCTCCCTTCATACACAGGCAGGTGATCCCATCTGCCCCCCTCTTTGTGTTGTGTATGCAGCTCTTGTGGATCCTTCTTCAGTCATGATCATCTGAATACAATCCATCCATGCAGGATCTGGGATAAGGAAACTTCTCCTTCCAGGCTGTCTGAACTTATTGTGAAGTTGACTCTTGCTAGTATTATTCTGATTTTGCTGCTTAAACTGCCACCATCATCATCATTGTCATCATCATCATCTTCATGGATATTGCAACAGGTCCTGAGTCCTTGGAGAGGTGCTTTAACAGGGGGCAGAGTGACTGTGCCAAGATGCTGGACAATATTAAAATGGAAGATCACCCACTCAGGGCTGGCACTGCCACATTAGGAGTTTTGCTGGGTAAGTGTTTGTCCTCTATACAGTGTTATATTTAGGAGAGTGGACTATGCAGAAGTTCTAGCTGGGCTTTATTTGATTACTACTGGGATATGTTATACATTGGGCTATTGGTAACTGTACCCAACTCACATAACAATACGCTGGCAGACCCTAAAATCTGCTATACACAGCCCAAAATTAGATCAGGAAGTGAATGAGTACATCTTATATATCTCCTATAATGAGTGTGACTGGTCTCCTGATACAGGTGCCAAGTGTGGCATTATATATAATGCATAGTGTGTACAGACATGTGTCTTGGAGAGTGTATATGTCAACAAACAAATTCACTATGTCCTAGCACAAATCAGTTTGTATATTAAAAGTGTAAAGATGTAGCATAGCTGAATTTGTCTTTTGGGATTATATCAGTGTGTACTTTTTACGTAAAACTGCAAGTAATTCCACTTCTTTATCTTAACTATTAGTTATATGAAACTCAGCTCTGCTACATCTGTACAATATGAGGGTAGATACATATGGCAAAGCACAACAAAACTACAAATAATAATAATAATTAATTAGTAATACAATTCTATAAATAACAACCACCATATACTATTATTGTAACGACTACTACTCTTGCTGTTACTACTACGAAGAATAATAATACTGTTAGTATTATTTCTGCTGCTACTAATAACAATAATAATAATAATAACTTGACAAATAGTATGACTACAACTTACAGCTAGCAGTCATGTACTATAAATAGTTGTAATGACAATTATATTAAATATAGTATTTATATAATATATATGTAATGAGTAGGAATAATATATTATTTTTATTATCACCACTATTATTATTAGTAATAGTAATAATAATAATAATAATAATAATAATAATAATAATTAGCATAATCTCACTGTACATGACAGTGTTAGTATAATGTGATCTGCATACATATATACAATATAACCTAAATAACTATACACTATAATAGTGGCATTAGCTATAAGGAATATCATTGCATTCATTAGTAATAATAATATAATATATATTTAACCGAACATAAAATATAACGTTCTACAACAATGTACAATGTAACATGATTCCTAAAGTCTCCAGACTATTATTAGTGGCTTATTAAATACATAGAAAGTTTAGGGGCAGATTGGGCACAGGAATTTTAACTTGCACCTTTGCCAACCTCCAGTGCCCTCCAATGTATTAATACCAGAGTGACGGGTGCATTGAATGAAATATTTGCAGTCGCCTCGGATCATTATACAGTGTGTATTGCAGATCGTAAAAAAACAAACATATAATAGTAGGAGTAGTTATACAGGACAGACAGAATATTATATATGTATATATATATATATATATATATATATATATATATATATATATATATATATATCTCAGTGAGAGGGTCAGGAGCTCTAATAAACGCTTGGGGATACAGACAGCATTAACATATTCTGTTACATAGTCCCATATGCGTGCAATATATTCTTGTAATGATTACAGGTTAATTAAATATTTATTTTATTTTAGAACATATTATTCCACATAAACATATACGCAGTCACATAGACTAATATAGATTTTAAGCACTTTTATTTGTGGACACTTTATCACTTGTGGTCACTGTCTCCGTGTATCTGTATGTGATATATTATCTATCTGTCTATCTATCTATCTATCTATCTATCTATCTATCTATCTATCTATCTATCTATCTATCTATCTATCTATCTATCTATCTATCTATCTATCTATCTATCTATCTATCTATCCATCTATCATCTTTATATTAACCTCATCACACGTGTGCAGTGTTCAGTTACCACCATCAGTATCATCATCATGTACATGTATGTATTTCATACATAGTGTGGACATATCACTTATCCTCTTATATATTGTACGTGATGTCTATGCAGTTTGGATATTTTACTTTGATTTGATTGGTTGGTGCCCATTATCATCCTCTTTATTATCATCATCATGTAGGTGTATGGAATATGTATACAATATCCATAATTTACTTGATTACCTATGTGGCAATAGTTGGACCCATCATCATCCTCATGCACATGTATGCAATAAGTATTCAGTATAAATAATTCACTTTATTACATTTGTGTATTTTTTGTGGTGCTCATCATCTTCCTCATCTGTACATATTTCACTTTATCTTGTGTGTGGCCATCATCATCATCTCCATCATCATCATCTTCTTCTTTTACTACTTCTTCTTCATCAGGTATGTTTATCCTGTGTGCATATATCTCTGATTTTAGGATTTGTGTGTAGGTGCAGTATTGAGTGGGCATCATGATGTAATAAGTGTCCTGTATCCCCCAGGCTCAGAGTGCCAGCACCAGGCAGTATGTGAGGGCTGCCAGAGACCCATCGCAGACCGTTTTCTGATGAGAGTCAATGAGTCCTCCTGGCATGAGGAGTGTTTGCAGTGTACAGTATGTCAGCAGCCTCTCACCACCAGCTGCTACTTCCGGGATAGAAAGCTCTTCTGCAAGCAGGACTACCAACAGTAAGGAACTCTCTGCCCATATATACATACTGTGCCACATAACTCTATGCCTATATATGTCCATTGGTATTTCCCATACAGTGAAACAACAGTATGCTCATAAATATCTATAACCTTACATGCCCATATATACCTACCTGCCCATATATACTGATGTTATAAGACTCTGCCCATATTCACCACCCTCATACACTGTGCCAGTTACTGCCCTCACCATAAACCTAAAAAAAAGTCATAAAACTTTGCTTAATATTTCTACTCTATACATAGATCTTCTATACATACTCATAACTCTTCCTATTGTATATAGTGCCATAGTCCTGCCCATATATCTACCATATGCATACTTTACATGTCGTGCAATCACTCTGCCCTTGCATTGTAGATATGAAGGACCATAACCATGCCCATAATCTACTACCTTATATACTCTACCATAAATATCAGTCACTGACCACAGATGTCACTCCTGATACCATCACCACTTATCTGATCAGAGGCAATAAACCATCATTACTTCAGTATCCATATCTCGACATCACTTTAGTAAACGTTTCAATTATTTATCTACTTGTCTGTTGGGAGAAAGACAATTAATAGCAGGGATGTGATTTCGTTTTTCACTGACTACTACTGAGTAAAATCCAGCTCATGGTAATCATAGGAAAGGAGCCTGATCTCCCAGATAAACACTGGGTATTGTTCTGGGGAGGTGAATCATCAATACAGGCTTATTTGTTCACCTGCAACCTCAAATTACTCCTAGACAAGCTTTATGTGTCTGAGAGTACACATATGTAATAGCTGTGTGTGTGTGTGTGTGTGTGTATAATATATATATATATATATATATATATATATATATATATATATATATATAGTAACACTTGTGATAATTCGGACACCTATGATAGCAATGTATAAATTGGAACATTGTATGTGATATCTATCTATCTATCTATCTATCTATCTATCTATCTATCTATCTATCTATCTATCTATCTATCTATCTATCTATCTATCTATCTATCTATCTATCTATCTATCTCATGCATGTTCCAATTTATACATTGCCATCATAGTTGTCAGAATTATCCTAAGTATTACCTTTGGAAGGTAATCATGGTGATATAAATGTGATGGCACCTGCTCTACTATTGTTTGCTAATTGAATTATCCAAACAAGTTTAAGAGAAAAAAAAAAATAGGATCCGTCTTGTACAAGGAAAACACGGAATCAGAATCGTGTAATCCCCATACAAAGCATATTATATACGGTCATATATTCTGTAGGTTGATACAGTTTATTATATAGTGTTATATATTATGCAGGTTGATACAGTTTATTATATAGTGTTATATATTATGCAGGTTGATACAGTTTATTATATAGTGTTATATATTCTGTAGGTTGATACAGTTTATTATATAGTGTTATATATTCTGTAGATTGATACAGTTTATTATATAGTGTTATATATTCTGCAGGTTGATACAGTTTATTATATAGTGTTATATATTCTGTAGGTTGATACAGTTTATTATATAGTGTTATATATTCTGCAGCTTGATACAGTTTATTATATAGTGTTATATATTCTGCAGGTTGATTCAGTACATCATATTGGGTTATCTATTATGTACTATGACTGTATACAGACTGCGAATTTTGTAATATAGTGACATTTGAATTGAGATAGGTTTAAAGAAATATAATTTATCTGCATACATACATAAATATATAATCATCCAGTTTTATTATACTCGTATGCCATGGAATTAACCATTTCATTGTGACATTTTTAATAAGTCCTTTTTCTCTATAAACCACTAGCGACCATTGTCTATTTTTTTGGAAGCAATTTTTTTTTATATATTCTTAAACATTTAGTGTATACTGTACTGTGCATTTAACCACTAGCCGTATTCCTTACAATATGGGTAAATAATTCCATTGTCTTCTCTATTATGTTATATTATAACTACTGCGACCCATTTCATGTACCTCATTACCGAATGGATCGCACTTGTGCCCCTTTTAATAATATATAATGCCTAATTACCGCAATCAACATTCCTGTACCTTCATATTGGCTCCTACACTGCATCCCCGTTAAACATGACATACTTCTATGACTTTAGATTCAATACTCACGGCATTGCATTTTCTCGTTTATTGTATCGCATAAACATGGCATGTTTTAAAAAACAAAAACATTGCGTCATTTTGCAAAATGTCGCAATTTATATACCCTGCAGGTAACCTTACTCCTATGTTGTCTATTAAGATTTCTATTATTATCTTCTGTATTTATGCGACTTTTAACAATGAAACATAAATATATGTGTATTTTGCTTGCATTGACGATCGCTAAACAGACGGTTCCGGTCTATAGAGTTCATCAGTGCAGGAGAGGCGTTTAGTTTAACCCTTTGGCTCTGCGGAGTCAGCAAATTCCCAATCAACTTTTATTTTATATTTGGCCACTATCAGGTTTCTCCAAAGTGTCGGGAGTCATGTAGTAACCCAAACATTCCCTATCATAATGAGAGAGAGGGGTGGTGGGGGGTGAGAGTCTCTTCAATGTGCTCTCCATGCTTGTCAGTAGAATTTAGAGGCTCTTTGTGTAGTGGGGTGCACACAGCTACTTCAATCACTCAGACATAATAAGTCTCTGCTAGAAGTCTGCATAGACACAAAGAGAAACATCTATTGCTTTGCATCAGTCTTTGTCAGGCAGCTCCTATACAGGCCTATAGTCATTCCTAGCAACCATATTTATATCCTACCTACAGCATGAAAGTCCTTCTCCCTGGTAACCTGTACTCAGTGTAATAACATGACATGCTGCTGACTACAAATATTCTGGAGGTAACAACTGCTTAGGGATTTTTTTTTTCTTGGATCTCCTGAAATGTTACAAACAACTAATATGATCCCATTTTTTTATATTAGGGAAAAATATCTGATAACATCTAATTATGTGTAAAATGGGACAAATTAGCAGGAAAATATGCATTTAGTTAGATCTGTTCATGGCAGACATTTAATGAAGGGAAATTAAATCTGCTTTTTATATATATAGCCTTCGAAAGATATTATATATATATATATATATATATATATATATATGTGTGTATTTTGTATTTATTTTGTATTTTTTTTCTCTCTATTTTTCTATACTTTAGCATTATTATAAATTTTTACATAAATATTTTTTGCCTTTGTTATAGAGAAAAGTTGTGTATTAACGAAGAAATTATGTGACAAATGACTTCATTTTATAGAATAAAATGAAATTATACTCATTTTTTATTATTTATATAGCACCATCCTCTCCCAACCCACTGTACAATATATATATATAATTTTATTATATTTTTTTTATCATTTATGCATTGTGATAATACTCTGGGTTACTTACCTGCACTGCTATGTAAATACAAATAACACATTGCTATTATCACATTGAATTGTGCCAATTGACAGACACTGGTCTACTACGCCGAACAAACTGAACTATGCTACAGCTATACAATACTATATTATATCATTGCCATTCTCACTCTTGTAACTGTTTGACTGCTAGGTATAAATTTCAACTCTGGCTGGCAGAGGATGGGTTAAGCGGTGTCGCCCGTTTAGGACAAGTGGGACCCTGTTGAGGTATTCATGCTTACTGGCAATTAAGAGAGATATCTCCTTGTAAAGTATTGTTGTATCACAGCACCTGGTGTGACGGGACAAGGGGACCTGCTGTGGGGCTGTCACCATGAACCGTCACTACCAGGCCTTAATGGCAAGATATATGGAAGAAACCTTTAAGTTTCATTCTCTGAAGTTTATGGAAGACATTTATTTCTAAATCAGATTTAAAACTTGTTGCTTGCCCTGATGTGGTTGACCATATCTTGTACAATCTGGTGTCACATAAAGGGACATGGTCAATATTTGCTTTGCATCTTTTTCATACTGTTCTATAATGGAAATCTCCTATACGGGCTTTCCATATTTTCTTAGTGATATGACAACAATATCTATCTATCTATCTATCTATCTATCTATCTATCTATCTATCTATCTATCTATCTATCTATCTATCTATCTATCTATCTATCTATCTATCTATCTATCTATCTATCTATCTATCTATCTATCATCGTCACATATGTATCTTTCAATCAATCATCGCATATGTATCTATCATCGTCTATCTATCATCGTCTATCTATCGATCTATCTATCTACCTATTATGAATCGATCTATCCATCTGTCGAAAAAAGATCTTTTTATAGACAAGTTTTAAACTGGTAGACTCATGCATTATTTTTATGTATTGGCTTATTATTATTATTATTATTACTTTATATCGTTTCATGGCACTGTACATTGTAAAACAAGAACTTATATGTGATTCATTCACAAGAACACATATATAAAACCAATGCGGTATTCATATAATATTATACCAAAACAATACAGCGTAAACTAGATATACCAGGAGAGAGAATCCTGCCCATTCGAGTTTATAATCTATAAGGAATCCATGTATTTGTACATATAAAATGAATTCAATTGTCGATATACAAATCATGGTGTTCAGCACTTTATACCAAGGCACATAGGTACATGTGGGAAAAATTAGTGCATCCCTTTTTTTTCAACCCCTTTTATTTATTTATTTTTGAACTTCAGTAAAGACTTTATTTCTAATTGTCTAGTTGTCAGAATTATCCATGTATTGTACTTCAGACACATAGACGCAGCCACATACATGTATATATATATATATATATAGAGACACGTAGTCACAAAACAAAAACACATACTCATACATACCTACATACGCACGCACGCACGCACGCACGCGCGCGCGCACACACACACATACACATACACATAGACAGATAGACTTTCAGCCATACACACACACACACACACACACACATACTTATATAGATACATTGTGCGTAGTGCAGTTGTATCCAGACATTATACTGCTCTCATTGATAGTAATGATAAAGACATTCCAGGCTCAGCCAATTTTTTATATCAATCTGTATCAGTGGTTGGGGGATTATGTAGGTAGTAATAAAAATAATCAGACTCCAGGCCGCAGAATCTGTATGTAATTTTGAATTCAGGATGGCTTGCAGCTTGAGAAGTGCCCTGCTCCACATCTCCTATTCTAGAGTACTCACAACCTTTCATTAAAAAATAAAAAATGTGGAAAAACTCCCGAATTCCCTGTATTATTTGTCATTGGGCAAAGCAATGTGTTACTGCTCTAGAGGAAAAAGAAGCATAAACAGTATATAAATATAGAAAAAAACTTGTTATGAATGACTGGTAATAATATTCCAAAACTAAATAATTTTTTTTTATAAAATCATAAAAATTCTACACAATAAATATTATGGAAAAAAACATTAAAATCTATATCTAGTATATATAAAAAAGCAAAAATAAGTGTTCATTTTACTGGTTTGTTAAAAGTTATATTTATTAATCACAATGCTAAGTGCAACGATATCAATACTGTAGTAGAAATGTTCCTTTTTTTGTTTATTTTAAAAAAAAAAATTGTGGGGGGTTTTTCGGAAAAACTTGCAAAATCCCTCCATATCCTGCTACAAGCTTAAGACTGCATGATTGTTTCATGTTTACTTGTGGCGAAGTTCAGCCTAGGTTCAAAGGAAAGGATTTAGTAAGAAAAAAAAAATATATATATAAAAAAATGAAATGAAAATCTAAAAAAAAATATAAAGAAAATGAAAGAAAAAAACAAGGAAAATATATAAAAACAACATGTAAACAAGTATAAAATGTAAAATTATAAGAACACATCCCTCTTTCCCTTTCTTTCTTATATCAAGTCATTCATAGGCCCGGGCCCAGCACTGGGTTATATAATGAAGCGAGTGAGGCCTGGTCGTGGCTAAGGTTACTATTATCCTATAAAGAAAATACTTATATAAGGGGAGGCTTCTTAGCATTTCAATACATGTGATTAACTAGTAAAATAAGATACTGTACGTTATTTGCTATGACATATATCTAATACTGCCCAACATTTATATTTCTGAGGTAAACTGCACAGTTTACGTCCAAATTAGAACATTGTTTACAATTAAATATTTATGTAGTGTCAAATACTTTTCTTAAGACTCGGTACTCGTTTAACTTTGACCGTAATCGCTCACCAGAGAGATGCCGGCGGACGACCTTGACGCATTTTCAACACATTTTTTTGGGGGTGCATATTTTCAAATGAAGTTGATCCGACCCATCTGTACACTGAGCACGGCAATCTTGTGTGCGCCAAAAATCTGTCTTCAAATGTTTTCTGAGAAGGTGCGGCATGAGAAAATGCAGGTTTAATACACAGACGCATAGAGAAGTCATTTTTCCCTGCTTCAATTTAGCGCTAAAATCACTTTTTTGTGGTTCCCAATACATGGTCCCCACAAAGACCAAGTATTTTAAAGCAAGATTTTTGGTGCTCATACTGTTGATATGTTATTCTTTTAATTTTTTGGGATTGTTTTTTTTTTTATCTTAACCTTAAAAAATTATTTCCAGAAAAATAAATGCACTCTTGCCAGGCCTGCATCTGACCTAATGAGATATATATATATAATTTAGTTTGGTTTTAATAATTTTTTATAATCATATTCAACAATTGAGGAAAATTTAAAATTCAAAAGATGAATTTTTTTTACAATTAAACAAAAATAATTATTTTTAATAATGAAAATTTAAAAATTCAAAAATGTTTGTATTAAATATTCAATCTTTTCTGCTATATAAGAGGAAGGTAGTAACATTTTTAATGAGCGTCTATGATATTCGCCTAACCTCTTGTAAACTGCAGATACGTTGTTTAACCTGGGGAGTTATTATTCTGTGGTTTTTAAATTAATGACTATGATAGAATAGACAATGGAGAAAATAGTAATTACTTGAAATATTAAAAATGATGGCAGCCGTGATTAGGATGTAATTATCATTGTCAGTGTAATAACATTGTGAAACTGGCCCGTCGCATAGACATCATCAATAAGAGGACCACATGGGCTATTAACCCTTACAACACCTACACACTCTTTTGTGTGTCAGCACTAAACTTTTTTTTTAAATAGCTTCCATCATAGAAAGCGTGTGTAGAAACACACAACACAAACCACATGCACATATATATATATATATATATATATATATATATATATATATATATATATAAAACACACACATAATAGCCCTGCTATATTAGATCGGCTTTAAAAGTGAACAAATACCCAACCTCTACATTACCTTAACAGTTTACATGACCACTACTTAAAAAATGGCTCATTTATATATGGAACACCTGTCAGTGACTCATAGAATGAGAGTACAAGGCTTTAAAAGGCATAATAAGGCCACAGATGCAGATCGGGTAGACCTCACGTGGTCTTTTAGATTCATGTTAAAAATATAAAAAAGAATAAAAAAAAAAAAAAAAAAAAGACCACACGGTGCGGAAGACCTTACCCCTTCTATAAAACTGACCCTGAATGAAATAGAGAGAAATACGGTGATAAATGTATAGAGAAATCTTACCAGTAAGCGAGATGCAAAAGTTGGGTCGCAAGTGGGCTACCTAAACATAACACATATAAGGTACTGGGTAAACTACTACTTTTAGTAGTAGTAATACTATTAATACTACTAATTTTACTACTGTAATGATTACTACTACTACTACTACTATGAATACTACTAATAATAATTCAAGCATGTAGCCGAAGTACCATTTCATTACAAGCTGTATTATGAAGGGTGGAATATTCAGCAAATTGATTGGTTAAAGCTGGCCATAGACACAGTTGACATCAGCGAACATTTATCTTCTGTCCATGGCCATCTTAACAGGGTTGTCTGTTTTGACAATCCCTTTTTGTTTGAACGATCCCTGGTGATAAATTGATCACAAGGTATAATCCTGCTGCTGGGACACTCAGTGATCAGCTGTAATCTGTGTGGGTAGCTGAAAGCAAGTGTTCTTTTTCTCTGCAGTGCCACCTCAGGGGAAATAAAGAATTACACACTTCCTATTAAAATGAATGGGCTGCCCATGTAATGCACGGACATGTTGGGTCCTCCAGAGCAAGAGATACTTTTTAGAGTTGCTCTCTGCCAATAACTGAGGGTCCTGAAAAGGGGTCATCGAAATCTATTGACTCAGAATTCCCTAATTCACAACCTCGTTTTTAAAGGGTAGTCTCATGAGAACAACCTCTTTTTTAAAAAAAAAAAAGCCGACATGGAGATCAATTGATTGTCGTGGATCTAGCTTCTCTCAGAGCGGCTCTTCATTCTGGCATGTAAAGGTGGGTACCAAGCGGGGGACCCCTCTCGATGACATGACATACATTTGCCCTAGAAGAGCATATAGGCAGGGGTTGTCAGAAGTGACAACCCATTTAATATATGTTCCAAAACAGGTGCCCAGTGTTAAGGTGGCAAGGGGAGCAACACTGATTTTTTTTCGGTCCAGGCCACAATTTTAATCTTACTGTATTCAGCAGTTTGAAAGGGTATGAAAACTTATCGGACCTGCTCAGAAACAATGATCATTGTCATGACAGTCATCATGCCCATGGTTAATTGACCACAATTAAGGAACGGAGGGAAGCAATGCAAAAAGCGGGGAAATGAGCGTCTGCCAAAAACCTCTGACGCTGTTTATCTCAGTGGAAAGAATGGACCGGAAGAAAAAATAGAATCTGACCTGTCCGATTTATGTGTCCCCTGGCACAAACTATTGGACGAGGGTCCGGTGGTCTCCATAGACATGAGATTGTCGGTACATGCTACTGATATTGCCGAGATCTGATGGAAAATATCTAATGTCTATTGGCAGGGAGACTACATTTCTATACAGAATTAACAGCCTATGTCAACATTACCCTCCCTCAGGTTGGCCAGGTAGTAGACTTGTGTACAACTAATTCTCATTAAGCTCACAAATACAAACAGACACATGCGTCTACACACAGACAGACAGACGCGTATAAGGAGATGCACACAGACACACATTGTCTTACAGCTGGCGTCTAGAGGTGACATAAATATTGGAAGTGGTTGATTGTCTCTCCCGTGGTTTAACCCTTTCACATGAAAATACACTACAAACATTCAAGGCAATGTTCTCATTGCTTCATGGCTGGTTGGTGCATGTTACGAGCTGAGGATCCTTCACTCTGTTAGTTGAGACATCACTTTGCAAAAGTGACAGCTGTAGCGTCTCTTGTCACCGGGGTTCTATGTGGGAGTAAACATTAAGCCAATTAAAGATGCCATTGATATTAGATCACTGGGGGCCTTGCATGGGAAAGAATGTCATTCAATTACGCGTGGGGGTACATTTCATTGTATTTTCGTTAAAATTAGGTTCTAGTATTTGTAGTAGTTGGAATCGGTGCTGAAAATTCAGCTACGAAGCTTCTTACCCAGGGCCGCCATCAGGAATTTCAGGGCCCCATACAGCTAAATGTTCTGGGCCCCCCTACCGTGGAACCGCCTGTTAACGGTACTCCGTCCAGCACTATATCATGGTACCCAGGGCCGCCATCAGGGGGCGTATTAGGGGTACTGATGTGAGAGGCCCGGCCAAACCTAATTGAAAGGGGGGCCCGCAGCTCACGGCCGGGCCCCCCTTTCAATTAAGTTTGGCCGGGCCCCCTACAGTAGTACCCCTAATACCCCCCTGATGGCGGCCCTGTTCTTACCACTGGGTGTTGTGTTTGTGATTGGCTTTCCAAATGGAACAGGGGTATAGATTGATGCTTCTGGGCCTCAGAGTTGTTTCTCACTTCAAAGACCTATGGGTTCCCAAATATAGAAGCCCAACTGTAATTGAAACATTTACAAATCCTACTGTTGGGTGGCAGCGATGGGAGCACCCACTGTAATTTAATCATTTTGTTGTACTGTATGTATAGATTTCACGTGAATAGGAATTCTTACAGCGATTTAACTCTAACTTTCCAAACATACCCTAAAAGTTAATGTGGTGAGGATCCAGTGGCTGGGATCCAACTGATCTCAACAACTAACTGATCCTGGTCCCAGGTTTATGTGAAGGACTGGTCATGCAAACACATTTTCTATCCATTGAAGGTTTCCATATTTTCTATTCATTTCAATGGAGAGGAACTGCGCAAGCTTGTCAATTATCCAAAAACAAAGCACCACTACCTGCTTGTTCCTAAAGGTCTCAGCGGCCATACTCCCACTGATCTGGCCTTAATGGCATGTCTGATTGACCTATTATTATAGGAAAACCCTTGTAACCTATGGTTAAATGCTTGTAGACAGATAAATGAGTATGTCCGTAGCCATATAGTCCTCAAGAGCAGATCTTGAGCAACATGTCTACGAACCCTCCGTTGTTTGTTGACATCCATGAATAAGGAGTGTGTACATGGGGTAACATTGTAAGACCTGGAGAGCCCTTTTTAAATAAGTAATGTAATTGTAATAAAATGTTACTATATTATTTAGTTGAGTTTATGATCAGGACCACAATATAGTTTTCTCGAGCTCTAATGCCAGAAGGACTGCAGTGCATTACTGAGCACTCGCCTCTGGCTGTGTAACTGCTCAGGTCTTTTGATGTTGTCTGAACGCAAGAAAAATGTGTATACAGGAAGGGAAGGTGTTACACCTGAACCTGTGTAAGGGAGGTGTCGGAGAGAAAGTGCATGGCTATCTATTTATACCAGAGAGTGCCTTGGGCTCTTGTCTTGACTCAAATACCACATACTGTACAGTGAAAATATGTCCCTCCATTACTGTGTATCTGTATCTGAAGTTAAAGGGTAGCTAAACGTTCAACAAACTTTTGACGTGTCATAGTGACATGTCAGAAGTTTTTATTGGTGTGGGTACAAGCACTGAGACCCCCACCAATCGCTAAAACAAAGCGCCTGAAGTGCTCGTGTGAGCGCTCAGCTGCTTAGTTTCTGTTCGGCTTTTTCCAGAAAGCTGATGTAGCGATGTACGGGCCCACAGACTTTCTATTGAGTCCGTACACCGCTACATTGATTACCAGAAAAAGCCAAACAGAAACGGAGCGGCTAAGCACTCACACGAGCACTTCTGCCGCTTCCAATTATCGATTGGTGGGGGTCTCAGTGCTCGGACCCCCACCAATCAAAACTTCTGACATGTCACTATGACATGTCAGAAGTTTGACGTTTAGTTACCCGTTAAGGTGAAAATCTTAGACAAGGCACAATAGATTATATGTATACATGTTTAATTAAAGATTTCTTTATATAGCATATATTCATCTTTTTCTAACAAATTTCATGGATAACACCGCAAATTACACTTGCATAAAAAAAAAAACATCCCCAGAGTACCCACTGAGGGGCTGAAATGAAGCGAATGCTACACGATGATGTCATCACATAGCGCTTACTTAATTTCAGCACCTTAAATCTTCAGTGAGCACTCTAAAACAATCTTGCAGCATAAAGAGAGAGTCACATGTTCTGTTTCCTAACTCCACAACTTGTTCAAATCAAGAAGTGCTCTGAATAAATATGATTATGTCACATGAGACCTAGGGCAATTCTGACCTGGTGGTCTTTCATTCGCATTAGGCACACTCTTCATTGAATGTTTTTTTCTAAAGGGGCTGTTTAGTGGGTTCAAATGCAAACATCAGCTTAGCTTGTTTAGGGCATTTTATAGACACCCTAATTTAAAAAGGGGTTGTCCTAGTATTTCATTACCAATTCTACACTAATTATCCCATTGATGCCTACCAGGGAAGAGTAGGGGCTCCACACTGGGCTTGTTTCTTCTGGCCCTGTCTATCTTTGAGATAGCACTTTGGGGGCTGGCCCTCGCAGTGACACTCCTAAGAAGAGGAGGGGCTTGGTGCCAAATGTCTGCAATCCCCACAATCATTAATTCCTTACATACTTATGACAATGGCATGACTATCCTCTATACACCACCAATGCCCATAACATCCCAAAATGGAAACTAACCCTTGTCTGTATATTTAGCACTAACTATAATATGGATTCTATAGAAACTTTGTAAAAATGCTGTTACATCATGGAAAATCTCGCACATCTTATGTGAACTGTTCCGGTGACTCCTCTGTCAGGGACACCGTGTAATGAATTCACCAGTTCTACTTCTGGCAGAGTCTTCCATACTTCCCGTTTAACCTATTTCTATAAGACAGCCAGAGGCAATTCCCTTTGTTGATGACGCATTGATAATCCCATAATTACAGCTACTATTAATGATGTTGGGGATTTGGATACTCAAACTTACATAAAGTTTCTTTGCAGCAGGTAAAGTTACACTATAGTTTCAGGACTGTGTAGTATTAAAGAAATTCGGTAGAGAATTTCTGCTGTAAGGATAATATATAATTTTCTATGCCTCAAATTAAAGGGGTTTCCAGTTTTAGGCGCATAAAGCCTAGTCACTGTACAATGAAAGGTTATGCAACTACCTAGTATATAAATTCATCCGTTTTCACAATCCTTGTTTTGCAGTCAGTGAATAGAAGCATTCACTGTTTATATTGAGTGAATGAAAAGCTGTTCTGCTCATACAGCTGCAGCGCCCTCTTTGAGCAGGATAATATCAGGACAGGTGTGCAACTTCTGAATGTAAACAATGTTTTCATCCATTGATTGCAAGCAGAGATCTTAGACTAATATACAACATATATTAGAAAGTTTCATAACTTTTCATTATATAATCAAAAAGTTTTATTTAGATAAACAGAAAAAAACCTCTATAAGTCCAATATTAATATTACACAGTCCATATTAGGGCAGGTTCACACCTGCGTCGGTCTTTCCGTTGTTTAGCTCCATCAGAAGAGCAGATGAAAATCCTAAAATTGGTGTTTCCGTTGTACGAAGAACACCACCGGCGGCCGATGAAACCCATTGACTTTAATGGGTTCCATCGGGTTTCCGTCGGGGAATCCATGGTTTTACTGGAAAAAGTAATACGCTATTGTTGCGGTATTTTCGGCCGGAGTTGCAATGGAGGCTGCTAATTTTGCCTCCAATGCAGATGTGAACAGGCCCTTATCTCATTACCTCTAAGATTCGATCAGTAATTTGCTGATCTGGCTGAGAAAAAAATATATAGTCGGCCACGCACGCGAAGATGATTCTTGTTGGACTGGACGTAGCAACTTAAAACTGGTGGTTTCCAAGTGGATACCATCAGCAAGTTTTATATCAGAGATCCTGATGAAGGGGACCGACCGTTGGCTGATCCATGCCCTTTCAATGCCACTTTGAGAATGATCTATAGATAAGGTTGGGGTCTCTTTTTATGGATCTTAATATTTTGAGAAAAGTGGACCCCAACATTATCTACTTAAAGGAACGATATGTATTTATTTATGAGATGTATCGGATTGGATGAACCAAGAAACTTAAGACAAAAATCTTCTTCATGCTCTGTTGCCTAGAGAATAAGTCAAGCTGGGGAGCACTGCAGCGCGCTATCCCTACAATGGTGGGGGTTTTACGTATATTTAGAGTTTTCTTGTAATGCTTCTCCCCTTTATAAACTGCTCTATTGAATATTTAGTTAAACCCAAACATATAATCTATTATTTTTGAACTTTTTTAGGCCATTTTAGTACATGAAAGCCTAAGTGAGAATTAAAGTCTATGAACAGGCAGAGTTCAGTTAGCACTCCCTTAATTTGTCTGTTAAAGGGGGATTCTTCTGTTAACAATCAGGGGTTAATAGAACATTGTATAAGGTAAATTGTTCCAAAATGTAGTTCTGTGGAGCTGTTTAGGTAACCTAATACAGGGTTTAGTAGGCCACACACATGAGATATTCATTGGCAGGTCTAGCCAATTTTGGCGGAATCGGCAGATAATCTAATCTCTAAAGCTGGCCATACACACTAGATCAAATTTTCCCATATCTAAAAATGTTGATGGGATTGGCTGACAATCTAACGTGTATGGGGGCCTCTTGACGGTCTTCCAACAGTAGATGTCGAGGGAAAGAAGGAACGGTCATGTTGGATTTCTGATCCTCTGGTGCTTTTACAGATATAAGACTTTTGGTCGTGGTCTATTCCGCTTTGCCTCACATTGTCGGTTCGACAGATGGCTAAAGTGTATGGTTATCTTTAGGTGCATCTTAAGATGGCCATACACGTAGAATTGTTGTTAGATCTCAGCCCAATGTAAAATATGTAAGAGGGCCCCCACTCATTGATAACATTGCTGTCTTCTTATCTGGCAGAGGGGTCTTTGTGCCTCCAATTTCATCAGTACCCAGGTACGACTGCAACCTGTGCACCACCCATAGCTACGCCCATGTGTGTGCCTATTGCTTATCTTTATAGCCACCTCTATGGACATGGAAACAAGACCTCAATCCCTCTGCCACTTCATTGCAATGTTATATTTGCACATATATGTCCCTTACCTTTCTGTGTTACCGAGAACTTTCAGAAGCAAATTTCATACTCATAAAATCAATGAGCTCAATGTATCAGGAAGATCTGGTTGTGCATTTCGGAGTCGCTTATCTGAGTGGGCTACAGGGTTGAAAATGGTGAGCAGCCACTAACATTTGATCATATACTACAACTCTACTCACATGGAAAGTCGTCCTCACCTGCATATATTTTTTTACCTTTGTAAACTACTTTTATTGGACATATAATTACATCAATTATAGTAATATTTTATAGATCCTTCTGCTTGTAAGATTACTTGGTGAGAGTGACTCATGCAGAATCAGCCGTGCGCTCAATACGGATACAGAAGGTCTCATAGGGTATTTGTATTTTTTTTTTAAGTAGTCATCTATAGTCCAATCCATGTTGTAGGTTGGCATAGCATCTTCAATGGGTACATTGTAACAAGCAGTGTGGTTAATGGATGCGGAGTCCTGGTGCAAAAGCTATACCTGGACCCACTACTTAACTGCTACTATACAGAATGATGACATTATTGTGCTCCCAGCATGATATCACTGTCCTGCCTACATATGGTGCCACTTATGCGTCGGGTGGCCTATGGGCCTACAGACACCGAGGCCCAGTTTTTATACCTTGTATCTAAACCACTGGTAGTAAGGTCAGTTAGTAGTGTTTTAAAAAAAATATAATGTCTACCCTTTCCAAATGACTACAGTTGGCAAGCAAAGGCGTAACTTGAAGCTCCTGGGCCCCAATACAAAATCTATAACGGGGCCCCCACCTACCATATATCAGTTATAATACTTGTGTCTTCCTATGCGGCTGAGGGCCTTTTGAGCCCCCTCAGTCTCCAGGGCCCGGCTGCGGCTGCTACCTCTGCACTCCCTATAGCTACGCCCCTGCTGGCCAGAACTCCTTGCCTTCCTTTCTTTCTTTTTCTCGCTCTGTAATTATTTCGAGCTATCACCCTACTAAATCAAGGGTAGAAGTGGAGGCTACAAAGTTGCATTCAAAAGATATTATATTTATACATAATATACAATATAAAAAGGATGTATATAGTGAGCTCTATCTAGCTCAAATACATCGCACTTTATCATCTCCATGGCTACTTACAGATGTAGCAGAGTGGAAGTTACTTTTATGCACCAGGATAACCGAGGAAGTGCCATCTTGTACAAAACAGCAGATACCAGGCTGAGCGGGGGCGACACAGAATACTGCAAGAATACTATATGGGCCCCTTCCAACTCTTTTACGTCTCTACAACAAGCCACCAGTAATTGGGAGCTATTAAATTTATAGGCACTGTCCCTTACATCTAATAGACAGTAAGAAGCTACTTTTAATGTAGCAGTGGGACCCTTTACCCACTGGCCCTCTGTGCATCTGCAGAGGTAATACATGGATGGCTAAAGACAGCCGCCTCGATGCCCCCTCTATGACGTCCTTGCGCCTTAATAGGGTATTTGGACAGGGTTTGTCTTCATGAAACACCTTTGAAGCAACACTCCAGGCAAAACTGATACACTATGCTGTACCTAGTTCATGGCCTAACAGCGTGGTGCGGACACGTGACTTCTCGTGTGTTATTTTGATCCGTTACATACTGTAGTTACATAGGTTGAAAAAAGACACAGTGTAAATAGTTAATTTCAGTGTAATGCAACAGATATTTTTAATTCCATATGTAAGGTGCCCAAAAGATAATGTGACAGAGGCGCCAAGATGACAGATGTTTATACTGTGAATGAGGTTCTCCTCAACATTACATATAGCACACTTCTTCTGGTTACCATGACAGCCAGGTCGCAGTACAACGCCGTCGTCATCTCTGACACAATATATTGGTTCGCCTTCAGAGATAGTGTCATCTGTATGACACGTATGATGTCGACGAAATGCGTCGGACATATTTTAGAAAATTTCATGCAACAATTCAAAATTTGAGAAAATGAACTGTTGTCAGCCAGATATAGTCTTCTGTAAATGTGTGGTAGTAAATATGTTGTGTAAGTACAACTGCTGTGCCAGTCATTATATTTTAAGGTTATTAGAGTAAAAAATAGCCCAAAAAGATGAATAAATATGGCCCACGATTGATGCACCAGATGTTGCCATGTACAAGCACCATTTTTTTTTCCATTGCCGATTGATAGATTGTCCCCATATTATCATAGTCACAGGGATGTGAAATAAAACTAGAATTCCACAGTTATTTTGTAATTGTGGAAAAAATAAAAATAAAATATATCTAAATTTTTTTGTAAATGTTCGTTGGTTTATATAAGACACTTCGGTATTAAAAAAAAATTCCTTCTTATTTTCTTGACTTCATCTTAAGAAAATTCTCTACATTTAAACATAGATCGACACATGAAAAGTCAAAATAAAATATTTCCGCAGAGACACAGGTGGAGCAAACCTCAACCTCATACAAAAAGAGTCCATTTAACCCATAAAATATTTTGGCATCCTCTGAGCTACAACATATACAATAAAGTCAGCTCCACCTGGTAATAAATGAATATACAATATAGAAAATAGTTCATAATAAATAGCGTGACATAACAAATAAACCTTTTCCCGTATAAATGGAAATATTTAATGGGCAATGATATATATTTAGAATTACAAATACTTATTAGCGAGAGGAATTTTTATGAAATATTTATTCTAACAATTTTAAATTGATTTTCATTGAATCATAATTAAAAATAACCGTAATACAAACAAAAAATAGCATATAACTAATAGTAATATAAAAAACGAATCATAATAATCATGTTTTTTTTTTAATTTATTTTTTTGGGAGCATATTTAGGCTAGAAGACTGGCATTATGAATACCCTCACCAAAACGTAATTCCTGTGAGCTTCTTGCCCAATAATGCACTTCCTACATTAAAGGGTTTCTGTTGACACAAGAAAATGACCAGAGTTAGTACAGAGGTCCCAGAGCACGCACAAGGGAACACGCACTTTCTCATTTGCCAATGAAACACGAAGGCACAGTATCATTTGTTTTACAGCCATGTTTCACGGAAAGTAAAGTATTTGAGAACCTAACGCAGGAAGCCCGAGGAAGTGGACTAGCGATGGCTTGACATTTCATCATGCCGGGCCCTGTCTGATATGAATTTCATGTCATAAACGGCTTGTGTTATCCGATGCCAGTAAAAACATCGAGGGCCTTCCCTACTGGGTTGTGAGACCTTTTATTTCTCTTTCGTTCCTAAATGTTTATTTGTGAATAATATTTTTCGAAAATCTGGCCTCAGGTTTGTGAAAAGAACCTATCTCCGTTCACATGAAAAGTTTGTGTTTCGGAATGTGCCGGGAAGGTGTCATTTGATTGAGAAGTGTTGGCTTGTGTGTTTGCTTTTAGTAGCCCTGCTCCTGGGATTAACTGTTTATAAGAGACGTGGTGTGCCATCAATAGCCAGATTTTAACGTTGTAGTTTGAGCCTGACAGCATTTCCTCCTATTTCTCACATGCACACCGAGGGAGGCAAATATTATTTTTCATTAGATCTTGTTTCTTGATTTTTAAAAAATTTTTTTTTAACCCCTTTCTGTGTTGGTTTTAAAATTAACGCCTGTGCATCTAATTAGGCCCTAGTAAAAAAAAGTATTGTTTTTAGAATCAGATTAAGATTGAAAAAATATTTCATTTTTGTATTTTTTAAAATACCTTAAATATTGAAAAAATTTTCTATATATTTTTTTATATAGCTTAGCTATTACATTTTTTTAAAAAATAACTTAGATATTGAAATATTTTTTTCCATGTTATTTAGACCCGCTCACACTGCAATAAATATGGATACTGTTGAAATTATGAGGGCAATTTGGTAATAAATTTAAAAAAATAAAAAATAAATCACTGTAGTATGTGTATTAAGTATTAAGAAACTGCTGCTCATTGCGTCCAACAGGATGAATAGTTTTAACATTTTAGGCAATGTAAATGTTTGTTGCACATAATGTAATAAATATAAATTATTTTAATTTCGGGGCATATGTGTAACTGTATAATGACGCGGTATGTTTAGAGATAAAACATAATAAAAAAAAATAATAACACTGCATAAATGTTCAGCCTATCAAGAAATGTCCAGGGCTTTCTTGTCAATTTTAATATACTTTTTTATTTTATTTTTTTATATTTGATGCAATATTTTAACTAGATGGACACAATATCTAAAATCTTGAAATGCCTTACTATTTTTTACCCCCTTCCTAAAAAATAACTAAATTCTAGATGCAATACAGAAAGTTCCCACTTCCTATCCCTATACCCTGGATTCGGAGACCACATAATAACGGCCAAATAAACAGAGACCAATTTTTATTGGTACCACTCTCATACAAGTCTACTAGAAGCAAAATGATTTAGTAATTTGGCCCATTCCATGAATGTCTTCCCATATTATCTAGGATTTCTCTGGTTTAATTTAAACCTAGAACTCTGGTGAAGTAGCTTCCAGGACTCTTGCGTTAAAAGCGTGAATAGGTTTTCCATATTTGACTGCGATTACACATTTTAGAAGTGATTTGTTAAACAAGTGGAGTCTATTATTATTATTATTTATTATTATTATATCAATATATGTGCTTTGTAGATCTATAGTTGATGATTAGAATCCCAATTGGCGTTGGTGAGGATCACCTAGGACGAAGTTTGGTATAACCCTACTCTAATTTTGAACCTAGTTTCAGGTAATATAATCATAGGAGACATGTGGAATTTGTAAAAAAATATATGTCAAAAAAAAAAAAAAAATAAAAATATATATATATATATATATATACACACACACACACACACACACATTTTTTTTTTAAAATGCGGTTTATAAAAAACAAAAAAACCCCACAATAAGTTAGCTTTTTCCTTCATCTGTTAACAGTGTATACGTTTTCTACATTTATAAATTCTGAGCTCGCTATAGAAATTCTGAATTTTTAAAGCACTGTTCACGGTCAGTGGAAAGAAAAATATACACAGGCAAAGTTTATGTTACTCTGAATTAAGACTAAAACAATTTTTTTTTTAAACATCGTGCAAATACCGTCCTTCCTGAAATTAAATCCACATTAAAATTATTATTTTTGAAAAAAAAAATTGTTTTCGACAAGGGAACAACTTTGCTTTTTAAATAAGATCTGTGTCCGGAGGTGAAATTCACGTGCCTTTAAGACCAGTGTTCCATCTCCCTTCTTCTATAAGCAATGGGATTTTCGCTGTACACAGCGACACATTGTTACATGGCCAATGGACCATTAAATGCAGTTTGCAATAAAGTTGGTAAAAGATTTTGGTCGAGTTAAGAATTGTGTCTTCCGAATTCCCATGTCATTTACAACCCAAACCTACAACCCATTTTTTTTTTATGCCAAATTCCTCCGGACGAGCTACATGGCCTGATGACCAGAGGGATTAAAGGAATCGTGTGAGCTATTAAATGTAACGTTCTATTCTAGGAAGGATTTGCCTGTTTTTATCTGCTAATAAGATTATGGAAGTGACACAAGTGTCTTGATGAAATCTGATTGACAGCCTGCTGTACTTGTATCAGAGAGTGTGACACTAAACCTCTGAGCCTATTGTCCTGCAGAGAGAGCTAGCGGAAACATACCATCCTAATCCCTTTATTCATGTCAAGCATGGAGAAGAAAGGCTCCTGGGATGGCACCTACTGGCGTTGTCCCTGCTGTCTTGGTCCTTCTGATCTGGGCTCAGTCGCTCAGCATGCTCCTATATGCGTCTGTTGACTATAGCACCAGAGAAGCACAAATGGAAATCCATGTTCTATTACATACTGTTTATATTTGGTATAAAGATCACTATTCAGATGCAGCAGAGCTACCATTGTGATATTAGAATAGGTTATATTTAGATTCATGTAGAACTGCAGGTAAACCGACTACATTGTCTGAACACAGAAATCTAGTATGAGGCTCTTAAGAAATTTATATTTTTATTGAGAGTTTAGCATAGTTGCACATATTTTAGGTCATTTTTGCTGTATTAATAGGTTGGTAGAGTACAGGCCAGATTATAAAGAGGGCTAAAGGGGCAAATGCATGATTATTCATGGTACTGTTATTTTTGGACTATTGTTTTGATCGTGCCACTATATTGTAGCTGTATACGTTTTATCTGTCTCTTGTAGCCTGCTTTTCTGAGCTGTCCATTTACCTTGATCGGGCCCTGTGTAGAGAAATGGGTATTTATACCATCTTAAAGTAATAGTTAAGAGGCTCTATTTATACAAGCCATCTTTCTGGCACCCAGGACTCAGGATCGGAACATGCCCTCCTGGATACCAAGGTAGGGGATTCAGAATGCAGCCCACCACCCCTGGTCCCTGAAATTTATCATGTTAGCTGTTGGGTGGCAAATAATTCATTTAACTGCCCAATGGGATAGTGACCGCCCATCCATGGCTCCCATGGCGGCCGTCTTCTCCACCTTACCCTTGTCCCGGCCATGATCCTAGTTCTGATCTATGAGAATCAAGAATAAGCCAGTCAATAAGGGGTTAAGCTTTTTTAGTTGTTTTTTTTGTATGTTGCTATTTTTGTACATGAAAGAGGATTAGAATTGTATCGGTTTCCTCTCTTCTTGAATATGGAATGGTCATAAGACACTGAATTCTGCGCACCAATTGGGTTTGGTACTGACGTTAAGATCTTTCAACCAGTAAAATGTGGGGTGCAGTAAGAGTTAATGTTGCTTTCTGGGTGGAAATATGGTAGGAATAGGTAAATCGGATCACTTGTGTGAATGGTGTTTGAGTTAGAAGTCTTTTTTTTTGCTTCGGGCATGTACTACTGGTTGCGGTAGATTATTCGAATGCATTGTAACCCATTGTGCCGGTAGTTCATATAATTTTGTAGTTATTCTACAACTGGCCAGTGTTGTCACTGCACACATATATTATCTATCTTTATCCATCTTAGCGCTAGTATAAAAAATATAATGGAAATAATTGCTTAACTAACAACTGCTTAAATCAGTGTTTCCTAGCCACTGTTCCCCAGAAGCAAGTACTCTCATATTTACAGCGGGGATGGCAAACTAATTTGTTGGCAGTGGAATTTTTTTCCAGGGGATTCCCATGATAGTAACATTGGGAACCACAAGCTTAAATAGCAATTCCATAAATAGTGTAATTATTGTTATTGCTGGAGTATTCTGATGATACAAATGCAAGCTTAAAAAAAAATTAAATACCCCCCTGCACCAGTGATTGCCCTGCCAATTCCTCAGCAGATAACTAGCTGGTCAGAAGATTGTTCAGATATCTGTTATATGTTCCTGGTAAGGTAGGTGACAACTAATGTGACCAGCACCAGTTTTATAGAAAATGGGTCCCTGGGCAGCAAGAAATGTAGGGTCCTCTTGCTTGTTGTTTTATGCCTCGTAATTTCAGCCCACAAAATACCTCCATTCTGTCATATGGTGCCAATATACTGCCCTATATAGCCCGCATGATAACACCATGTAGTACCCAAATAATACTCCCTTGAAGAGCCCACTTAATACTGCCATATAGTTCCCATATAATACTACAATTCAATGACAAAATAATATCACCATACATCGCTAAATAAAACGAAGTGGCTTTAGTTTGCTCTTGGGATTCTCACCCTCAGAAGCCCCCTAGAAAGTAGAGGCCAGTTTGCCACCTCCTAAAAGTTGCCCTGAATATGGCTACGAAAACAGCTTTCATAAGTGTTTCTAAGAATTGCCACTTATTCCCTGTTCTACACATGGATATGCTTCTTCTCCTCCGTAACCTACATTTGCTGTTTTTTGCCTGGGGAGCTTTATTTACTAGAGGAAACGATTCGGGAGTATGTTAAGAACACGCACACACTACAGAAAATCTCATTATATATACAAGTGTGTGAAATGTCTGTTTATTGGTACTCCTCCAAGAGAAGAGCAAATATACTATAGATACATTAACCATTTCCCTTATAGTATCCAAATACCCATTGTCTAATGAGACCTTCACTTTCCCATGACTCCAGAGTCCCTCCAAAATACTGTAGCGTCTGTTTCTCAGCATAAACGTGAGGTTATGGTAAATATTATTCTCATCTGCTTTTAAAACTAAAAAATGAAAGGCAGACAGGGTTTAAGTAAAATCAGCAGCCAGGGGAACAGGGAGCTCAAGCGGATTAGACCCAGAGGTCACGTTCCAGCATTGATTCGTCTGCCCAAGACATGACGTCGAAGGGATAATATGGGGCCACCAACTCTTGTGAACTGCTCAAATCAGGTGGATGTGTGTCACCTTTTACCCTTATTCTTAGACAACCTTATTAAAAATACACATGTTTCAGAGACACGCGTTGCTCCTGTGCAAATGAGGCTGGTTTAGAAGAACATTGCCCCCTAAAAAAATAGAGTTGTTCTCTACTGTTTATTTTCTGAGGAGGCTTGGCTCAACCAATTTGGCCACCATTGCAGCTTTTTTGTAGGAGTTGTCACCTAGTTTGCACAAGATGGCGTGAGGTGAGTGTGGCTCTAATGCATAGAGACAAGGAGACCAATAGCAAAGGTCAGTGGCAAGCTAGGGGGGAAGCGGGTGAGGCAAGTTTCTCACGTGCTTGGTGCCTGAGATGGTTCCAACTAGCCATTCTGCCTTGGTCAGGGTATTTAGATACAGGGCTAGGGCAGCCAACTCAATCTTTTGAAGGGAAGTCTAGCTACGCCTCTGGCAAACAGCCAAACGAGCCTCTTCTACTATTGCTGGATCTTTATCCTGAAACTGGAGGCTTCAGTTTTAATTCTTGTACTCTTATTCCCATTCCTTGGAGAAGAGGTGGGCTATGTAACCGGCATCAGGCACATTCCTCCCTAGTATTGTGTTTTCTATGGACAAAATGAGCCCTAGGTAGGTTCACAATGCTGATGAAGAAGGCAACATGGTCAACCTGACCTGTGGTCTCCTAAATTGTACAGATGTTATTGGTTGGCACTCATCTAGGGGAAAAAAAAACTCACCGACATTCGATTTCCAACAGATTCTATGAAAAATGTCTGATTGTGGAAAAGAAAAGGATATTTTTGGCAACTGGTCAAGAAGACATGGACATTTCTGGGGACAATGATGACTATGACATTGATACGTTTAGTAGGAGAGGGATCCTGACGTCCTTTAGCTCACACTGTGCATTTGATTTATATACACTGTAACAGCCCCTTCTCCCCATTATACGCTGTTCTCTGAAACTGTAACGATTGCTTTGATATTCAGTCCTCTTTGGCGTTAAAGTGTACCACCTCAGACAGCTGTAGACAAACAGTATTTGGCGTATATAGTAGTATGCTTTCACATTGCTATCCAGGAACCTGCTGGGATTGTGAGTTTTGTGGTTGGAGCAGATCTAAACAGCTGAGCAGGAATCTCTGGCATAACCTATAACTGTTAATATTCCCGAGCCAAAGCTCAATCAAGTCACACAGACTGACGCCCATGGTACTGGAACCCTGACCATAGTAAAAATACATATTGATTCCAGGTAATTCGTAGCTTTCATTGTTCTTTTTTTCATGCTTTTCTTTAACTCTTTGGTCTACCTGAAGAGCTAATGTCTAATATTATTATATTATCGGCAGTGTTAAGAAGTTGTACTTCATCCAAAATAACGCAGACACCGGGGAAATTCATATTCTCGTTTTTTTTTAGGACTCTCTGTAGTGTATGTCCTTATCATAGACTATAGGTTTATTATATTCTGTTGACCGATTCATAAGGCAACAGTAGGAAATATAAAATGCCACACAAGGCCACAACATGTATATTTTTATAAAGAGAGCAATTTTGATAATGATACTGTATTAGGGTCTAATATTCATCTACCTTCACGTCGGTTCAGCAATGACTTAAAAATTAAGAATGATCTATACACCACTGACTGTTTCCCTATCTTCCATTTATTTCAAAAGTGAGTCAATTTGATAAGGAGGTCCCTTTCTTCCGGCAATGGTGCCTGGGCTACCTAATTTTTGGTATCTACCTGGTTACCAATATTTAGACCACTAATCACACTTTCATGGCATGTCTATTCAATATTTAATATCTTAGCACGCTATATGACAGCTTAAAGACCTCAAATATTCAACTAATATTAAATAGAATTTCACTACCGATTTCCCGTAATTTCACTCAAACACGGGCGTTTTCTTAGAACTTAATATTAAAATGTTTTTTCTTGGTGCTATCAATAATATGGTTTATTGAAATTTTTGTCTCATTGTAGATAGGGTTTTTTTTTTTGCCTTCAAAATAATATAATCCCTATAGTTGGCGTTTCATATAGTCCTAAACCATACTGCTGCTTCGTTCCACAGCGACAGGAGTGTTTGCTGTGATCTCCAACCTATGGCTCTCCGGCTGCTGGGAGACTACAAATCCCAGCAGGCCCTCACAGTCGGAGAGCCACAGGTTGGATTTCAATGTTCCGCTATATAATATGGCAGACCTGCCATTCACGAGGTTGGGAAAAGTGGAGATGAACAACCTCTAGGAGCAGTAATGGTGGTCATATTGGTTGTCACTCAGCTTTCTCAGAAACTTTTGACAGAAGAGGACAGAACTCACAGACTTCTGGTGATGACACAAAGAAGACATGTTCCCCTTTCTAGTTGAGCTATATATTTAGATCTTCTTGTATTATCTTGGTCGACTTCTTGATGTGGGCTTAGATACTATCTCTGTAGAAGTCATTGAGGTCTTAAGGAAAACCGAGACCTTGTTTGGAAACACTGAGTATTTTTAAGATTGGGTTTCACCCCCGCCCTTTCTCCTGACTACTAAGCCTGAGTTGATTTGTGTTCGGTCTGTGACCCTGTGGAGCATCAAACAGGATGGAATGAAAACACTGTAGAGGTTCACACTGCTTGGTATGGATGACCTACAGAAAGACAATGCAGATGTTTCAGATCAGGGCAAATGGGCAATATTAGTAACCCTTTCTATTGCGCTGGTATCGCACAGGGTTAACAGTGATTGTTGTCTATGTAGTCTGTGTGTTCATCATGCCAAGGACAATGTAGATGGGACCCACATACACCTGGTGCCAGCCCTGGATGTGACAGTACAGTTTCTACATGGTAGCACCAAGTGGCTGTTCTCTCTATGATACCCATTTTTCCATAGTTATATAGCTCTATCTTGTATTATGTTGCTTCTCTTCTCTTATAAGTTCTTAGATAACACACAGTCATGTAAAAACTAAGCTCCACTCAGTGTGATATAGACTTAGTTGATCCATTATATGAACTAAAATAAAAAATACAGTGTTGATATGTTTGCACTGTTTAATTTTCAATCCCCATCATCATTGGCCACCTACAAGGAGGCATTAGAAGAAATGAATGGCTGAACAGAATTTGAGATGACTCAATTACTATTTTTATTTCAGATTAAAAGTTGTATGACATTAGAAAAACAGGTCTGCCTTCTTCCAGAGAAAGCACCACTCTTGTCCATGGGTTGTACCTTGAATGGGGCTGACCTGCAATACCAGACACAGCTCATAGGTAAGAGTAGCGCTATTTCTGGAAGAAAGTAGCCATGTTTTTCTAATTCCATATAACCACTTTGAAGGTGATGCCATGACTATATAATCATTTGGTGCAACCACTGGTACCCTCATCAATCCCTTGTACGGAGAGGCCCAGGTTCTAGGTAGGTGCCACTCCCAACCCGGCACTGTTAAGAAACTCCATCTCAGTTCCATCACTTGTATGGTGCTGTTTTGCAATTCTCTGCACAGCGTCAGGTTGGTGGTGGCAAAGTACAGAGAAAAATCTGAAGCAGCTGCAGTGCTTTACCTAGCTCTGGGGCCCCTTCATTCAATGATTTGGTGGGGGTCCAAGGAGTAAGATAGTGGTGATTTACCCTAGCGATTTGCTATCAATTACTTTGTTGAAAAAGCCCATTTAATGAAAAGCAAAGTTAGAAATAAGGTGTAAACATCTGACACTGTACAGAGAATTATATGGTGTGCAAAATATAAACAATTAGATGTGCGGAGATGCAATCTTTTCCTAAAATGACCTTGTACGCCAGAGCTCGTGTTAGGATCAGCAAAGATTAAAACTACTCTTTATTCTCACCCGCAGTGCTACATGTCCTAGAGACGTGAAACATGTCTTCCTGCTGCAGATTGTTCTAACTCTACGCTTAGTCGAGTCTCTGTTTTGGATTGAAGAAAACTTGGCTGTGGTGACAGCTTTCATCAGAAACATGCACATACTGAGATAATATATTTCAGGACATTGAGAATGAAAAAAGGAGCTTAAAGCTCTGGTTTCTTAGCGTCTAACGCAGCCATTGAATCATGAATAGATGCGTTATATGCCACTTAAAGTGACAGCTCCTCTATCACCCACACTGCCCCTTCCATAACATTTATTTTCTTTACTATCTATGCTAACAATGTTTTTTTCTGTATTCTTAAAATTTATAGATGACCACAAACCATGTAGTTAATTCAAAATGGCTTCCCTTTGCCCCATTCGTTTCTTAAAGGAGTTTTCCGGTTCTTTCAAATTGACGGCCATCAATATTAGATCGGTGAGGGTCTGACTCTTGACTGTTTGAAAGAACCCTTCATTGTTTACTAGTCATAGCTCTGTACTTTTAGTAGCGGTATTACAATTTGCTACAGTTTAGTCCCATTCAAGTAAATGGGACTGAGATGTAATACCAGGCACAGCCACTACTAGAAGTACAGAGCTGTACAGTATGGAGCAGTATAAACAATGAAGGGTATGCTTCACATAGCAGGTCCCCATGGCCCCTTCAAACAGCTGAATGGTGGGGGTGCCGAGTGTCACACACCCACCGATTTAATATTTTTGGCCTATCCTAAGGATAGGTCATCAATTTTAAGGAACCTGACAAACCCTTTAAAAAGCAGAAAGCAATGACAAGTGATTCTATCTACGGGTGTAATTAGGATTCATAGAGTCCCCTAGCAAGAGACAGGGATGGTCTACCATCACTTAGTTGATGGGAGATCGATTGATATTAGGGTCACATATCAGTGGAGAACCCACACGAGACAGAAAACAGAGAGTCGCTAACTTTCCCCACAAAAAGGAAATATATTCTTGCACTTCCCTTGGCCCCCTCAGACTCTGGACCCCATAGTAGCTGCTACGGCTATGGTTACAACCATGTATCCTACCTATCTATCGATTTATATATCTATAGTTTATCTATCTATCTATCTCATATTGTCCATCTTGGTTGAAATGTTATCGAAATTACAGTATGGTTGGTCATACCTTTGCAGTACTCGTATATATTGAATTCATACACATACACTTAAAAGCACAAGGCAATGACAAGTGATTCAAGATGGCTGCCACCTGTCTTTTGGATCTAATATCCCCGCTGTGTAGTATTTTCCAAGTCAATAATAAGATTGATCAGGGATTTTGTTTTAATAACGGCGCAGGCTGAGCCCAGACAAAAGCAGAGATATTACAGAGAGCTGCCTCTGTCTTTTCCATGGCAGCCATAACAATACAAAAAGGACTTGCCTCCTTCTAAAGCAGATTTTTTTTTTATGGGCTGAAATAAACCGCAGAGCTTTGATGGCATCTAGCTGAACTCGCCCTGCTAATAAGTTGAGTCTGGCAGTGTCCCTTCGTACCATCTCTCCTGAAATCAGCTGATTCTTTAAGTCAAGCGCAAATCAAAACCACATCTGTGTCCCATATGACTATATCAGTCCCAGACGAGCGTCTTTCTGGAAGCGTTATCTTAATCACATTTATTGGCTAATGCTTAAATTGTACCCAAATCAACCAACTTTGATGTCTCGGAGAATGGCAGAAAATAATGGAGGGGGGGGGGGGCATGATCCTGGCTTATGTGGCTATAAAAGCGAAATATTCATTGTAGTGTTCAATGCCGTTTTTTTTGTTTTTTCTATAGGTTTTATTCTTTGCCGTATTTAGGTACGGTCAGAAATAATGACATTCTTTTGCTGGTAGATTGGGAGCGTAGAGATCTAAGGAGGGGACTTCTAATTGGCGGCTTCTCCATGATTTGTTGATGTACAGAGTATGCTTTTAATCCTTATTAACATTCTCGAAGGTCATGCATGAAATATAGCATTGGTACCGCACTATGTGGCATGTGGTTTTGCTTTGGAAGATATTTTGAAGCTATTTGGATCTATCCTGTTGTTCATTATTGTACGGCTCCATTCATTCAGTTATCGTTATGTTCGGACTTAAAGAAGCAAAATTAATGAAGATTTATGCTGGCGAATGCACAAGCTCCAAAATTAAAGCGGAGGAAATAAAATATGGTTAGGGCAGACATTCTACATGTTAATATGTATGATTTAATGAATGTATCTGATCGGGCATGACAGTGTAAATATAAATATCCATATTTATATCTGTGGCCTGGATATAATATATATATATATATATATATATATATATATATATATATATTTATTTATTTATATGTATATATATACACAATGTGTACACTTATAGTTGAAAACAGTGTACTCAAGTGTATGTGGGTTTACATACATAAAAAATTTATCTATCTCTCATGGTTGAACCTGATGGACATTTGTCATTTCTCAACCTATGTAATATCTATCTATATCTATCTATCTATCTATCTATCTATCTATCTATCTATCTATCTATCTATCTATCTATCTATCTATCTATCTATCTATCTATCTATCTATCATTCTTTTAGAAGATAGAGCTAAGATGTGGTATTACCAAATGGAGTTACAGATTTGAGATTTCCATCTTAATCCTATATATATAGATTGGCATGCTATACTGTGTGGTATATCTCTATTAGGCCTCCTGTACCTATATGTGGCACTAGTGGTATCACTTTTGTGACTCACACAATACCCTATATTTATGAGTTGCTAGGCGTTTTTACCCATCGGCGGGATATTCTAGGAATATTCTATCATTTCATGGATAGGTATTAAGATGCAGTATAATTCAGGACAGGGAGTGATTGCATTCTGTATCCCAGCAGCAGTCTGTCTGTCTCCCCAAATCCTCTTGGAAGCAATTCTTTCTTTGAAGATGAGAAGGTGAAGGGAGCTGAAATGTGTCCCTTTGAACTGTGGTTGGGGGCCCCATGGAGAAACAGCAGAGAGGACCGCACAGCCACCTCCTCCCTTCGCCCTGCAGTGTCTTGTTCCTCTGCTTAGGGCTAGGCAGTCAGTGGGACAGTCTGGCCTGGTAACCCCACTGAGAGGTGTCAGACTAGGTCATTGGGGCACATACCCTGTTTAACCCTATCTGTCTTGCTGAAATCGGTTAACTCCTTTGCTTCTGCAGGTCTAGTGACATGATGGGAAATATGTGGTTTGACTTGTTATGCCTGTACTGTCTATTTCATCTGACATACCATTTGCAAAACATATTTTTCTGCAGCTGTCTTTTCCAAAGTACTGAAGTGAATTACAATGCACTAAGACTCAATTGTCTTATCACGAGTGACCTCTTTGGCTTCTAGCTTTGTTGGAGGGGCAGAAAACATGGTTTTGGGACTAAAATCCTTAAAGATCATTAGAGCCTGTATGTTAGGACATAGTATTAGATGTAGAGTACTAGGTTAAATTACTGTTATCAATGATTCTTCCCTGATAGGGGGCGCCAGATGTATCAACTGAGCCCAGGCATCTCAGGTTGATCAAAAAGCCCCATGGGACATATGAAGAAACCAGGATTATACATGGCACATGCCACCAAGACAAATAAGCGCATCTATTGTATTTGCTTAAGTAATAACACTAATTTAAGGGGCACATTAACGCCTAATGGACAGCCCATCGTAAGTCTTAAATTCAAAGGGGGTACTATATGCAAAAGAGAACATCCCTATTGGCTGATCATGATAACTTGATAGACGTTAAGACTTCTTTATAATGAAGGGGCTGTGGTGAGTATATGGGGAACCCTCATGCCCGATCAGCCAAGAGAGATGTGCTGTTTTACATATAGAATGGGCTTACTTTAGTCTTCCCAATGAGGACTTCAAGGTCTGACGGATACTCTTTGCTTCTCAATGATTGAGTAAGCAAAGTTTTACTGTTCTGGAAAATCACTGTTGGTATAATTAATCTTCTTCAGGTTTATTGCCGATTTGCCCTAATTTTGATCACTACCTCTGAAGCTTGAAGACTGAACAAAAGTTTAGTTAAATATTTTCTAATTAATCACATAAATTTTATGATCCTATCCTCAGTGAATGTGCTAATAATATTGCAAACCCAGTAGACAGTAGAGCAAGGCAGGCTACAAAGACCGGGATAATTAAAATAAATCTAGTAATTTAATACAAAAGAAAAAAATCTAAACCCTTTACACTGTTGGAGATTAAAAATGATCTGTCTTCTTTAGCTACACCGGAGACATGTAGGAACGTAGAAGTTTTCTCCTAAAGTTTGCTGAACAGACATAACTTGACTTTTTCACTCTGTAAAAAACATGTATAGACACATCAGACTGCAGAATACGTGGTCAGATAGGATGTTAATGCTTAGACTGTAAGCTCTGCAGGACATTCACTATGTGGCTATGTACTAATACTTGCAGCATGGAGATATGTGGGGTACATCTCTGCAGCTTTACTATTTTAGGCAGCAGACTGGCATTGAGTGCTTCTTTTATAGAAATAATTTTCAATGTGTCTGAACTATTTTGGGTTACATAATGCTGGATTTCGAAACCACTAAGGGCAGCCTATCTTTTCTATTATTAGCAAATGAAGTTTATTATGTAGTGATAGCTAATGTGTGACTGGATAAGTAGTCAGATTTGGCATTTTAATAGTAGCTTGCAGTCTGCGTATACACTCCAGACAAACAGGCACTTGTAAAACTTTCTGTTGACAGCCTTACGGCACAATTTCAAAAAATCCTACAGCAATACAGTACATTGGTTTTTTTTTGTTTGTTTTTTTTAATGATCCACTGCTAAATAGAGCTATTCCAATAACAAGACCAAATAGAGAAATTACAATGCAAACAATTCCCTAATACATTCAAGCACCCCTACTACTTCCATCATCCGCACTGAGCCGTACGCAATATAAGTAGAGGACTACTACCACCTGACTCACAGCACAAATAAATGTATATCTAGGAATCTGCAGCTCTGAAGATTTGAGTGGTAATCAGATATGTGTAAAATGCTTGTAGTACTAACAGGCATAAATATTACTGTAATAAAATATCTAGAGTACAGTAACATGACACTTGGAGTAGCAACATTCTTGCAGATAAGGTTATTGAAGTGAAAACTTTATCTTGAGATCATCTTGGAATAGGTGCGCTTACACCACCCATAGGAAAGCAGATCTTCTTGGTATGTTATAGGACCCTCTGACTAAGGGGTTAATGGTCACAGTGGTTCTGCTGCTCAGACTTGAAATGTAGTCTCTGCCACTCAGTGGGATCCAGGCTTCAACATGCTGAGGAGCGAGAGTCACTGTTTTCAATTAGTGAGGAGGAGACAAAAGATAAACAATTCCTGTGGTCACAAGTCCATAACATGGATATGTATGGGAGATCACAGACTATCTATCTATCTAATCTATCTATCTATCTATCTATCTATCTATCTATCTATCTATCTATCTATCTATCTATCTATCTATCTATCTATCTATCTATCTATCTATTATCTATCTATCTATCTATCTATCTATCTATCTATCTATCTATCTATCTATCTATCTATCTATCTATCTATCTATCTATCTATCTATCTATCTATCTATCTATGTCATATCTATCTATGTCATATCTATCTATCTATCTATCTATCTATCTATCTATCTATCTATCTATCTATCTATCTATCTATCTATCTATCTATCTATCTATCTATCTATCTATCTATCTATCTATCTATCTATCTATCTATCTATCCATCTTTATCAATGAGAGGGAGTAGTTACTGGGTAGAGGCAGGCGCCTATGAGTTTCTTGTGGCGTATTTTCTAATGTGGCAAGGCTCATGCAAGTTGCAGTGAATTAGATTTTCTGCCCCATTCTATTATCAGATCATGTGTAATTTAGAAAGGGAATAATAATAATAATAATAATAATAATAATAATAATAATTATGAATAATCATAATAGGCCTAGGCTCCCTGAACTGAAAGACATCATTTGCATAAAGTAAACTTCGGAATTTTCGGAATATGATTGATTAAATATGCATGATAAATATATCGAACCGACAGAGCACCATGTCGTGTTCTAGACAGTATGTTCTGAATGTTGATCAACCAACAGGTATTCCTCCCCGGCTCCACTATAAACATGCATGCTCGGTTCGAATGAACATGCACGTTTGTTTCAATGAAAATAGGGGAATAAGCCGCTGGCAGACACTTCTGGCAACGTTGAATCTCTAGTGGGAGCAAAGAATCGGGCATGTTAAAATTCACCATGCCCGATCCTTTTTTTCCCCAACATCTGCCGTCTGGACTAGAGTCGGGATGCCTCCATACACATAAGGTAGTTGGCCGATCCTGGCTAAATCAGCTGCTCCGGCAGAGTTTTATCAAATGTGTGTGGCCACCTTAAGTGAATAGGAGAAGGCTGTAATACTGTGAACCGCTGCTACAAGTGTGTCAGCCATTCACGGTATGAGCAGATAAGGAACGAAGGGGACCCAGCACTCGTACCAGGCCCTTCAAAACAGCCGATCGGCAGGGGTGCTGAGAGTCTGACCCCTACCGATCAGATATTGATGGTCTATCCTGAGGATAGGCCATCAATTTCTTATGATTGGACAACACCTTTAAGGACATATTCTGTCTTCTAGACTATAAGTAAGAAGTCCTGCAACATCTGAAATTAGCCTCTCAGGCCTCGAGACCTCCATCAGTAAGCTTACTTCTTGATTTCAACATCTACACTCAAGGCCATTTTATACTAAACTAACAATTCTTGCTAATGAAAAAGTTGAACATTATACATTTAATTTTTTTTCCTAACATATCTTTTCTATACTCCTCTATCGAACACATTGAGTAACAACCGGCAAGATTTATTTGACAAATTTAAGCTATAAGTTGGCCTCACTTCATATTCAGCCTCTTAGGAATCCCACTTAGGATTAAAGAAAAGGTTAAATGGGGCAATGAACAGAATCCCTCTAGGGTTATCTCACTCTACAGGTTGTTTTCTGGAGACACCTAACAGCTCTGGACATAAATCAAAGTCTGGGAGCAACAGAACATCTCAATTTCTCCTCTTCAGAGCATCACATTCCTCTCTTATCTGATTTATAGATTTATAGGGGCCTGTGAGGAAAGTTTGAGGATATCCTATAACCAGCAGTTTTGAATGCACTCACTGATAGAGACCATTAATAAATCCTCTCCGAACACTCCTACTGCTACGCAGACCACACAGCCTTCAACCCTTTACTTGCCATTCAGGTGATCCACATTCCATAAAAGCCTTATCGAAAACAAGTACATTAGAAATATGTTCAAGAAATTACTGATTGTTGAAGGTCAATGGAATCCTGGCCTGTCAAGAAGGTCTGGAAGTGGTTTAAATAGATTTGATCATCTATCATTGTATTATTTCCTACTGAGAAATGTTTTTGAGGTATGTTCTTGTACTTCTCAGAAGGTCATAGTGTTGTAATACCTAAAAAGTAAAATATGATGCCAAAATCTAACTCGCGTGGTTAGGTGGGTACTACTGACAGACATTTATTTATCCTTTTTATGACTATACTCTTATTATTAGATCTCGTAGGATACATTATAGCAAATGAAGAAAGCACAAACCATCTCCTTATCAATATTATAACTGAAGAATCTATAGGGTAAACGAATAATTCATTTATTTTAATTTCTTAGCATAAACTATACTTTTACACTATTACTATGAGAGTTGTTTAGAACTTAATTTAATGCAATAACATTGACATCAGGTGAATGATGGTCCTCATCGGTGGAGTCCCACCCAAAGGAGACGGTGGAGCACGTTGTTTACTGCTCCACCAATGGACATTCAACCAGTAGATTTCTAGTGACTTCAGTAGTCCCAACCTGGTGGTCCCATGTATTGTTAGTCCACCCCTGCTTTGTAAATGCCTTCTAGACTTGACAGGCTATGGACTTATTGTATTTTGTTGGGCCTGATGCATAACGCAGAGTCATGTGTACTGAACCTGTACGGCATCACATGGAGTCCCTATGGTTCTGTACTACGGAGCTGTAGACATTCCTCACGCCGCCGAATTGTGTCTTCATATGGCGCCAAATTACAGAGGTATTCCCCTCTAGAAGAAATGCAATGAATGAAATCAGAAAGATAGGGGGGTACAGTGTGGACTTCTATGGGTGCTGAAGTACGGCTCCATACAATTTGGAAATGTATTCATACCTGCCACAATTTTGCAGCGGATACCCATCATCTGGGCTTATATTGCAGCATGTGTGCACTCAAAACAACCACATGGCCAATAATGATCAGAATCAAGAGGTTCATTGTTGGGTAAAGTTAAAAATCCAGTCTTAAGATGACATTCAACAAATTCTTCTTCTGACACAACGGTACCCAACAAGAAAAGAGCCATCTAAATAGCTCAAAGGGGCTACTGCGTATATGAGTTGTGTGTTGTGATTGGTGTATATATGTCCACATTAAGCAAATACAATAAGTAGCCATCTATAGATATTATGTGACATTAGTAAACGATTGTAAAGTTAACCCATGTGATGTCACTGGTTATTTAACATGCTAAACAAATAAGACGCTGGATGTTCCTTTTACGGGAACGGTATTGCAGCATTGGCTAGTTATTGAACATTGGCCAACATCAGTCAGACCTATGTAAGACATAATGAGCTACATGAATAATTTACATACATTGGAGAATTATGTCACTGCAATAGTCACTGCTCATTTCCTGCAATGACCATTTATCCTATTAGGTAGATTATTTGTCTATTGTACATACTAGAGAGTTTATTGCTTGTGGAAAAATACATTGGAGTCTATTCTTGGCCAAGAAGATTTCTATGTGCGGTCTTCTAATTACAAGGAATCCAGATTAGAAGAAAGCGTGAAACCACCGCCCGGATTATAATTATATCAAGACATGGGTTAGACGCCCTCTTACTTGTCACTTTAACTCTTTGTATGACATTGACACAAACTTTACAATGTATCTGTCTGTTATTATTTTCATCTTGTGAGATGTAAGAGAGGCAAGCCTTGAAAGACTACACATTACCATATTGCTGTCCACATCACATGTACCACCATCTGCATCTTGTCACGTAGGGTTCGTGGACCCACTGGGCCGTACCGCCTTGGCGGTATGGCAGCTGGCCAAAAGGGTGCAGGTCACAGTCTATAGTTTGTATAAGGTACCTGTAGCAGCTCGGACAGTAGCAAGGCAGGCTCGGCTGGGACTCGGCAGCGGGTAGACGTTAGGCGTGGAGTAGCAGGACAGGCGTGTAATACAGCACATCATGACTATAGCACAGCACGGCACTTGACCAGGATAGCACGGGATACAGGATACAGGAACATGGAACACTGGGAACTGGAAAACACTGGGAGACCATTTGCTTAGACAAACTAGGATACGACAAACAATGCTCAGGCACCGAAGCAAGGTGCTGGGCCCCTCTTATAGTCCACGGCACTCATGGGCTGATTACACATTAAAGTCCGGTGCGCTGACACCCTACGGGACCCGGCCGAGGTGAGTGGAAGTGAGCGCTGGCGTCTCCTGAGGAGGAGACTGGGGCCAGCGCTCGCAGACCCATGGCTGTGGCCGTCAGGAGGAGAGTAAACCTGAAGGCCCGCAGCCACGGACATGACACATCTCTTGTAAAGAAAATATAGGCTTGTCATTGAAATGTGATGGTATTTTGCTGGTCACCTAATATTAGGCCTCATGCACATTCTAATAATATGGTTCCATACAACTTAATACAGAGTCTATGGTGCACTACCCTACCTCTGTGTGTGGCAGAGTGCAGAGCCGCCGGGACTCTATCTGCCTCCATACCGGCTCTGACATGTGCATGAGGCCATAGAAAACTTCTCTATTACTCGACATGCCAATTTTTTTTTTTCCTAAATGTAATTTAATTGGTATGTGGTATATGGGTCAGGTCTTCAGGTGGTTCATTTCAATCACGTTCTGCAACAAAAAATATTACCTGTAAACTGCCAAACTTATCACTGTTGATGGTTATAATTGTGCTCTACTGGGTACTAAACATGACAATATATGTGAAGTGTCCAGAAAAATTGGGTCCAAATGTTATCCAACTTCCTGCTTTATGTCCTCATGCCTGTCACCTCCCCTGACAAGTCTATTTTTAGAAAATACTTGTATTTCCCATGAAATAACAATTCTGGAAATTATTTTCTTAGAACTCTGCATTGTGCCGTTCCTCTGTTATTCCTTCTAGAAATGTATGAATAAATTGACAACTGGGTGATACCATTCCCCTTGTCAAAGGGGCGTGTCCCTACACAGTCTCACTCTGTCAGCACTGATTGGACATTGTCAGTCTGAGTACAGACTCCCCCCGCCCCCAACTGCTTACACCCAGAAGTCAATTTATTCAGAAATTTCCATCAGGAATAACAGAGTAACAACATAGTGTTGAGTTCTAAGAAAAGATGCTCCAGAATTGTTATTTAAAGGGCAACACAATTATTTACTAAAACAGACATGTCAGAGGAGGTGACAGGTTCTCTTTACAACCAATAGGGATGATCCTTATAGATCATTGATATGACTTTTGTACAAAAATGGTCAGTTCTGACTAATGGAAAACAGTAAACAGGGCAACGATCAGCCGATGAGCAAGCAAACGTTCGTTCATCGGCTGATTGCATAGTTTTAAATGCCCAAAATATTATCCTTAACAACAAAACATTCCCCTGTGTAAACAGGAAGACGCGCTGCCGACATGATAGAAATGTATGGAGACGAGTGATCGTAGTAACGAGCGCTCATCGCCATACTAGCTCCTTGTGAAAGGAGCAAACGAGCGCCGATCAACGAGCTGTCTCATTGATCGGCGCTTGTTTACATGTCCCATGTCGGGCCGTGTGATATCACCTTTATTTTGGCATCCATATTACAGTGGAAACAAATCGATTCTGCTGAAACTAACTTTGATCACCATACGGCTCTATAATGCTAAAATGTGCCCGTGTAAAACCGGCCTTAGTCATATAATTTTATAGGAAAACATTTCCTAAACAAGCAAATAAATGATGAACAAAATATTCACCAGCACTCAACGCTGTTAATGATCATTTTAATTTTACTACTATTTTGATTTACTTTTCTGTCAGTAGTAGAGTTATGTCATGTTTTTCAGTGCTTTCCTTTCCCTGGTAGTTTCTTCCCAATGATCCTTTTGTTATATTCACGGTTTTTAGCCCACTGTGTTTATTTGCTAATTAAGTTGAATTATTTGGCTGGCAGCTGGGGAGGGGTGACTACCAATGTGGTTAGAAACTTCATCCTCATGAACACACCACTAATTAATGCAGAGGATGTCAATACCTCACCCCGAGCATTAAATCTTTAAAACTACTAGTCACTTAAACCTAATTCGATAGATTACACTTTAAATATTTGCATGTCTTCTTATTTTAGATAAAGTAATTGATTTTAAACCAAATGATGAATTTATATATTATGTTACCAAATTCTATATATTTTTTTTATGCTACCAAATAATAAATTTTTTAGATTATTTTTTGTTTCCAAATGAATCATTTTTTATAATTTTTTTATATTACCAAATTATTATTTTTGTGACTATTCTTACTAGAATTTTTAACTTTACCAAATTTATAAAAAAAATTATGTTACGATATTATTCTTTAAATTCGAGATTTTTACGTCACAGAAATATTTATTTATTTTGTGGTTTATGTTAACAAATTATTAATTTACTTTGTTATAAGAGCTGTACTGTAGTTTAAAAAATTGTTATGGATTGTTTCATTTAGACCAATGTAATATATAATATAATAAAATTGGAATGTTTTGCTATTAACATTCCAGACAAATGTACCCACTTACCATTCATTCTCTTTTGGGTCTGTCACATAGATTTTTATTGACATACCACTTCACTGGTTCTCAAAAGGGCGGCATTCTACTTTTATGACAATTGTATCCACTATGTCGATTATTGTAACTTTTATTACTTTGTGGTGTTTGTGGCTTTTTATGATTTGTTTTTCATGTTAACTTGTGTCTCGACGTCTGCTAGTGCTAGAGGTATAAGCACATAGCTAAAGTTGTTAAAATTCAACATTTTGCATAGAACTATAATCTTCATAACTGAATTGTGAAATAAGAAATCTGTCTGAAAATACAATTGTTATATTTAGCTCCTTTTTCTTTTACATTAATCTAAAACGTTGCTCTGTTTTGAATGGTGGGAGTTGTACACTGCAATGTTCTCACTCACTATAAAATATAGTTTTATATAAGTTCTCATTTTTTTCTTTATGGTTATCCAGAGTAAGCATAGTTTACTTGCTACTCTTAAAAAATACAACATTTTGAAATTGATATCAAAACTAAATTTTTTTAATTTCTCAAAAACTTGGGTCAATAAAAAAAAAAAAAAAAAATAATAAATAAATAGTCCCTTTAGTTTTTCTCTTACATCTTCTCCATGGGAATGACTACCAAAGTTGCCGTCATAGCAGCTGTTATAAGACCCATTAACAAAGGGGGTCCATCTCTACTCAGAGGTGAGGCGCAATAAGTAATAACTGTGGATGATGAAGGTAAGAGTGGGAAAATTAATGCAGATCACTGAGAGACCAAAGAAAGGGCAACGAGACACATGGGACAGAGTAGAGACCAAAATAATCACAAGCCTTTCATGTGCTGATGGAGCTTTGCTCTGGGGCCCCATGGTTACTTACGACATTTCTACTCTTCTCATTGGCCTTGTTTGGGCAGCTTTGGTGCAGTTTTAGGTCTGTTTTTAGCCCAAAACAGGGGCGGTTCTTAAAAGGAGCAAACTTATTATAGACAATTCAAAAAAAGTGTCTAAGGACTGTGTTTCGTAAGATGCATATTTTTGAGACCGAATGCAAAAATGCAGGAAAGTTCTTGAGAACACCAACCTTCCCAGATGGTCTATATAAAGAATTCTATAGAATAATGGAGGAGTTTTTCACCCCAGAATTATGTATAGAGTGGTGAAAAGCTCTCAAAGAAAACCCAAAAACCACAAAATGCAGCTAATAGAAGTTTTAGGTTTAACTCTGCTATCCCTGGAATTTTGTTTGCGACAGCGTGATTCAGAAAGTCTCCACTAATGACATCTACAAGCCACACGTGACCACAATGGATGAAAGGTTCCCCTAAATTGGTCATAAATTAACCTTATTAACAAATGTGTAAGCAGCTCAATATAAAGTTTCTAGTCAATGGTAGATACGATTGGATTAAAGTAGATATCCTAAGGGACCAACATAGAACAACCTCTTACTGTGGACTTGGCTTGATAATGGTACCAAGAAAGAACCCCATCAAGCTGTACCAACCAGCCCATCATAGGAAAGGCTTATATGGATATGTACTTAGAATTCTTTTTTTATGGATGTATCTTATCCTATAGATCCGATCGTTTGGACACTTGAGGAGAACTTTAATAGGCTAATTGTATATCAAGTGCTAAATGCAGGTTAGATTTGGCTTTGCTGTCCTATCACTAGTATATTTACATTTTGTAAGCCTTTATGGCTGATTTTATGGGGATGAAATAAGAATAAGTTGCATATTTAGTAGTAGCCCAACCCTATAAAGTATTGTGACATGGATGTAGCAGAAAAATGGTCTATGGCTTATACGTCTAGCTTTTATAGTGGTCTTACCAATTCATGTACAAGATGTCTTCTTGAAGACATGCTGTTTTATGATCTTGTGAAATTAATCATTTAGCTCATCACGCGCTGTTCCCCCTAATGAAGATAAACCCAAGGCAGTTGCCTCTTTAGCCCATGTCTTTACCAAACTCTTAAGTTCAATATATTCCCACAATATATTAGATTTAAAGTTCTTATGAGGCAAATTACTCCCTTTAACAATGTACTTAAAGTCCAATGGTATTACACAATGGGTTAGGATTGACCTTACCCTAACCCACTTGTACAGTCAATGTACCGGTAGGGATTTTGTGTGGAGTGAAGCTACATTAGCAAGAATTGTCAAAATTAATGTATTCTATATAAACACAGAACGCTGGTCATGTCAAACTCAAAGCCCTAAATGTACATGCAAGCAAAGCTAAATACGGAGTCTAAGATTCGGGTCCTAGGTTCTTTTGCAAAAGTTCTGCCTCAATGAAACTCATGCCATAGTATATAATATTATCACTCTGTGTAGGATCTATAAACACTATAGAAATGTAGTGATTTTTTAGTGAGTTAGCGCAGTCTATTATGGTTACGTTATTGTGCATTTAGCATGAAACCAGTTTGGTGCCCTAGACCTGTATAAAAAAAAACTACGGCCTCATGCACACGACCATTGCTGTTGATCAGGTCACAAACTATGGATCTTAGTGTCCATATTTGGGTCTATAATGCCTTAGAGTTGCTTCCGCAACCGTTCTGTATGTCCGTATATTATGGCCGTGTTGTTTCCATATGTCATTTTGTGGCCTGCATCCATAGGAAGGTCACATGATCGGATTTCCCAATCAATTCCTAGCAACGTATCCGCAATCTGCAGACAGTATACGTATGGCTTCAGTGTGCTGTCCGTTATTTTTGTGGACCCATAGACTTAAGTAGCGGCACGGATACGCAAAAATGGACAAAGATAGGACATGTTCTATCATTTTCGCAACGAAACAACGGATCTGCAAAACACACCAATGTGTGCATGGTCCCATAGAAATGAATAGGTCAGTGTGCGAACTTTAAAAAAATGCGGATAGCACACTGAAGAAAGGCATGGTCGTGTGCATGAGCCCTAAGGAAGAGTGGCTTGTCATTGGAACCCATATGCTTATGTCATGGCAGCCCTCCTACCTATGCCACTGGCTGATCAGTCACTGTACTAAAATGTATACCAGAATCTAGGCTTACGCCCACCAATAAAACATCTATACACCCCCACTTTCCATTATTTCTGCATTAGTAGGGCAGTGGAATGGTTAAAATGTGACATTTATTAGTCACAAAAGGAAAAGCCTCTGTATTTGGGCAGCCCCTACTAATTTCCTGGGTGGCTCAAGCTGAGGTCTCAGAAGGTATTTTTTTAATCATTCTCCATGCCCTCATGTTCTCTTGTATCTCTAGGGAAGAAGCCATGTTTAGCAGCCTGCCTGTGAAAAAGGACCTCAGGGTTAGGTATATCTGCTTCAGCTCAAAGATTTCATTATTAGCTCTGTTTCTAGGAGCAAACGCTTATCCCTCCCTTGAGAGCCGGTGAAAAATTAACAGCGGCTCATGGTGGCGGTGCAAACCTTAAACTTTAATTACAGCATTGATATTCTTCACACAATAACGCTGTCATCGGTTATTTACATAAAGTTTTCGAGTGTAGAGAGAAGAGCATTTTCCGTAATTGTGCTGGGTACAGCCAGTGCATGCATAATGTATATCTCCGATCCCATACTCATCCAATGCACACATCCAGGGGAGGGGGATTTAACCTTGTTATTTGTATTTTATGTATGATGATGCAAAAAATTAAATACACATAAAGTCAATCTCAATGTGCATCCTCTACGCGTACATGTAGATTAACGGAGATCTGAATGTGCGGAGACAGGATATTAGCGTTCTCAAAAACAGAATCATTTTTAGCACTTTCTATATTGGTTCCAGTTAGGATGGCATACCAGTCATGTTGATATCTATTCGTATTACATTATATCTAGACATTATTATATCATCTTAGGGTCAGATAGCAACACATAGGATTGGTGTAATACATACAGCTTGTATATAACATTAATGTTAATATTAAAGTAGAGGGGTGTAGCCAGGGTGGGCATGTGCCCCCAGGTGCTAAGTGTCGGTTTGGTGAATGCAAACAAGTCTCTCAGCCTTGACCAGGGTGTTTGGTTTATGGTTAGGGTAATAAACCAAATCTTTTCCGCAAGTAAAGAAAACATTGCTGTGTTCAAGTGAGTGTAAGAAAAACAAAATTATACAATATAGATGTAGAACGGCCAATTCTGTCATTTCTTATAAATTATGTGTTTGTCTTATGTCTAGTTTTACATGAGGAGCCTTAACTCGGAGAATGATTGAGTACCAAGACATTCAATGACAAAGTCCTCCAAAGACTTTTGCTGTAGGAAAGAGTTTAGCTGAACAACGCCATGTTATATGTCAGTGCTATATGAATATGGATAATATTACTACATGTAAATGTAGAGCAGAACACAGAAAAGCATTGTGGAGCAATTATGACATAAACAAGCGCCCCAGATGCTGTGTCTCTATCCCTCTACTCCCTAAGGCCCCAATATCCCCCCCTCTCCCCCACGGTGGCTTCCCATTCATCCTCTCCCCCTTTTTCTTCATATGTCTACTCTCCGCTTCTCTTCCTTTCTCCAGCTCGTCTCTCACTGTCATTCCATGCCCAGAAAAGCCTCAGGGAGTCACGTCAGTCCTATCTATCAGCGAATATTCTGCGTTGTGCTGCAGGAAGGAGCACGGAGAAGGCAGAGCGGCAGCGCATAGTCAAATTTCACGGGCTGAATATTTAATGAGGGCAGTGCTGTTTATTTGGTTACCCTGTTGATTTCCCTCGCTCTGTCAATAGCTGCTCATATCTGCTTGCTCGATGATCTTTACAATTGTGTCTCCTAGGAGCAGAGACATTAAAAGCAATTATGGATTTTATACAGGAACCGCTCTGATATTTCCAGCTAATCTAATTTGCAGTCTGCTAGTTTATTGTCTGCTATTTCAGGGGCGTTTGAGCATTATGGAAAATCCGATTTGCCTTTATAATTTTACATAACGTCATTAACACTGCCAGCGTCTTGCCGGGGATATTGTTTGGTTGGGTGACTGCTTATGGAAGATTGTAATGTTGTCAACATAAACTTCATTAATGTCCTCCCTCTAAATATCCAGCGGAATCTGTCACATTTCATTAAACATTAAAACACGTTGGGGACGCATTGAAGTCAGAAATTGAGGGAAACCAAAGTCGTACTCCCATAAAATAAATTTAAGTATGTAGATGCAAATTTTACATAGTAATAAATAGAGGACTACTTCTACCCTACAAAAAAAAATTGCAACAAAATCATTTTCTTTTGTGTAATGGGATTGGTGATACAGATATATTGCACACATAATCCCTATGGATTGTAAATGAGATAATTGGTTCCACTAATACATGACATACAATAATAATGCAGTCGAGAATTTCTTAGAATTTGCCGTAAACATCCGTACAACTCATTATACTTTCCAGTGATGACAGTCTTGGTCCTTCCTTGCTCAAGCCACTACTTGGTTTTGGATCCTAAAGAATTAACAAGTGATTATTGTTTAATTAGAAAAAGGTTTTGTTAGGCCAGGATCACACACACCGTTTTGATGCAGTTTTTGGCAGAATTTTTGGAGCCAAAGTCAGAAGTGGATTCAAAACGAAGGAAAGGAATAAATGAAAAACGGATGCCTCCTCTTTCTATTATATCCATTTCTATGTTTGGCTAAAAAAAAAAGCGCCATAATCTGCCACAAAAAAATCGCATTCAAACGGTGTGTGGGATTCTGGCCTAATGGCAAAGTCTGAATACACCCTAAGGCCAGGATCACACAAACCGCTTTGATGCCGTTTCTTGATTTAGTTTTTTGAGACAAACACAGAAATGGACACAAAAGAATGGCGATGCATCAGTCTTTTCCTTATATCTTTCCTTCCTTTTGGATCCACTTCTGGCTTTGGCTCAAAAAACTGCCACAAAAACGGTGTGTGATCCTGGCCTTAGCACAAGGAACGAGGACTCTTGGAAAATCGATAGAACAAAAATTGTGAACAAAAATTAGCTTCCTTTAAACATAAAGGTTGTAAATTATATTTATTATAGCAGTCTCCAAGTTAGTAGATAGCATACGTCATAATATACTCATCAGTTAAATACATAACGAGACTCGAAGCGAACATTAATATCTTACAAACATTGGGGTAGTCCTGGACTTGGAAATCACCCTACATGGTTGATGCAGTAGTTCTAAATTCCATAATCAGTCACTTGTATATCCGTAGTAAGTCCCGACATATTTGTAGCTTGACCTCCAGTTTCTCATACAGCTCTACTTCCCTGTAACTTATGAGAACTTTTATTAAGTCTGGGATGGACAAATCCCGGAAGTCGGAAAGATATTTGCTGCTTATGCTGATTTTTTTTTTTGGGTTGTTTCCCATTGATTTCTATAGATTTTATTTCATCTACGGCTACTAAAAAAATTAAACTGGCTCCAGGAATGGGTTTACCTGGATCATAGAGCCTTTAGTAATCCATATACCCCTGTTCTAGTTATTAGTTCCTCTACACAGTGAAAGGGCAAGACTCCTACTCATCCTTTTCCTGGCAAAATGTTGCCAAAAAATATCATTGATCAAATTAGTTTTTGTTTTTTTTATCAACACAGGATTGTTTTAAACTAACCAAGTTTCCCAAAAACATACGTGATTTATTCTAACTGTAGAGACCATGCTTGACCATCTATAGAAAATCCACAAACAATATGTTCAATGTGTCTTATGGTAATAAGACTTCTCCTAACAACTTAAGTATATTCAGGTTGATTTTTTTTACAAGGGATTTAAAAAAATTGTTACATCAAAACTTATTCTATGCGCGGCATCCCGTTTCTTCTGGAAACCATCCCCAGAGGAGGTTGATTTTTCCATTTCAGTAGCCTATGTGATATCATTATATGTCCTAGTTCTTATTTGCTTCAAAAACTCTCCATAAAGAGCTCTCAATGTCGGAAGTGCCCAGGGTTAAGGTTTCTACATAGCTCTGACCACATGGAAGAGTCCTACAGGTTGTAAAATGAGCCGAACTCTGACTTGCAGGCTCTTTTAGGGAGTGATGGATGAGGTTTTCTGTCACCCAGCAAGGCTCTTTTTCCTAAATATCTGTCAAGGCGTTCTGGGGGCACAATCACCAGCAGTAATTCGACCTGTGAGATCTTGTGTTCCACTTAGAAAGGGAAACAAAACAGATTAGGAAAAGACACAAGTGTTTGCTGTGTGAAGAGGGTCATTTACAGCTAATACTGATGATGAAGTGCTTCTCACATGGGACATTTCTAGAAAATGATCAATGCGGGAGGTGGTAAGACGGAAAGTTAGCAGCCAGAACTTTTTGAAACAAAAATATTTCCAATGGTTTATCTTTAAAATGTACTCATACATCATATATCACTTTAGGACAGTAGACGTATGAAATAGATGTGCTGTTCATCGCCCTCCATTGTAGAAGTTCCACGTTTTTGAACTTTTGTTTTTATTTCAGTGTATGAATAATAGACATCTCTGTAGTGTGTAATATCTAATTTCTTAGAAAAACACTGTGTATTTTTAAATGTTACCTTTGACCTACACACACCCATTGTGAGGACTGAACCATTATTCAATCTACCAGCTCTCTAGAAACCAGTAACATCCCAGTACTACTAGTTCTTCCGTATAAAAACCAATAGAATGGCTGAATTCATGCGCGTATGGAAAGGATATTTCTTATTTTTTTTAATGGCACATGGTTTAAATTCCAAGATTAACCCCTTCACGACATACCACGTACTAGTACGCTGTAGCCGTAAAGGGGAAGTATGGAGCGGGCTCACGGGCTGAGCTCACTCCATACTCAGCGGGTGACCGTTCTGTTATACAGCCGACACCTCACTGCAACGGGCGGAATCAAAGGCCACTTTGATTCCGCCCATTTAACACCTTAAATCCCGCAGTCAATCTCGACCGCGGCATGAACATTTTTAGAATCAGGGGCACGCCCCCTCGAACACGGCATCGCGCCCCCCACCCTGCGCGACGGGATCGGCCAGTGACGACGGTTGTTACGGCAGCCTGCGGGCCTAATGAATATCTGCCATCTTGACTGTCAGAATCACGATATACTGTAATACATTAGTATTGCGGTATATCATGCAAGCGATCGCTGCTTCAAGTCCCCTAGGGGGACTAATAAAAAAAAAAGTAAAAAACTGTTAAATAAAGATTTTTATAATCCAAAAAAATAAAAATATTAAAAGTTTAAAAAAAACACATTTCTCCAATAGTCGCATGTACCCCAAAATGGTATCGGTGGAAACTACAGCTCGCCCTACAAAATGTAAGCCCTCACACCTCTAAATTTATGGAAAAAAAAAAAAAAAAGTTCTGGCTCTCAGAATGTGGCGACACAAAACATTTTTTTTAGCAAATAGTTTTATTTTTTAAAAAGTGGTAAAACATAAAACAAAACATATAAATTTGGTATCGCCGTAATCGTATCAACCTGTAGAATAAGGTGACTATGTAATTTTTACCGTGCGATGGACGCCATAAACCCCCCCAAAATGGTGTAATCGCTGTTTTTTGCCAATTTTACCACACAAATATTTTTTTTTCAGATTCCCAGTACATTATGTGGTACAATAATTGGTGTCATGAAAAACGACAACTTGTCCCACAAAAAACAAGCCCTCACATGGCTATGTTGATGCAGAAATAGAAAAGTTATGGCTTTTGGAAGGCGGGGAGGAAAAAACTAAAATGAAAAAACTCAAATTGGCCTGGTCTTTAAGGGGACAATGCCACATTGTTTAGATATGAAACCTTCTACAATGGTGTTGCCAGTAGCAACAAATAATAAAGGGAAACACCTATTTATTTGGCTATCTCAGGCACCCCCACATAAAGTAGGACCCGTTTCATAGGAAGTCATTTGATCAATATGTTATCAAAGCCCAAGCAAACCAACCAAACGTCTCTGTAAGATTCTGTTCTTATTACCCTTTATTTTCTGTTCTGTCGAGTTTACACTTTTTTTTGTTTTATGAAAAAAATAGCGTAGTCCAGAGATGTAACTTGAATCTACTGGGCTCCAATGCAAAATCTATAATATGGCCCCCCAGGTTTTGTTATGTGGCAGGGGAGCCTTTGGACCCCCTTAGGTACCGGGGCCCAGGTGCGACTGCTACCTCTGCAGCCCCTATAGCCAGGCCGCTCATGTAATCTGCAGACTATTCTTGCCATCAAATAAAACAAAAACTCGACATAAACCTGATGGATCCCAATTTAAGTCAAGTGGACACTAAAGAATCTAACACCGATGGCCAGAGCCGTTCTTGGTCCTCTGCCAATGTTTAACCCTTCCCTTTTCTATGATTTTTTTTAAGGGAAGAAAAATATGGTCGAAAAGGAGTTGCGTTTGGATATCGAGACTTTGTGAAGTGTTTCACTTCTCCCTATTCAAGTCCTAAAAGATCATAGAACGTATGGCCACGTTCGGTCAGTAGAGGAGCTTTATGAACCCTATAAACTATAATATTGGTAACTTTCCACTGCATCTATCCACCACTTTTTGTAGTATATTTCTTAATTCTTTTGCATGATATACATGGTCTTCTGATAGGTATCTCCCCTTGGAGACTGCTGCTTCACACAATTGCATCCAAAACAGCAGCAAACCCTTGGACTGAGAAAAGTCCAGTATCCAAATACTTCTTACAGTTGTTGACATGAAAAATGTTATTCTTGAGAAACTATTCGCCACGTTAGGAAATCTCAATGGTGCGCGGTTCTCAAACCCTCCAGCCCTCCCACATGGCAGTGATGAGCAGTGAACAAAAAATAAATATTTATACACCCATGTCAGATGCCAAGTAGTTAACCTCCCAGATAAAAAGGTGTAATGCTCAGCAGAGGCAAACTTGTCCTATGATAACATTATCTTAAACTATCTTGTGTCAAAACACGTGTAATCTGTCATTAGAGAAAGGTGTGTATTACTATTGCTGCCTGTATCTCCTGTGTATTCTGCTAGTTATACCCAGTGCTATAAACCTATTATTTCTCATATTGTGTCTTAGACTCCACAGAAACAATTGTCTGTTTTTACAGTCGGGGCTTCCTTGGGCAATTTATGAGACTACATTCTAAACTAGCAATTGTGCCAACATGACTCTGACCTGTTACACCACACTTTTTTTAATTTTATTTTTATGGGTTAGAAATATTTTTAAAAAATCTGTATAAATAAAAAAATTGCATTTAACAAAAATGATCCTATTTCCATGCTCCCCTCTAAATAGTGCTTTCCTGTCCTATACTATGTCTGTATCTCAATTATTCAGGTATCTACCTAGAAATAACTAGTAAAATTGGTAGCATGGCCTCCTATCCACCATGGGTTGATTATTACACTGGTGTTTTTGGGTCCCCTCTGGCACCAGGGCATGGGTTTGACTGCTACAGTACCTCTAAACACCCGATAGCTATGCCCTTGGGTGTCTTACTTTCCATGCTTCCAGGTGCTAAGTACAGTAATTTGTTACGTTTGGAAAAAGTCTAAAGATCTAATTTCAAGGGTAACTAAACGTTCGACAAACTTCTGACACGTCATAGTGACATGTCAGAAGTTTTGATTGGTGGGGGTCCGAGCCCTGAGACCCCCAACAATCACTAAAATGAAGCGGCAGAAGCACTCATGTGAGAACAGATTCGTTTCTGTTCAGCTTTTTCTGGAAAACCGATGTAGCAGAGTACGAGCTCATAGACCTTTTATTGAGCCCACACTCCGATACATTGATTTCCGGAAAAAGCCAAACAGAAATGAAGTGGCTAAGCACTCACACGAGCACTTCTGCAGCTTTATTTTAGCAATTGGTGGGGGTCTCGGTGCTCGGACCCCACCATACAAAACTTATGACATGTCAGAAGTTTGTCGAACAGTTACCCTTTAATATGTGTTTATCTATTTGGTAGTCCGTATGTATTACCAAGACAAATTCATAGTAAGGCCTCATGAACACGACCATTTTACAGCTCTGTGTAAGTGGACAGACCTGTAATACGGCACCCATAAAAGTCTATGGACCCATACAGTACAACTGAAAGGAAAACAAATTGTGGCATGATCCTTTTGATGCCATATTACGGAAGTATTATCCCCTAGAAGCAGAATAATTCCACAATATGGGGTATTATGGAGGCACCATACAGAAGCACACAGAGTGCCTATGGCTCTGTAGGGACTCCATATATCATGATGGGTTTTTAGCTTTTGAAAGTATAAAATATTTTTGATTTGTATTGGACAACTGTAGCGATAATACTATTCTATATACGGTCTTGGCTTCTCAACTATTCCAATGGTTTGATGCCCTGTGACACTATAAACTGCTGGCTCCTATACAAACCAAAACGGATGTAGGTGCTGAATTGCCTTTAGTTAAACAATTAAGTGTTTGGATTGAGAAAGAATTTTAGAACCAATTCTGCAGAGACCGGTGTGAATTGTCCCTGAATAGGAGGAGGCCGATGTCATTAGAGGGAAGGTAAACACAGATCAGCAAAGTAGAATCGGAGGGGGGCACAGAGTATTGTAAAATAGAAAATTAATTAGCTAGGGAGTAGCAACTCGTTTGCTTGCACTGTTGATGCAGCATTCATGTATCTACTCAAAACACTAGCTCAGCCCTAATCTATATAGATTTGACACCATGGAAGACATTCTCTAGATTAGTAGGGCATAATATATAATATTTGGGCATATTACTTGATAAAAAAAACAGTCCTGTGCTATGAGGGATATAATGTAAAATAGCAGACTTGGCAAGACATTAAATTATTATTGTATTTTGTTATTACTATTATATAATGTTAACGTCTTCCTTGGTAAATGGTGTAAGAAACAATCACAACAATAACATATATATATATGGAGAACTATATGGAGAATATAGATTATTTTGCATTGGAGCCCAGGGGATGTTACATTTTTTAAGCTGACCATGCATGTTGAGATGGCTTAACAACAGCTATGGTTCAGAACTTAATATGCGGCTCGTAGAAAGGGTAATTTTTCGACTGCATAAGGAGGAAACACTTGTATGTATGCATTTGCTCATAGAGATTGGGTTACGATGTAGTAAGGATGTATGCTTGTATAAATAAATACATTGTTAGACTCCTTGAGTGTCTGTGGAAGTATTTCCAGAGCATGGGTGCAGCACAAGAGAAGTCTTTCTGAGAAATGAGTTTATAGAGGAGGAGAGAAGATCTTGTGTATTGTTAATGTGCAGCATTTGTGAGGGATTAGAGCGATTGTGATTTGAATATACTTAAATTATACATTAGGGAATTCCATAAATATTCAATCCCTGATATTACATTATTCATGGATCCAAAAACAGAGCAGGAATGTGGGAGATTTTTAGTTCCGCTTTGGGTGAACTGAGGTTCCTATAGACTGCTGTGATGGAATGATTGATTGATTGATGATCATCTTTTGGCTACATACTTACCAGTATTTATTATATTTAAAGGGTTCCAACAATGTAGCATATTGGTGTTAGTTAACAGCACCAAATAAGTTCCGACTTTGTAATATATATTATATTAAAAATTAGTTCCAAAATTTAGATCTTGAGGGATCGCAGCTGCAAGTTGGGCAATGGACAGATATATAAGTATATGGTAACCGATACGGATTTGCTGTATACATTGAGCTTTCCACTTATCTTTTAAAAATCATATCTTTTGAGTATAGTTATAGATATATAACTATATAGATATAGATATAGTTATTGAGTATAGATAATCCTTTGCCTGATGCTGTAAAATGTCACCCATCACCCACCGATGTCAATAGTCAATATCACCCATAATATTGTAGGGCTCTGCCTATTACACTTAAGCGTCATTTACATGCCCCAATATTAAGCAGGACCTTATCCGTTCCCATAATGGGTTAAATGTAACCTAACCATCCTAGGCAAAAATAAGCACAGCCCTTTCATCACTTCACCAAAGGCACTTTAACAAGATTATCTCCAGATAAGATAACAATCCTTCAGTCTCAAGTGGAGAATCCTGTCCCCCCTATTAGTGTGTGACAAGACCCACTTTAAGCTGAGGGCTGGTATCCATCATTAGGTGAGGCGCAGGCCTAATTATCCTGTAATTGCAGCCTGCAGCTCTCTGCCATTCTCTATTCACACAAGATTAGGTTCTTTCAAAATAAGAAGCTTGGAAACCGAAAGGTGTCAAGGTAATAAATTAATGACAGAGAAACTTTAGCTTCTGGGCCCCTATCTCTCTTTTAAAGGGTCTGCTCTGATGACATGTTTGCCTTTTTTGGTAATATACAATTTACTAATACAATCTAAACACGGAGTGTACAGTACAGGCTGGACATGGACTACACAGTATGAAGAGCTGGATGACATAACTACGTACATATATATATATATATATATATATATATATATATAAAAGACATAATAAATAACAGGTATTATTTGTATTTTTATTATTATTATTTATTATTAATATTATTTGTGGTATTATTATTTGTATTTTTATTTGTGTTATTATTATTATTACTACTACATTTTTCTCTCCTTCTTTGGTGAAACTTGATGGACATGTAATAAAAGTGGCATTATAGATATATATCCATGATGACTGGATCCTGTGTACTATTTGAGTCAGTAGCATACCTCTCATAGATGTTGCCACATGTAAATGATATATGTCACGGCCCGTGGAAAGGTACAAAATCTAGGCTGGCTCCTTCCAAAGAGTTAAGGTGTGTGATGCTTCCCGTCACCATAAGGGAGTACAGCCAGGGGTGTAGCTATAGGGGTTGCTGAGGTAGCAGGTGCACCAGGGCCCCTCTGACACATAAGACACCAACATTATAAATAGCACATGGTAGGTGAGAGTCCTGTTACAGATTTTTCATCAGAACCCAGGAACTTTAAGTTATATCTGTGAGTACAGCACTTTCCTCCAACAAGATACAGGAACAAAGGGGTAACGGGACCACCAGTTGCTGTATTGTAGTGAGGGTTAGGGGTGGTGGTGTGCCATTACCAAGAAAGGACCCCATTTTGATTTTGCTGACAGTCCATTTTCTCTATTTATACCACAAGGCCTCATGCAAATGGTCGAACCATGTTAAAGAGGATCTGTCACTAGTTTACTAATGCCCTATCTCCTAACTAATATAATTTGGCTATACTTGCCAAATGGGAGGTTACTCTTTATTTTCACTCTGGGCGATTTAATGTTTTCTGTATTACGCTGTCCAATCGTCATACAGTTCTACCCCATCCCTGCCCAACAACACAGTGTGATCATATAGTATACAGCTTCCATTCACAACTGTGTTTTCAACTGGTGATATCCCCGGTTGTTTCACAGATAGAACGGCGAAAGATTAGACTCTCATGTTTAATATGACACCAGAATCGCTGTTGTAGGTGGTCCACGGCCGGAGATATGGCTATTTGAAGTGATCCCCCTTTCCTCCAGCCTCAGTCTCTCACACTGTGTGAAGCAGCTTCATGCTGATAGGACAGCGTCCGAGTCTGTGAGGAGGATCCACCTCAGAAGAATCGCTGCTGTTTACACCCATTTATCAAGTATAAGCTCATTTGTATATTTAGAAAAAAAGCTCATAACCTTTAAAATAATAAACTTTTTGGGACACAATTTTCACTAGCATTATCAGCGTGACAGCGCCTATTAGATTATCTAATTATCTATTGGCCATACTAAACTAGTGACAGATCCTCTTTGAGTAGTCTTTACGGCAGCACACGGAATCCCATCGTCTCCAGAATACCGAACAGCAAAAATTCTGTGTGCCACTGTATTGTGCTTAATATGACCATATTATGACTAGATTTTGGGGAAATTCTTCCCTAGAAACAACTACTTTCATAATTTGGTATGGTGGAACATGGCCCAATTTTTTTCTGGTGGATTCTTCTATTATTTATACATTTCTTTACGTAATTTACATAACAATAATCATTCTAAAAATAATATTTTTTTATTCTAATTTATAATAATGTATTTAATTACATAATTTATTTTTATGTACTATTTTTATAATAAAATAACAAAAAATTTGCTGATTTGTTGAAATAGCACAGTAAACAATATTACTCTGTATGTGGAGCTTGGCATTCTAGTTGTGAAATGATTTGCTATGCAGTACGCCCAGCATTAGTATTGTGAAAGGACTGTTGTAATGAAGTGATTATCTATCTGACTCTTGGCATCCTGCTTCTCTTATTAAATCTCTCTCTGGCTGTGGTTTCTGCATTTCTTTAGCAGGGCGAGAATATTAAAGAAGATAACGTGTATTTCTTTTCAGTTGTTGCTGTGGATGGATATATCAGCTGCTGTTCGTATTGAGTTTATAAATATTCATCATCTGTACAATAATTGTTCCTGGATTTTTAACTTTGGGAAGAAAATACAAAAAGAAGCGTGGCCAAAAATACAATAAGTATAAAAACATTCAGAAGAAAAATAATAAGATACAAAAACATACTGGTTTAGCATCACCGGTTGAATATTTATGGTCAAGTGGTCACACACTGAAGGATGTCTTGCAATACTGAGACATCCTGAGATCCCTAAACTGTCACCAAGGTCCCATCCTGCCCCATAGGAAAGGATCAGTTGGTAGGAAGTACACTTTACAGCATGCTGGAAAATCTCTTCATGCATTGCTCATCATCAAAACCTAAAGAAGCTCACTATGTATGGCCCGCCGAAATGTAATGAAGACTGAATTAAACCAAAATGTATTTAGAATTTGAATTCTGGGTCTGAGGGTTTTATAATTTGGAGGTTCCATGATTTAGATGCTCCTTATGTTTAGCTCTCTACCTATAGAAATTCTATATGTCATGGGATTGTGTTGTTTCTCTTATTTTTGATAATTAAATGACTGCAGTTCTACCACCCGAGGAAGAAATTTATTTCACTTCATGGAAAATTGGTACACCGAAAGTAGTCATGTGTATAGATGTACAAGACTTGTCCTGTGCAATATGTAGGATATGTATCCATACAGTTTGCATGCGTGCTCTACATGACTGTGTTTGGAAGGCTGGGGTGATACAGTTTGGCCTTCCAAAAACACAAATGTTTCCTTTATAAAAGTAAATTGGCAACATATCACTACGGACCTTCTACTTATGACACGCAGGATCCTAAATAAGGGTTTACTGACACTATATAATCTCTAGGAATTATGGTAAATCTATGTGTTTGTATATTAGGTGGTTTTATGGATCTCCGCTTCCATAATAAAAAATATTACGATAAAATCCAATCGAATAAAAAGAATAATTACATCGAAATAAAAAGAAATAATCTTAATAAAATAATCAAAAATTAACAATATAATATATTAAAATACAATCAAATGCATAAAAATAAATAAATAAAATACAAAATAATAATAAAATGCAATACAAACCGTAATAAATACATAAATGTAAAAAGAAATAGGTAAAATAGTAACAGTATAAATAACCTAATAATAAAAATAATAAAATGCCATTAAACAATAATAAATATATAAATGTAAACATAACAAAGTAAAATTACAATATAAATAACAATCATCATCTATATATCCATAATGTAGGAATTTGTATTTTTGTTTGCTTAATTTTTTTTACACAGTCCTAATCTTTTGTTATACACTTAACTTCTACTGTGGTTACAGTAAAGGGTAATAGTCCAGCTATACAAGGAAGGCAGAACTTACCACGAACAAGGAATTAAGTATTATTTTTGTATATCAAAGAGCAAACAACCAGACAACTGGTCTACTTCTCATTTTTTATTATTATTATTTTGGTCCCTTTAATACGCTACCATCAAATGTTGACTTATGTACCAGCAGATAACAGGTTAAAGACTGGCACATTCCAAACTACACTTTGTTGGTGTGGAAAACCTCATTATTCGTTTTGTGGTGGTGCGGACAATAGAGAGAATCGCATAAATAAAGCCTTGGTACAGTCAAACTGTCAGCCTCTCAATTTGATCAGGGACCCCCCTAATTAAATCTAATTCATTAGCAGCCAAAAATTAGATCTTGTACCCACAGCCGCCACTTCAAACAAGGTTACTCTCTCACTCATCCATCATGGCTTTAAGTAACCCATTTAAAGTCAGCCATATGCGAGGAGCAGTGAAATTAGCTTGTCATAACGAGTTAGGTGATAAGTGCCTGTGAGATATGGGCAATAGAAATGGTTCTTAGCACATTACAGGAGGACATATTGTCAGACCGTTTTCTTAAGAAAAATGTGGCCGTATTAATGTAATTATCGGTGGAAAAATATACAGACCTCTCATTGTTAATTTAAAAAAAGGACTTTTTGTTGAAGGCAAATATATTTTTTCCAAGGATTAATACAATACTATGGTGTATTATCTAGGACTATCATGATGTTGTAGAAACATGCTTTATAGTTGGTTGGAATACTATTATATTGTATATTTGCTATTTTGAAGTGTAAAGATTGTCATAGGGCAGCCGATTAATCATGGCCCAATATAATTGGTGGCATACTGAGGTTCAGTAGGGACCATAGACATTTATGGGTGCCATATTAAGACTATTTACCAACTTGGAACATGTGTATGAAATAAGAAAAATCCTTTGTTTGAAGGTTTATGGGCCATTGGTTATTGTTATAACCCCTTTGATATGAAAGTCGCCTCCAGAAACCCCTGGCAAATTGTTGATTTTGCACGGAAAGTTGTCGATGGCTGCTCATTTTTTCTGCAGTGGCTACTACAGGGCAAATATAGTACTACATGTGGCCTTGCAAATTTATGGCCGCCTATGTAACATGTGGATGGACTAATTCTGCAAGAGTGAGAGACACTTTTTATTAGCAGTCCTCCACTCTGGCTTATAGACAAAGGTCCTGAGTGATATCCATAGGGAAGAGGGTTGTGGAGATGTGACTGCCCATGTAACTGCTACATTAATCGTCAATCATAATCAGATTGGCAATGGGTAATCTGTGGTACCTTTCATAGCACTGTTCTTTCTGCACATGTGTGATAAATAACTGTATATCTGAATGTGTTGATAGGTGATCTCTTCATGTAGTAAGCCTCATGGTTTCCTGCAGTTATTCAGCATTCGGATAAAAATCTTGAATGAGGTCAGAGAATATTAAAGAGTACACGTCGCGTACACATATTGCAAGCAGACATTCTGTGGACTGGATAAGTACTTATGCTATAAGGATATTATTCATAAATGCCATTTCTAGGGGATTCAGCAATTCATTGGCCGTGTTAACCTGAATATCTATTTAGTCCAAAAGATGGCTGCCTATACTATGAGCTAGTGATGGGGCGCGCTTTAATATGGTCTATTCAATAACGAAATAGCTGTGTCTGGTCTGGTTTTCTGACACCAACTATTGCCAAATCCCAAAATTCACCGAAGCTTGAAATACAGCCACCATTACTCTTATAAGCTTAATGTATTATCTTATGTCCAATTTTTTAAATATTAAAATTCAGGACTTATGATGGTCAGACTTGGACATATTTATAGCTCCACAGCTGGTGATCTTTAGCTATAGACCATGGTCATGAGGAGAGGAGAAAAAAATAAAATATATATATACATACACACACATATCTATCATATTTTTCGATGATTATGATTGCTTTTTGCTGCTTATGGGAAAATATATATAAAAATTTATCATTAGAATATTACTTAGATTAGCTAAAATTCTGTATGGTTGACAAACACATATTGCTAATTTATTTATAGGTTCACATCATTTAAGTTGATGCTTAAAATTAAATTGCTTCCTTTTAAATGTAAAATATATTTTTAAAATACATTTTAGGCTGCACAGTCACAAAATGTGTGTAATCTAAAAGGGCAATGTAATATAACAGGACAATAGAATTTGTCTGTGAGGCATTTTGAATGCTGCTTGAGCAGGTTCCAGCTTTTCAACTTTTAAATGTGAATTTCATGCCTCCATAGAATACACTACAAGCAGCGTATGGCTGAGTGGCCTGAAAATTCAATCACAAACTGATGATACAATATATAAATAAATAAGCAGAAGCTTCTTTTTTAAAAAACAAAACAAAACAAAAAACAACATGAGCAGTTACACAAAGAATAGATAGATATGTGGAAGATAGATATGAGATAGATAGATATGAGATAGATAGATAGATAGATAGATAGATAGATAGATAGATAGATAGATAGATAGATAGATAGATAGATAGATAGATATGTGATAGATAGATAGATAGATAGATAGATAGATAGATAGATAGATAGATAGATAGATAGATAGATAGATAGATAGATAGATATGTGATAGATAGATAGATAGATAGATAGATAGATAGATAGATAGATAGATAGATAGATAGATAGATAGTTAGATAGATAGATAGATAGATAGATAGATAGATAGATAGATAGATAGATAGATAGATAGATAGATAGATATGTGATAGATAGATAGATAGATAGATAGATAGATAGAAGCTAGACGGATAGATATGAGATAGATAGATAGATAGATAGATAGATAGATAGATAGATAGATAGATAGATAGATAGAAAATATAGAAAGCTCAGTAATTCAAGAAAAAATTAAGTTTTCTTGCAATTTAGGTAAGATGTTTTTCTTTTATTATTTACCATATAGGTATAATTTTGGTTAGCTTATTTATGTTTTTAAAATGAAAAAAATACAATAAAATATATAAAACTATATTATATTTAGGAATTAAAGTATTAATTTTAACATATAATTATGATTTAGATACATTTATATAAAATATAAAACAAATTCAGGGTATTAAAATCTATATTAAATTAGAATTGTCTGTAGGTTCTGATGACGAAAAATATGACATTGAAATCAAGGGTTGAAATATCAAAGTCATTAATATATAGTTGTTCAATTAGTTCCCTTGGTTGCCACAATGAGCTCCATTCTCAGGAATACCAACTGTGGTATTTTAATCATTCACACTCATAAAACAAAAAACCTTAAGTTAACATATTGAGTTTGTCTCCTTCCGTAAACGGCTTTAGTATTTTAATATCCCAGTTTGAAGATACAATCCTCAGAGGACCCATCAGTGTTTCCAGGAGAACAGAGAATTTGTTCCGCTAGATTATGGCCAATAATTGTTGTTTAGATTCTGGTATTTAGCTGCCGGTTGTGTTTAAGGATGAGGCTTGACCTGAGGCGATGCAGTTGGGCTCACACTGAGTGGTGAGATGATTGAGTAAGCCACCTGGTGGTAGGAGGGCTCCTGATCTGCTAGCAGAAGCTGTTCTACCTCTAGGGCATGTCAATGAATGAAGGTGTCACAAGTGCTGGAGGCTCTTCTCCTTCTATTGATGATACTGTGTTTTATCTGTATCTCATAAAGGTCTAGTAAAAGGGGAGGAGGTATCTGAAAGAACTGGTGCCTTCAAGAGGGAGGTGGCGCTGGTTCCTCTGGTCCCATTTCCGTAAATGCTCCATGTCACCACTATCATTCATTCACCATGAGCTCCGAACAGCTGCTGCCGAGGTGAAAATGAGGCAATAAATCAGCAACATCTCTTCATAGGCGTAAAAATGTCTGATAAATTGATGTGTTTTTGGAGGTAGCTGCAGGAGTTTTCACATGCAAACGGCAGGTCCTACCACTATACTCAAGGGTGGTTTTGTACCCCCCAGCTAGAGACTACAAAATTATCCCGAGGATTAATCTAGTGATGACCAGGTCACTACTGGTTATGTTTAGATACGTTATTTCATCATTTTGTCATTTAATGCTGTAGAATGTTGTATTTAAAGGAGAACTAACCCAAAAGAACACAACCTAAAAGAGTGCATGGATGAATGTGAGATAAAGTAGCGATCATGCAGGCAAAAATTTTTCTGGACAGTACTTTTGAAGACCCTACAGTCATCTTCCTGAATTACATTAGGTTTAGTGGCCCTTTAAAATCTTCCAAATTATCTAGAGAGAGTAAGGTATTAAAAGGGGATAATCTTAAAAGACGGAGATGAGCTCTAAGGAATACACATCCATACACACAAGACTTTTAATAATTCTGTTAAAGCATTTCTACCAGGTTCAAAGCTCACTCCTAAATCTGAGGCTCTCTCGTATTACAGTATATAATGACATTCTTCCACCAATTCCTCATAGTTATAGAGGTCACACACATTTCTATTTTGGGCAATTGGTCCAGGTTCATAGACGACTTCTTCTACCCGAAAACATCAACATTTACTATAATAATTGAATATATCAGTACCAGTCATGAAGGCATCCCCATTCCATATGGATGTCATAGAGGTGGTTTCCGTTGGGACCCCCTTCTATTAGCTAGAGAAGAGAGCTGCTAAGAAAGAGCAGCTCCTATTCGGGTGGACTCGCCCTGGTAATGTCTTATATCGTCACCCATTCATTTGAATGGACATCATGTCAACCAATTGAGTCCCGAAGTTCTACCCTATGTGTACCAATTAACAGAATATAATTGTATTTCCACACATTAAGTTGACCAAGCTATCATCTATGGTATTAGAGATGTGATGTTGGACTTAAACTGGCCATAGGCATAATGATTTTTTGCCCGAAGCAATACTTAATTATTAACAATTATAATTATGTTAATGTGATTGGTGGTACCAACTGATGGAAACTTGGTTTGGACATTAATGGTACCTGCTTAAAAGGTATCGGTCACCTGATGGAGCCAGTGATGTAAGGACATCTATAATATAGTCGAATAAACAGGAGTTTATGGTTAGGATGATCAACACATCCAAGCCCTAAAAGGTCTATGTAGTCGGAAGTTGACACCATTTGAACCCTCTTGGAATCTTATCTATTTTGCCGAGAGGGCTAAGATGTGCTCCAAAACTTGAATGCAAAGGGGGCCATTTAATGAGCGCAAATTCCCCTGTTTGTTAGGGCTCCTTCTGCAAGGGCCTAATGGGCTCCTACAGATGCCCTTTAAGAATTATTTTTGGTCCCCAATTGTTAGTGCTACAATTGAATCACTTTTCGATTTTCCCATGTAGTGCAATCCAGAAATTAAGTACCTATGAGGGTAGAAAAATATTTCCATGGGTAAATCACTCTAACTCTATGACCACCTTACGATATAAGCTAAAAGTTACAACAATCTCTGCTTTTTGGTATTTCCTATAGAAGAAATTAATTTTTTCATGATATTTAAAATGAATGTAGATAATAATATGGTAATATGAAAATAAAATGTTCACGTAAATTTTGAAATTGCCCTTTTCTCTTGATTATTTTCCAAAAATCTAAGCCTATTAGTCGATATCTTTTTTCTCAGTGTTTATTATGCGCATGGTTTGATTGTAGTGTTAAACTCATGTATCAATCTTCATCAATGAGACGGTCATGTACAGTGCTTTCGGTGCTAATCTTCATCCCTTGAACAGCAAGCAGCCTGTCGTCAAGGGAGAGCTGGATTAACCCATAATTTGCCGGCGATATATAGCTGCCTGCTAGCAGTTCAGATCACAAAGTTGTTTTAGTTTCCATGGAGACTTATGACCTCCTTGTTCAAAGCAAAAGTCATTTTTCCCCACACCCTCCCCATGCAACTTTGTAGCACAATAGATTCTCTTCTCCTGTCTCTTTTTGTTATCTTGTACCCTTTTTGCCTCTTTAACAAAATCTCGCTAATCCCCTTCAAAAACTCTGTTCGCAAATTCAAATGCATTTTCTTCTCGCATCCTAATCTTCCTGGTTAATCCCTCTCGTGTGTGTCTCTCCGGTCAGGAAAAATAAAACAGATTTTGCTGTTGTATTTGTGCTTTACTTGTGTCCGTGGAAGGTAAACACGCCAACACATGGTATTATCCCCCGGACAAAAACATTCATATGGAATTTTCTTGTCAGCCTCTTACGCAGTAAATATAGATTTCAACAACTGGTGGCTTCACTAAAGCTCCTTCTTCTTAGAGGAGGGCGTCAAAAGACTTTCTACAGCAGAGTTTTAGATACTTACAAGACAAATTATTATTATATATTTTTACATATTTTTTAAATATTGCTTATCATTAGTAACTAATGCCAAATTTATTTGAATTCCACCTACTATCCCATTTGAAAATGTTTCTACTTGTTCAGCTCTATATATTTTTTGCAATATTCTAAGCAGCAAGCAATGATGTAGTAGAAAAAATTCCACATAGGCAATGAAAAGTGACTACTACTTTTTTGAGGCAGTGGTCACTTCCCTTCCCCCATCCCTCTTGTCAAACAAAGTGCATCACTCAGCAGAGAATGACAATTATCATTGTAGGTAAATACAATTTTATTGTCCACCCTGAGGCATGATGGGAGTGGAATTGGGAATAAGAAAGGATTTAGCAAAAAATTTACAATTGAATTCAGACAGATTTACTGTATCATTAACATTAATAAAACTATAAGTACTTAGTAGTTCAATAGTATACTTCGATGGATGCCACAATAGACGTATAATCTACTTTCTTCTACACTTTAAGACACTTGAGGGGATTGATACTGCAGCTTGCATGAAGAGAGAATTCATGTGTCATGCTCCGCCCACTCAGGCTCTGCACTAATCATAACATAGCGTATCAGTTTTGCATGTTTTTTTCCTTTAAGAGTCCAGTACGTTCATATATAATCATGCTAAACCCTATGGTTTATGCATAGTTATGGAACACCTCTTAAACACCTATGGCTGGTATTTAATTCTGTGGTCACTCCACCATAAAAATGTGGTCAACTCTAGTGGTTTCTAACTATGTGAGTACTACAACCGCCCATGATCCCAAATCATATGGTCCCTTAAAGCTGGGGTATAATTATGTTGGAATCTCAGTGTACTGTTGTGTAAGCATCTGGACATCTTAAAATGTTTTCCTAGCTGCAAAGGGGTTGTATAAGATTAGGAAAAGGTCTGCTGCCCCATGGGCTGTCAAGAGTGGTAAAGAAAGTGAATGGGAATGTGTTGCAATACCAGACACAGCCAATAGACAAGAGTGGCGCTGTGTTTTTTTTTTTTTTTTTTTAAATGAGTATGAATATGAGTTTATCCTCTTGTATGTTTGTTTATAGTCACATTGCTCCTCAGAAACCATGTCAGTGCACCATGTAGCTGTTGTTAGTTTTTTTTCAACTGGTTCCAGTAGGTCAGGCTCTCTCCTGGAAGCGACGCCATCTGTAAATAACAACCAGTGTTCATGTATCACTGTGGAGTCGTCCTGCCAGCAGCGCTCAGGATGCAGTCAGAGTTATTGCTGTCTGACACTGTGACAGCCCTGGCTGCTGTCAGGAAGTGTTGCTGTTGACTATCAGCTCTGGGATACAATTGTAGTTAGGGGGACTAGTAAAGCACACCAGATTGCCAACTGGCACAGTAAAGACAACAGTCAAAATTGATACAGAGATTGTCTGCCAGAGCGCAGGTTTGCAGTCAGGATCGATGGGAGGGAATCACTAATCAGTAGTTAGGTGGTGATTTTTTATGTACACTCGTTAGTATACCTTACAGAGGTAGGATGAAAAATGTTACTTGCAGAAAAGATGTATATACACATGCATGGCTATGAGCAACTAGGCAACAAGCCTAGCAGAGTAGTCCCTCCCTACTTGCCATTTTTCAAACAGTTATTCTTTTAACTTCGGACTACATAATACCACCATATAGTGTCAAGACCATACTGCCATATACGGCCCACATAATACGACTATATAGTGCCAAGTCTATACTGCCATATACACCCCACATATTACCTAATACCACCCTATAGTGCCTATACTGCCATATTCTGCCCACATAATACCTTTATATAGTGCCAAGATAATATTGTCATATACCACCCACATACTACCATATAGTGCCAAGACAATACTGCCATATGCATCCCACATAATACCACCCTATGAAGCCACATTACTGCCATATACTGCCCATATAATGCCACCCTATAGTGCCAAGACAATACTGCCATATACATCCCACATAATACCACCATGTAGTGTGAAGACAATACTGACATATACATGCCATATAATACCACCATATAGTACCAAGACAATTCTGCCATATACAGCCCATATAATAACCCCCATAAAGTTCCAAAACAATACTGCCATGTACAGCCCACATAATGCCACCATATATAGTGACGACACTTAACTAAACGTTCAACAGACTTCTGACATGTCATAGTGACATGTCAGAAGTTTTGATTGTTTGGGGTCTGAGCACTGAGACCTCCACCAATCGCTAAAATGAAGCGGCAGTAGTTCTCGTGTGAGCGCTCAGCCGCTTTGTTTCCGTTTGGCTTTTTTCAATAATCATTGTAGCGGTGTACGGACTCTATAGAAATTTTATGAGCCCGTACTCTGCTACACCGGTTTTCCGGAAAAAGCCGAACAGAAACGAAGCTCCTCGGCACTCACACGAGCGCTTCTGCCACTTTGTTTTAGCAATTGGTGGGGGTCTCCGTTACTATGACATGTCAGAAGTTTTAATTGGTGAGAGTCCGAGCAATGTCAATATGACATGTCAGAAGTTTGTTGAACCTTTTGTTACCCTTTAAATATGCAGCCCACATTATAACAACATATAGTGCCAGGGGCGTAACTAGGAAAGACTGGGCCCCATAGCAAACTTTTGACTGGGGCCCCCCCTCCCCTGGGTGTCACACAACCCCACCCCCTTGTAGATAGTGCCTTTTTTACAGCCCCCCTGTAGATAACGCCATACAGCCCCCCTGTAGATAGCGCCATACAGCCCCCACTGTAGATAGCGCCATACAGCCCCCCCTGTAGATAATGCCATACAGCCCCCTTTTTAGATATCTACAGAGGGGGCTGTATGGCATTATCTACAGGGAGGACTATATGGCGTTATCTACAGGGGGGCTGTATGGCGTTATCTACAGGGTGGGGCTGTATGGCGTTATCTACAGGGAGGGTTGTATGGCGTTATCTACAGGGGGGGCTGTATGGCGTTATTTACAGGGGGGACTGTATGGCATTCCCTGCAGGGGGGGGCTGTATGGAGCTATCTACAGAGGGGGCTGTATGGCGCTAACGCCATACAACCTCCACTGTAGGGAACGCCATACAGCCCCCACTGTAGGAAACGCCATACAGCCCCCCTTGTAGGGAACGCCATACAGCCCCCCCTGCAGGGAACGCCATACAGCCCCCCCCTGCAGGGAACGCCATACAGCCCCCCCCTGCAGGGAACGCCATAAAGCCCCCCCTGCAGGGAACGCCATACAGCCCCCCCCTGCAGGGAACGCCATACAGCCCCCCCTGCAGGAAACGCCATACAGTTCCCCCTGCAGGGAATCCATACAGCCCCCCTTGCAGGGAACGCCATACAGCCCCCCTGAAGGGAACGCCATACAGCCCCCCCTGCAGGGAACGCCATACAGCGCCCCCCCTGTAGGGAACGCCATACAGCCCCCCCTGTAGGGAACGCCATACAGCCCCCACTGTAGGAAACGCCATACAGCCCCCCTGTAGGGAACGCCATACAGCCCCCCTGTAGGGAACGCCATACAGCCCCCCTGTAGGGAACGCTATACAGCCCCCCGTAGGGAACGCCATACAGCCCCCCCTGTAGGGAACGCCATACAGCCCCCCCTGTAGGGAACGCCATACAGCCCCCCTGTAGGGAACGCCATACAGCCCCCCCTGCAGGGAACGCCATACAGCCCCCCCCTGCAGGGAACGCCATACAGCGCCCCCCTGTAGGGAACGCCATACAGCCCCCCCTGTAGGGAACGCCATACAGCGTCCCCAACCCCCCAAAAAAATGCGACCTATAGTGTGTCCTACAAATAACATGCATCCCCTATCCACAGGATAGGGGATACATGTGCGATCGCTTGCATTGATAGGGAGAACGGGGGACCGAAAGTCCCCTGAAGTTCTCCATCACTAACCTTTGTCTTCCGGCGTCTGCGCAGCTCAATAAAAATGAAAGGAGCGCTGGTCACGCATGCGCACAAGCGCGACCGGCGCTCCATTCATTTCTACGGAGCTGCCGACACAGACCCCGGAAGTCCGAGGTTTGTGATGGAGAACTTCAGGGGAGTTTCGGTCCCCCGTTCTCCTTATCGCTGCCAGCGATCACACATGTATTCCCTATCCTGCGGATAGGGGATACATGTCTTTTGTTTAATGGCAGAGCGGGGAGATACCTCCCTGCTCTGCCGTAGTGTTCAGTGGCGTCGCGCTGTAGCGGCTGCTAGCGGAGCCTCCGGCCATGGTGGGGGCCCGTGCCGGCGGGCGACACGGGCCCCCTCATGCCGCGGGCCCCCGTAGCAGCCGCTACGGCTGCTACGGCGGTAGTTACGCCACTGTATAGTGCCAAGACAATACTGTCATGTACAGCCCACATAATACCACTATATAGTGCCAAGAGAATACTGCCATGTACAGCCCACATAATACCACAAAAAAGTACCAAGACAACACTGCCATATACAATCAACATAATCCTACCAGATAGTGCCAAGACAATACTGCCATATACGGGCCACATATTACCAACATATATAGTGCCCAAATAATATGCAGCTTTCAAATAATGCTATTTCAAGCAGCAACCAAGAGTGGGCCCCATCTCTTCAAGGGCCCCGTAGCAGCTGCATGTCCTACCACTTTGTTATGTATCCCCTTGTAACAAGGAGTTCACATTTATACTGTACTAGCACAGTTACACGGCTTCGCACGGGTCTATGTGTTGTTTGTGTGTGTGGTTATAAACTTTATTTCCTACTGATACAGTGGCGGATTAAGTAGACCATAGGCCCTGTGCTGTTACCCAAACTTGGACCACCCGTCTCCACCGCCACCCTGCCGTGCCGTAACTATTGTTAACACCACCTTTTTGTGCAAGTATTAACAAATGGGTGTTACAATTCCCCTTGTCAAAGGGCTGTGTCCCTACATACTGACAGTCTCCAACCATCGCTGACAGTATCACACTGTCCAAGCACACATCCTCCTGACAACCATTTGTCTATCAGTCCTGGACTGCACAAAGACTTTTTGTGAAATACCTATAATAAACATGTCATAATAAACATGTCAGGAGAGGTGACAGATTCTCTATGAATCCAGTGACTCACAGGTGACTTTTTCCGTTTGACGTTTTTTTCCTCTTCTCTATCCGATCCAGACCTCATGACGACGTCTCCCGACTATGATACATTTCTGCAGAATTTGCCACTCAGATGTCTTCGGCTCCTCACTTTACTTTTCCAACATTTCCAAACCTATAAACGAAGATAAAATTGTCACGGTGACACACACTGTGCCCCTAAATATAATAATAACAACCATGCACTGTGCCCCTGAATATAATTGTGTCAAACACTATAAAGTTAAGCGCCACATACACAGTGCCCCCTGTAGATTGCGCCACACACAGCCCCTGTAGATAACGCCACATCCCCACTATAGATAGCAAAACACACGCCCCTTATAGATAACACCACATACGCCCCCTGTAGATAGCAACACACACAGCAGCCACCAGTAGATAGTGCCACACAGCCACCCCTGTAGATAGCATTACACCCCCTGTAGATAGCGCCACACACACAACCCCGTAGATAGCATCACACACAGCCCTTCTATAGATAGTGCCACACAGAACCCTCACAGACAGACCCCCTGTAAAAAGTGCCACTCCCCCTTTAGAAATCGCCACGCCACCCCCCTGTAGTTAGGGTCACACTTACCTGTCCCCGTTCCAGCGCTGTCCAATGCTCCGACGATGCAGCCCTTGTCTCTTCTGAACAGGCTTCATCCAGCGGAACGACGCAAGCGTGACGGGGAAGGGTATAGACTGTTTCCTTGCCATGCCAGTGATGTCAATTGTATCCGCGTAATTAATATATATATTAACCCCTTCCCGACATACGCCGTATATATACGGCGCTGTCGGGAGGTGGTTCCCGCAAAGCGCCGTATATATACGGCGCAGTGATGGTGCGGGCTCAGAAGCAGAGCCGGCACTATCACTGCGGGGGGACAGCTGTATTATACAGCTGGCACCCTCCTGTAACTGCCAGGACCGGAGCTACTCTCCGATCCGGCAGATTAACCCCTCAGATGCTGCGCTCAATAGAGCGCAGCATCTGATAGGTTTTCACCCGATCGGCAACCCAGTGATGCAATCGCTGGGTTGCTGTGGCAATCGGACGCCAGAAAATGGCGTCCGAGTCTGCCTTGTACGGGAGCCGATGAGGACCCGCCTGCGGCGAGTCCTCATAGGCTTGCTGTCAGTGAATAACTGACAGCGCTAATACACTGCACTACGTATGTAGTGCAGTGTATTAGAGTAGCGATCGGGGCATCAGGCCCTCATGTCCCCTAGTGGGACAAGTAAAAAAAGTTAAAAAAAGTAAATAAAAATGTGGTAAAACAATAAAAACACACACATTTCAAATAAAAATAAAGCTAAACTGACTTTTTTCCCATAGTAAGTATTTTATTATGGGAAAAACCGTAAAAATAAAAAAAACTATACATAATTGGTATCGCCGCGTCCGTAACGACCCAAACTACAAAACTATTATGTAATTTATCCCGCACGGTGAACGCGGTAAAAAAAAAACATGAAAAACAGCGCCAGAATCTTTGTTTTTAGGTCACATCTCCTTCCAAAAAATGCTATAAAAAGTGATCAAAAAGTCACATTTACTCCAAAATAGTACTAATAAAAAACGCCAATCCGTGCCGCAAAAAATAATCCCTGACACCGCTTTGTGCACGCAAAAATAATAAAGTTATGGGTCTTAGAATGTCGACAGAGAAAACAAATGATTTTATAAAAAAAGTGATTTTATTGTGCAAAAGCCGCAATACATAAAAAAAACTATATAAATTTGGTATCGCCGTAATCGTATCGACCCGCAGAATAAAGCTAACATGTAATTTAGGGCGCACTGTGGATGCAGAGAAAAAAAACCAATAAAAAACTATTCCAGAATTGCTTGTTTTTGGTAATTTCCTTTACCAAAAAATGAAATAAAAAGTGATCAAAAAGTCGTATGTGTTCTAAAATGGTACCAATAAAATCTACAGCCCGTCTCGCAAAAAACAAGCCCGCACACCGCTCAATCAACTAAAAAATAAAAAAGTTACGGCACTAGTAATGCGGTGATGAAAAAACATCTCAATGCGCAGGCCTGAGGGGAACATTCCTTCAGTTTTAGGGCCCTAGTATTGAGGAACTAGGAAAGGGAATGGACACAGCACATCCGCTGGAAGCGAGGGCGCCCGTATTATACCAGCGCAAAACTTTCCCAGCAATATTTCCCAAACTACGAAGGAGAAAATGTCCCCAAAAGGTGCAGAGCGTTACAAAGGAGGGATAAGAAAGAAAACCGTTTATCAGTGTGACGCCGGCCTGCGCATAACGGATCGCTTCACAGCGTAACACACATCTATGGATAATTGTATTATTTACCCCATGATTATACCCTCCTATTATGCCCTGATATACTCCGCACAGATTACATATGCCACCACATTATAAGCTGAAATACCAGCAAAACCCCAAACAGAACTATTACCAAGCAAAATCCATGCTCAAAATGGCGGTCTTTTCCTTCTTAGCCCTACAGTGTGCCCAAACAGCAATTTATGGCCACAAGTAAGGCATTACCATGCCCGGGAGAACCCGCTTAACAATTTATGGGGTAAGATTCTCTAGGGGCACACCATATTGTGCGGTGAATAGGCAGATCAGTGGAGAAATTGCAATTTTCACTTTGCACCATCCACTGCGTATTCATTTCTGAAAAACACCTGTGGAGTCTAAATTCTCACTACATCCCTTGATAAATGCCTTTAGGGGTGTAGTTTCTAAAACGGGGTCACTTTTGTTTGGTACATCAGGGGTTTTGCAAATGCAACATGGTGTCCGCAACCCATTCCAGCAAAATCTACGCTCCAAAAGATAAATACCGCTCCTTTTCTTCTGAATGCTCCCATATACGTAAACAGCTGATTATAACCACATATGGGGTGTTACTGTACTCGGGAGAAATTACTTTACGAATGTTGGGGTGCTTTTTCTTCTCTATTCCTTGTAAAAATGAAAAATGTGTATCTAAAACGACATCTTGTTGGAAAAAAAAATATTTTTCATTTTCATGGCTTAATTCTAATTAATTCAGCAAAAAACCTTTGGGATCAAAATTTTCACTATAAGCCCTAGATGATTCCTCAGGGGGTGCAGTTTCCCAAATGGTGTCACTTTTGGGGTGTTTCCACTGTACTAGTACTACAGGGGCTCAGCAAATATGACATGACACCCAGAAACCATTCCAAAATCCAAATGGTGCTCCTTCCATTCTGAGCCCTACCGTGTGTCCAAACAGATGTTTATGACCACATGTGGGGTATTATTTTACTCGGGAGAAGTTGCTTTACAAATGTTGTGGTGCTTTTTCTCCTTCAGTCCTTGTGGAAATGGAAAAAAAATACCTAAACCTACATTTTCTTTGAAAAAATGTAGATTTTCATTTTTACGGCCTAGTTACAATAAGTTCTGTAAAAAACCTGTGGGGTAAAACTGCTCACTCTACCCCTAGATAATTCCCTCATGGGGTGTAGTTTCCAAAATGGGGTCACTTGTTGGGGGTTTCCACTGTTTTGTCCCCTCAGGAGCTTTGCAAATGCGACATGGCCTCCGCAAAGCATTCCTGCTAAATTTGAGTTCCAAAAGCCAAATGGCGCACTTTCCCTTCTCAGCCTCGCCGTGTGTCCAAACAGCCGTTTATTACCACATGTGGGGTATTGTTTTACTCGGGAGAAATTTATTTACAAATTTTATGGTGCTTTTTCTCCTTTAGTCCTTGTGGAAATGAAAAAAAATTAGCTAAACCTACATTTTATTTGAAAAAATGTAGATTTTCATTTTCACAGCCTACTTGCAAAAATTTCTGCAAAAAACCTGTGGGGTCAAAATGCTCACTATACCCTAGATAATTTCCTCAAAGGGTATAGTTTCCAAAATGGGGTCACTTGTTGGGGGTTTCCACTGTTTTGTCACCTCTGGGGCTTTGCAAATGCGACATGGCCTCCGCAAACCATTCCTGCTAAATTTGAGCTCCAAGAGCCAAATGGCGCTCTTTCCCTTCTAAGGCCTGCCGTGTGTCCAAACAACTGTTTATTACCACATGTGGGGTATTGTTTTACTCGGGAGAAATTGCTCTACAAATGTTGTGGTGCTTTTTCTACTTTAGTTCTCTTGGAAATGAAAAAAAATTAGCTAAACCTACATTTTATTTGAAAAAATGTAGATTATCATTTTCATGACCTAGTTCCAAAAATTTTTGCAAAAAAACTGGCCGGTCAAAATGCTTGCTACACACCTAGATAAATTCCTCGAGGGGTATAGTTTCCAAAATGGGGTCACTTGTTGGGGGTTTCCACTGTTTTGTCACCTCAGGGGCTTTGCAAATGCGACATGGCCTCCGCAAACCATTCCTGCTAAATTTGAGCTCCAAGAGCCAAATGGCGCACTTTCCATTCTAAGCCCTGCCGTGTGTCCAAACAACCGTTTATTACCACATGTGGGGTACTGTTTTACTCGGGAGAAATTGCTCTACAAATGCTGTGGTGCTTTTTCTACTTTAGTTCTTTTGGAAATGAAAAAAAATTAGCTAAACCTACATTTTATTTGAAAAAATTTAGATTTTCATTTTCATGGCCTAGTTCCAAAAATTTTTGCAAAAAAACTGGCCGGTCAAAATGCTTGCTACACCCCTAGATAAATTCTTCGAGGGGTGTAGTTTCCCAAATGGGGTCACTTTTGGGGGGTTTCCACTGTTTTAGTTCCACTAGACCTGTTCAAAGCTGACATGGTGCCTAAAATATATTCTAATAAAAAGGAGGCCCAAAATCCACTAGGTGCTCCTTTGCTTCTGAGGTCGGTGCTTCAGTCCAGTAGCACGCTACGGCCACATGTGGGATATTTCCTAAAACTGCAGAACCTGGGCAATAAATATTGAGTTGCATTTCTTGGGTAAAACCTTCTGTGGTACAAAAAAAATGGATTCAAAATGAATTTCTGGAAAAAAATAATGAACTTTGTAAATTTCACCTCTACTTTGCCTTAATTCCTGCGCAATGTCTAAAGGGTTAAGAAACTTTCTAAATGCTGTTTTGAATACTTTGAGGGGTGCAGTTTTTAAAATGGGGTGACTTATTGGCGGTTTCTAATATCTAAGGACCTCAAAGCCACTTCACAACTGAACTGGCCCCTGTAAAAATAGCATTTTGAAATTTTCTTGAAAATGTGAGAAATTGCTGCTAAAGTTCTAAGCCTTGTAACGTCCTAGAAAAATAAAATGATGATCAAAAAACGATGCCAATCTAAAGTAGACATATGGGGGATGTTAGTTAGCAACATTTTTGTGTGGTATAACTGCCTGTCTTACAAGCAGATGCATTTAAATTGAGAAAAATGTTAATTTTTGCAATTTTTCGCTAAATTTTGGTGTTTTTCACAATAAATACTGAATGTATCGGGCAAATTTTGCCAGTAACATAAAGTCCAATGTGTCACGAGAAAACAATCTCAGAATCGCTTGGATAGGTAAAAGCATTCCGGAGTTATTACCACATAAATTGAAACATGTCAGATTTGAAAAATGAGGCTCTGTCAGGAAGGTCAAAAGTGGCCAAAGAGGGAAGGGGTTAATTACAGTATAATATATGAATTTCTGTTGTCTGGAGCAGCAGAGACTCTCCAGCAGACCCAAGCCTGTCTAAAGGCCCTTTTACACTGGCCAATAAGCGGCCGCTGCAGCCGAGCGCTGATCAATAAGACATCGTCGATCGGCGCTCGTTTGCTCCTGTCACACGGAGCTATGGATGAGGATGAGCGGTCGTTACTCCGATCGCTCGTCCCTATACATTATCATCATGTCGGCAGCGCGCCTCCCTGTTTACACAGGGAGATTTGCTGCCGACAAAGATCATATTTTACTTTTTTAAAACGATACAATCAGCAGATGATTGACCGTTTGCTGGTTCATCTGCTGATCGCTGCCGTGTTTACACAGGACAATTATCGGCAACGATCGTTCTATGAACACTTGTCTGCCCGATAATCGCCCAGTGTAAAACCCCCCGAACTAATTTATTATCTGAGGAATGTAAAAGTGATAGTCATTCCGGCCATCCCAGAAAACCAATGAATACTGCCGGGCATCGTAGGACCTGTGAAATTCATTTATTCTTTGCACCACATTGTACTCTTGTGCAGGACAATGTCCCGCGATCAGAATTATCCCTAACCATGATTATGACAATAGATACAGTCCATTCACCGCAAGTAACGAAAGATGGCTGAGTTGTTATGGAAACCTGGTGTAAAACTGTGTGTGTGAGGCTAAGAATGAAGAACCAGCGAGCTTCTATTGGCTAATACGGGTCATGTGATGTGATATGGAGGAGGACCCGGATGTGGAAGCCAGTGGTGCCATCTTTGCTTTTTGTATTACAATCTTTTGTGAATATGTGGAGAACGGTCGGCCCTAGAGAGCTGAAACCCGGTCTAAAACCTTCGAAAGCGTCTGATTTACGTATTCGTTCGGCTATGTACAAAGAACAGACAACAGAAATTCATTTTCCTGTCCTCTTCTGTCAAGTTATTAAAACACCTATTTAGCCGTTTGTGGGAAAAGATGGGTGACAACCAATACAGTGGAGGAAATAAGTATTTGATCCCTTGCTGATTTTGTAAGTTTGCCCACTGTCAAAGTCATGAACAGTCTAGAATTTTTAGGCTAGGTTAATTTTACCAGTGAGAGAAAGATTATATAAAAAAAAAAAAAGAAAATCACATTGTCAAAATTATATATATTTATTTGCATTGTGCACAGAGAAATAAGTATTTGATCCCATACCAACAATTAAGAGTTCAGCCTTATCCAGACCAGTTACACGCTCCAAATCAACTTGGTGCCTGCATTAAAGACAGCTCTTACATGGTCACCTGTATAAAAGACTCCTGTCCACAGACTCAATTAATCAGTCTGACTCTAACCTCTACAACATGGGCAAGACCAAAGAGCTTTCTAAGGATGTCAGGGACAAGATCATAGACCTGCACAAGGCTGGAATGGGCTACAAAACCATAAGTAAGACGCTGGGTGAGAAGGAGACAACTGTTGGTGCAATAGTAAGAAAATGGAAGACATACAAAATGACTGTCAATCGACATCGATCTGGGGCTCCATGCAAAATCTCACCTCGTGGGGTATCCTTGATCCTGAGGAAGGTGAGAGCTCAGCCGAAAAGTACACGGGGGGAACTTGTTAATGATCTCAAGGCAGCTGGGACCACAGTCACCAAGAAAACCATTGGTAACACATTACGCCGTAATGGATTAAAATCCTGCAGTGCCCGCAAGGTCCCCCTGCTCAAGAAGGCACATGTACAGGCCCGTCTGAAGTTTGCAAATGAACATCTGGATGATTCTGAGAGTGATTGGGAGAAGGTGCTGTGGTCAGATGAGACTAAAATTGAGCTCTTTGGCATTAACTCAACTTGCCGTTTTTGGAGGAAGAGAAATGCTGCCTATGACCCAAAGAACACCGTCCCCACTGTCAAGCATGGAGGGGGAAACATTATGTTTTGGGGGTGTTTCTCTGCTAAGGGCACAGGACTACTTCACCGCATCAATGGGAGAATGGATGGAGCCATGTACCGTCAAATCCTGAGTGACAACCTCCTTCCCTCCACCAGGACATTAAAAATGGCTCGTTGCTGGGTCTTCCAGCACGACAAGTACCCGAAACATACAGCCAAGGCAACAAAGGAGTGGCTCAAAAAGAAGCACATTAAGGTCATGGAGTGGCCTAGCCAGTCTCCAGACCTTAATCCCATCGAAAACTTATGGAGGGAGCTGAAGATCCGAGTTGCCAAGCGACAGCCTCGAAATCTTAATGATTTACAGATGATCTGCAAAGAGGAGTGGGCCAAAATTCCATCTAACATGTGTGCAAACCTCATCATCAACTACAAAAAATGTCTGACTGCTGTGCTTGCCAACAAGGGTTTTACCACCAAGTATTAAGTCTTGTTTGTCAAAGGGATCAAATACTTATTTCTCTGTGCACAATGCAAATAAATATATATAATTTTGACAATGTGATTTTTTTTTTTTTTTTTTTAGATAATCTATCTCTCACTGGTAAAATTAACCTAGCTTAAAAATTCTAGACTGTTCATGTCTTTGACAGTGGGCAAACTTACAAAATCAGCAAGGGATCAAATACTTATTTCCTTCACTGTATGACCAAATGACAGCTCTTACAATGGAGATCTGCCTAGATATTTAGCAGTTTATCGTATACACCACTGGACAATTACACAGATTTGCTGTTCAGGAACCTGGGCAAGCTGGGTGTCAACTACTATGAGGGCTGGAATGGAGATTATTTTGGTTGTCATCATGTTTTTCTTTACCACACAAAGACTGTGGCATATTGAGGGTTAATGTTACGCCAATCCTTGTCCTCATGAAGACTGGCTGCTGATTTACACTGCAAACATCCGCCACCCCAAACATACACCACGCAGACAATTCTCTCCTATTAAATCCACATAATTAAACCTTCCTCAAACATTTTTCGGTGTCTGGTATTGCCCCATGTGCCCGTGTGCAACAATTACCCCACCAATCTGCAATACTTTAATGGATAGGCAGACGAGGACGAAGCTGGGGTCACTATGAGGCACAGGAAAAAAATGAGGGCAGGAATTCTTCAATACAGAACATATGGGTCACAGAGCAGTGTAATATCCTGTGGATACACTATATACAGAGTTAATGTATTCAGTATATGTTATACATCACCATTAGGGGTTGGGTTAGGAGTCCTGAACAGCAAATCTGCCTAGTTACGCCGAAATATTCCTAGGAGTTCTCATTGCATAACTAGGAAGAGTTGGCACTCAGTAGTCTGGGAAAGCAGGCGTCATAATGGTTGCCACGAAGCTTTGCCAAAAAGAGAAAAATTAAAAAAACAACAATTCTTAAATTGAAACCATCTAAAAGCCGTATATATATTTACTCACTATATCTTTATTTTATGGGGAAAGGTTCCTTAAGGTTGGGATATTCTTAGATTCAGAGCAGGGGAGTAACAAAAAACGATGGGGCCCCAAAGCAAAACAAAGGGTGGTGCCCCTTTCCACCATGACCACCTTGCAGCGTGTTAAGAACATGTAGATGATTGTTGTAGGCCAGTGTTTTCCTGTAAGGAATAATGCACAAAGTGATGTCACAATAAAGGGATAATGCACATAGTGATGTCACAATTCAGGGATAATGCACACAGTGATGTCACTGTTAAAGGATAATTTACTCAGTGAAGTTACAGCACAGTAAGGCTGAGTTCACACAGGGCGTATACGCGGCAAAAAAGCACATAAAAGCACGCAGCGTATCCGCCCTGTGCACCACAGGGAATTTCGGGCAAAAACTGCACCAAACTGGTGTGCAGTTTTTCGGTCAGAATGTCCGCTGCGAAAAACTGCAGCACAGTTAGCATGCCAGCCACTTGGGATGACGTACAGCCTGTGATGGGAATAAAATTCCGCACCGCATGTCAATTTCTTAGCGTTTTTTTCCCCCACTATTTACGCAGCGTGTGGATGAGATTTGTTTCATCTCATTCACTTTGCTGCTGCTGTATTTGTTGCGGATTTTCCTCAACAAATTATGTTGTGGAAAATCTGCGGTATTTACGCAACAAGTGAACTAACCCTAATAGTGCAAAACAGTGTTGTAACAATGAAGGGATAATACACACAGTGATGTAACAATACAGGGATAATACACACAGTGATGTAACAATACAGGGATAATACACACAGTGATGTAACAGTACAGGGATAATACACACAGTGATGTAACAATACAGGGATAATACACACAGTGATGTAACAATACAGGGATAATACACACAGTGATGTAACAATACAGGGATAATACACAAAGTGATGTAACAATACAGGGATAATACACACAGTGATGTAACAATACAGGGATAATACACACAGTGATGTCACAATACAGAGATAATGTACACGGTGATGTCACAATACAGGGATAAGGTACACAGTGATGTCACAATACAGGGATAATGCACACAGTGATGTCACAATACAGGGATAATGCACAGAGTGATGTCACAATACAGGGAAAATGCACACAGTGATGTCACAATACAGGGATAATACACACAGTGATGTAACAATACAGGGATAATACACACAGTGATGTAACAATACAGGGATAATACACACAGTGATGTAACAATACAGGGATAATACACACAGTGATGTCACAATACAGAGATAATGTACACGGTGATGTCACAATACAGGGATAAGGTACACAGTGATGTCACAATACAGGGATAATGCACACAGTGATTTCACAATACAGGGATAATGCACACAGTGATGTAACAATACACGGATAATGCACACCGTGATGTCACAATACAGGGATAAAAGCACATAGTGACATTATAGCAATAAGAATAATGTACCTGGTGATGTCACAGTACAGGGATAAGACTCACAATGATCTCAGAGTACAGGAATAATGCACCCCAAATTGTCACCATGCACACTGTGATGTCACAGCAGAGGAAATAAAAACATACAATGTTGTCACAGTACAAGGATAATGCATGCAGCAGGGGCTCAATGAGTAATTGGGACCCCTATTCAATTTCACATAGTTTCTACTATGTACCTCTGAGTAGAGCTGGGCCCCCTTAGTTGTTAGCAGTTGATATACCTGCTACCCTGGGTTACACTTATGATTCAGTTTCTATAATCCTGGAAGAACTGCAGTTATTCCATCTTCAGGAAGGCTGAAATGGGTTGTATGTATTAAAGAACATGGCTGCTTTCTTCCAAAAACAGCGCCACTCTTGTCTATAGGTTGTGTGCAGCATTGCAAGCTCAACTCCATTCACTTTAAAGGGGTTGAGCTTCAATATTCGCAAATAGCCCATGGACAAGAGTGGCACAATTTCCGGAAGAAAGCAGCCATTTTTTTATTACATACAATCCCTTTAAGGCTACATACCTCCTTATGTAGACTCTTAGATATGTGGCTCGTATGTAGTCGTATGCCTGCTGTGCTGTATGTATAGGTATATGAATATATATGGACATGTGAAGATAATTACTGGAAGAACTGCTGAGGCCACGACATCTCTGTTCCTCAATCCACAAGCTCCGTTCTGGAACACACTTCTTAAGATCCTGTCCCCAGCTGGAGATGTGACATCTTTAGCACACATGCAAGGCCCTCCCTATGTTTTTCGGGTACATTCCAGGAACGTTCTCTGTACTCCTAACAAACTAGTTTGGCTCATTGAGTTTATCCTTTCCAAGTCAATTTAAATGAAGTTTAGCAGGTACAGAATATAAAGTGTGTTATACATGGATTTTTTTCCCTTTTTATTTAGTTTTTCTATGGAGAAAAAAAAAAATCAAATAACTTTGTTTAATCACTATCAGATGTTACCATGTTTTGTCTACCTTCCCTTATCTCCCTAGTAATACCATACTCAGATACAACCTGTTGATGTTCCATATAATGTAAATGAAGAATTACTCAGTTCTTCTCAATAATTGACTTGGAGCCAAAATCTCTGAAAAGTAGTTGTGGTGCGGAGGCAGCGTCATATAAATAGCACTATTGTTATGTTTTATGCATGCACTCCACACTGCTGTATAGGGAATGGATTCATTCGGATTAGACTCTACCCAAGTGGAGCTTACAGTGCCTGCCACAGACACACAAACACCACACTAGGGCCAATATCATGGCAATTGGACTATGGGAGGAATCCAAAATATCTTGAGTAAACCCAATGCAGTCATGGTCATAATTTATAAACTATATACCAATGGCACCTTGGTTGGTATCAAACCCATACCCCCAATGTGGCAATGCCGCAGTGCTATCTTCCAAGGTAGAATGGATAAGGGGTTCCACAGGATGGATTAACTTATCCTCCTGTAGGATGATGTTAGACAGGGTTTTATTTTATGTTAAAAAAAAAAAAGAGGTGGATCGTGGTCTGTCAATAGACTCAAAATAAATGCATGGGTCACCCCAATAAATGAAACGAAATATCTGATCCTCCTGATGTATTCCTGCAGTTCTATTAAGTGGACCTAAATATGGGAAGAAGGTCATTCACATGAATTGTTTCTCCTTTGATATTCTAGTAGAGGACAAAAATATCATATACCACAGTACCCCGCTTTCGGGAATATAATGTCTGAGTCTTCAGGTATGTAAAGGGTGCGGTGTGATTAGGAGAAGGGGTATACAATGAGGAGTTGAGAGTGCACAGGAGAAAAAATGGAGCTCTTTTTTCATCTGACATTGGCTGCTTCACCGTAGTGGCACAGCTAAGAGGGGCTAGTGGGGCATGTGAGTAATCCAAGTGCTTATTGTCAGGATGGGCACCAACAAGCTACTCGGCCTTGGCCAGGGTATTTAGATACTGGAAAGAAAACTTGATCATTCCCTGGGAGAAGGAAAGCCTCACTACCCCTCTCAACCATGCTTACCATGTGCTCTCCGGTAGCTCATGGAAGCAATTAAATTCCCACATTGGTACCACCAAAAAATGTAAGTGTTTGTATTGTTTTCTTTAGTGTTTTAATACCCTACATAGGAATTATTTTAATTGTATTTGTTTGTAGAAAATGAGAACAACAACAAATGTGGCCAACATTACAGCTCTCGCCGTCACCCTAACAGTGTAAGACTGGCCCACCAGACGATCATCCAGTTGGCCCAAGCTCTGACACAATATTGGGCCCCAATGGGCCAGTGGAAGGCATCACTTGCCACTATTTTTACACTGCTTCTTTACCAGACTCCTGGAAACGTACTGATTTTTATGCAGCCGTATATCTACAGGGTCTAATGTCTTGGGAAGTTGGGTACACCACTGGAGCTGTAACGGTAGAAACAGTAGCTAATCTGGATTTCAAAATGATGTTATTACCCTAGCATGAAATCAGCCCTCCGCTCATTAGAACTCCCTATTTTACGTTAGCTTTTTTTAAGCATATCAAATCACAGCAGATAATCAAATATAAAATAAAAGATCCTGGCTCCTACAGAACAGATCGTGGAAAAAGTGAAAAAAGAAAAAAAAGGACGACAAAGAAACTCTGTAAAAGCAGTTAAAGGGATATGAAAAATGTGTTTTAAATTATACATGTCATACTTGTAATAGCGGTGGTTAGGCAGAAGATTTGGAAACCTAGATTTAAACTCACAGTAGCTCAGAATACTGTATGTGCTTGTAGTCATTTTACCATTGCATAAATCAGAAGCGTATTTTTACTGCGCCAGTTCAGCTTTTGTGGGTGTTAAAGGTTTATACGTACACATGTCCTTTAAATCACACTGCACTGAAACTGTTAAATCACTTACAAGAGGTTTTTCTGACTTTTAAAAGGGGAATCCTTGTTTAAGAAGGGGATCGTGTTTCTATAAATGTCTGCAGGGAAAATTGGGGAGCTTATTAAGAACGTAGCTTTATTTCTTATCCGCTAACCAATATTATTGATGAAATAATGTTGGAGCTTTATTTAATAATTTATAGTATATAGATAGGTGTGTATTTAGCGATTGATTCAGCAGCCAGAATAGGTACTATTTTGGATTTTCTCTCCCCTGTAATTATTCTATCTTGTTTTTTTTTATATTAATTTTAATGAGGTGTAATATTTTCTACAAATGTAATAGCCAGGGGCGGCATTAGGAGTGTTAGACTTGTGCGGTCGCACTGGGCGCATCTGCTACCCCTGCTAAAGAGGGTGCCAAAGATGGCCTGGCACATGAGGCTTGAGACTTGTGATTTATTTGGTTACGTTATGTTGGCATTATATGGGCACTGTATGGTGGTAATTACTTTGGCACTATATAGTAGACTCCTTTTGCAGTGCATGGTGACAGCACTCTATAGCATTATTACTTATGCAACTATATGGAAATGTTATTTGGCCAACGTATGGCATTGTTATTTGGGCAACATACTATATGGTGCTTATTATTTTGTACTGTGTGGGATGGTTATTTGTACTCTGTATGACAATACACCATATGGGGGTGGGGAGAAGATGCCACATAGGGCACCATTCAGCTTTATTGGATACAGTAAGCGAGACGGTACATATGGGTAGGGTATGAGCTATCATTTAACTAAGACATGACAAGATATGTCCAAGACTATAAATGACGTAATGGAAATATATTCACATCTGCAAAATTTTACAACTATAATGACAACCCATTTTTCAAGAACTTGCCCCATTCTTCATATCTACCAACATTCTAACATTCTGTTTTATGGGTATTATCCCAGGAACCGGACCACAAAAGGAGTTTGGCTTCTGTAAATTTGCATGAAAATAAAATCAACCCTCAGACTTACCAAGTGGCATAGAATTCTGTGTTTTTTCACATCTATATGATAGGACATTAATTCTGTGATAAGTTCTTGAGTATGATCCATCTAAAAACATGGAGATTAGCTTAACTGTTTATACTGCAGTTATTATACTGTATATATCCATAATAGTCACAAGGGCATCTGTCAGGAGGTTTATTGGTAGATTTTGTTCTCTTTGTACTGTAGGTCGTGCATTAAAAGAGTTTTATATGACAGACGTTTATGGCATATACACTGGAACCACCACAATCCTGAGAAAGGGGCTGCTTGACTCCTATTCCAGGTAGAGAAGAGGCTGCACATTGACAGTTACTGTCGGTTAAAGTCTATAAAAGATAAAGCTCACTTGTCTTCCGAGAACAGGGACCTGGTATGAGGATTGCTGAGGATCCCAATGGTTGAACCCCTACCAAGCAAACTTTTATGGCACATCCACTGGACTATCATGGATGAACCCCTTTATGGACTATGCAAAAAATAAAAAAGTCTCCTAAGAAAGCCATATCTCGTGCAAGGAAGCAATTTGCCTTCAGTATATTGCTTCCTTCTTGCCTGTGAGTATTTTTGATTCTGAGTTCGAAACCATCCAGGGCAATATATGCATGAGCTTGGCATGTTCTCCTGGGTTTCCTTTCACACCACGAAAATAACCAGGTAAGTGAATGGGATTGGTCCTAGTGTATATGTGTGTATGTTTGAGATAGGGAGATTAGTATGTGAGCTTAAAGAGGCTCTGTCATCACATTATAATTGCCCTATCTTCTACAAAATGTGATTGGCGCTGTAATGTAGATTACAGCAGTGTTTTTTATTTCGAAAAAGTTATGACCTATTTTAGCTTTATGCTAATGAGTTTCTTACTGGGCGCGTTTTACTTTTTGACCAAGTGGGCGTTGTGGAGAGAAGTGTATGACGCAGACTGACCATAATGAATATCTATTACATATGGAACTGAAGAACATGGCGCTGCTTCTATTAGGGTATGTTCACACGCAGTGACCAAAAACGTCTGAAAATACGGAGCTGTTTTCAGGCGAAAACAGTTCCTGATTTTCAGACGTTTTTGTAGCAACTCGCGTTTTTTGCGGCATATTTTACGTCCGTTATTGGAGCTGTTTTTCAATGGAGTCAATGAAAAACTGCTCCAAAAACGTCCAAAGAAGTGACATGCACTTCTTTTTCGCGGGCGTCATTTTACGCGCCGTATTTTGACAGCGACGTGTAAAATTAAGGCTCGTGGGAACAGAACACCATAAAACCCATTGAAAGCAATGGGCAGATGTTTGTAGGCGTATTAGGGGCGTTTTTTCAGGCGTAATTCGAGGCGTAAAACGCGTGAACATACCCTTAGTTAGACTTCAGATTTGAATAAGGAGCAAATACTCCAATGCCATAATGGAGCGTTTATATCCACTATCCCGTGCTTTGATTCAGGTTTTATGGTCCATCAAGGTACTTCCTGCAATAGAATTAAGAAACACTATGTTATTTCTTTACCCTTCTGGTAATTACCTTGCCCTATATGTTGCTGGTACACATTTTAAGATTGTTATATTACTTTGTAAACCTCAGTTGTCGTCTCCGACAGTACGCAGGTTGCCAGTTACAGTGCTCTGCAAACATAGGAGCACCTTGTCCCAGAACAGATAATTGACATAGTGAGGCGCCAAGACAATGTGACGCCACACATAACCCCTCCTGCATACAAGTTCCCAGGAAGGAAGTCTGCCAGCGAACCAGCTTCTAGTGTACCTGGGAAACCTGGAGAGGTTACCAAGACTCTGTGTTCTCAGATCACCTCGGGGTTCATCACAAAATAATAAGAACAGTGTTATACGTTCATGAGTTGGTGGATAGAGATCAAAGACCTATCTGTGTATGTTCATATCCCTATATATAGACATGTATTAAAAACCTATGTAACCAAAAATAGCTTTAATCCTGAAGCTCCTTGGCTCTAATGCAAAATCTGTAACAGGGTCCGTCACTTACTACTGGCCATTTATAGTACTGGTGTCTTCTTATGTGTCAGAGGGCCCCCCTCAGACACCAGGGTGGGGTGCAACTGCTACCCCTGCACCTCCTATAGCTACGAACCTGATTAAAAGAAGTAATATAAGTTCATTACTATATAATATAAGCTATTTTGAGACGACAATGTCAACTTTGCTAGCCTTATATACCAAGAGAGCTCTTTTTCGGGCAATTTGCTCATACCTGACACCAAATCACCAAAATGAAAGGTAATTGAGACAAAAGTTTCTTAGACAGTTCTCACTAAAATAAAAGGGCTGCCTATGTAATGCACAGATGTCTTGGATCCTCCAGAGCGAGAGATGCTCTTTGTAACCCTAATAGATTAGGGTCTTGAATTCGGCACCCCCCCCCCCATTAACTAAAAAATCCCAAATTGCATATCTGAAAATGGGTTTTCTGAACCAGACGTTAACTATGTGTTCTATATATAACATAAAGTCCCACTATTTTCATGTTCTGCTGGAACTAGTAACACCAGATTCACAAATAATTGTCTGCAGCAGTTTTGAATTTGGCTATGTACCAGCATTTTTAACATGGTCAATTTTACCCCCCTTTGCGCTCTACAATATAAACCAGGAATCTAGGACACATTAGTGCAAATTACACCCTCCAAACGTATTTCTTCTATTGTTAATGCCCTTATCACGTGCGCAGCAAACTACACAAGACTTAGCCAAAAAGTTACATTGAACTAAATGGAATTTGCAAGAGTTGCCAAAGGGGATTGTACAGCGTTTGCTGCAACCCTCAGGCAATTTCTGTAAAAATATTGGTAAAATATGTCTTCCTATTTGTCCTATTACAGTGCAGTCAGTGACAGGATATGATCTCACACGATAAAATGATGTGATTTCTGTATTACATCTGAATTGTAGCAAAGTCACCTTCAAATAACAGCCAAGGGCTTGCCAAGACTCTACGATGGACATCTTGCGGCAGTATTTTGGCAGCAGGTTTACGGCACATTTCAGATCATCAGAATAATATTCTGTTTAATTATGGATCTTATCCTCTTACGAAAATACATACGAAGCCTCTGGTTCCGTCTTGGTGAGACACCTCCTTCTGTTTTAAGAATTGGCGCTTAACCCCTTGGCTGCCGAACAACAATGAAAAGCATCACAAGGATTTCCTCGGGCCAATTTTAAGAACAGAAATGACTGAAAAAGGGATTACTCCCTTGTGGTTTCTGCTCTTGGATCCTATAGTGTTTGAGCCCTTTCCAAGATTTCATTCCTACAGTTAGGTCACAGATTTTATGATGTGCAGTCTCAAATGTCAAACAGATTGGGAGCAGTGGTTAACGGCTATCAGGATTTCTCAAGCATTATTAATCATTATGGAAGAAAGTAAAACAAAAATCTGAAATTAAGTGGTAGAATAAGGTCTGTTACTGACTCTCTTTCTTTCCGGGTCAGGATTCCATATGTTTCTAAAGGGACGAGCACAGGTTATACTTTGCGTTGGCTGATCTATGCATATACTTCACTTCTATAATAGACTAATATTATTTCTACTATCAGAATCAAGGGCATACATACCATACAGGTAGACCATGCGGATATTATAGGGGCCCTTGGAAAAAGGGAGCCTAACCCTGCTTGGTCCCATTCCTTTTTGGATGACCTGTGCAGAGCAACCCCATTGTTAGCAAGATGGTAGGGAATTGGCACAAGGTTCATGGAAAGGGTGAGGGGGAAAAACAAATACCAGGCCTTCCTGTCTTGGTTGGCAAAACTAAGCACTATATTTGGCAGCCAATTTTAATCCTTGTTATGGGGTCAAAATCACAGTAGGAAAGCCTCGGGGACATCAAAATATTTCCTTGGAGTCCAACAACAGAAACAGATTATTTTACATCAATACAGAATACAGACTGCCAGAAATAGCGTGCATTCTGCTGATACTGCCCTGCTCTACATTAAGAATAATCCTAGACAGCAATTCTAATAATGGCAATGAATATATGTATACAAGTGTAGCTTTACTTAAAGTGACTCAAATCACATAGACATCAATTCCATCATATAAATCGATATTAAATGGATTTCAGGATCTGGAAAAACAGCAGAGTAGCCATAGGGAATATAAAGGGGTATTCCCATCGCTAGAATATACCATTAATTTGTAATTGGTAGGGGTTCAACTGCTGGAATCCCCATGATCCTGAGATTGAAGGGGCCGTAGTGCTGCTTTAGCGCTGCTTCAGTGCTACGGCTCCTTTAACTTAGAAGGGGATGCTGCACTACATCAATGCTGCGGCCCCTTCATTCTCAGGATTTGTTGTGGTCCTGGCAGTCAGACCCTACCGATTGCAAAGTAATGGCATATCCTATCCATGGGACATCACTTTGTGGGATTGGAATAACCCTTTAAAATTCCCAGCAGCCGCCCTGAGATCCTATCACTCGACAGTAGGCCACACTTTGTGATGTTCTATATTATCCACTCTATGAGCCGTCGAAAAATAAAAGGACAAAGTCCCCACAAGATGTGAAAAAATCTACTTTTGTGATTTTGAATGCTTCAGGTTAAGGCAAACACAACAGCTTCCCATACTTCACATACAGTCCCCCTCCCCCATAAAACACGTAAATTCAGTTATCAGTCAAAATGTAAAATCCTATAGTATCTGTACATTCACTGTGTAAGGTCTGACTTCGGATTACTCAGAGCCGCTGGCCCATATTCCAACTCTTTCCAGTAAGAAGTCAGCACGGAATTGGTTGCCATAGAAATTGATGCAAAAATGTATTCATTTTCCAGATCCAAGTACACTTAATATGGGCTATATCAGTCATGTGCATGGTATCCAGATTCTATGAATTTATTATTCGTGGTAAAAGAAGGCAAGGTGGAATTTATTATATAACAAGATTTAGCAAAAATTAAATTCTGGCAAGCCTCCTGGTGCTTGTTCATAGCGCCTCCTCCCCCACCTCCTGCAAAGAAGATGGCATGCCCCATCCCTTGTAGAAGAGTAAGGCCTCATTCACACGAGCGTATCAGATTCACGCGCGTGAAAACCGTGTGTGAATCTGGTCCGTGTGTGTGGCGTTATGCATCAGTGTGCTTTGCGAGGGGCATGTGTTATTCACGCACTCGCAAAGCACATTATTGTTATTTTTTTTCTATTTTCAATCGAATTCATGCGCAAATCACGCACCACACATGGATGTGGTTTTTCACGCAACCATAGACTTCAATGGGCGCATAGGTGCGTGAAAACGCATCAATATAGGACATGCAGTGAGTTTCACTCAACGGACTCTCGCTGCATGAGAACTCACACATGTGTGAACGGCCCCATTGAAATCAATGGGTCCGTGTGCTGTGTGTCATTTCCATGCGCAGCACACGGACGTTATTCACGCTCATGTGAATGGGCCCTAAGGTGGTGTGACCCTTGGACCAGTGACCACCTCAATTCTTTGATTACATGACCATGTCCCTTTGGGCAATGGTAAAGCCCTCTGTAGATTCACCCTTCCCATGGGGATGGGACCAAAGGCTCGATAAGTGATTCAGTGAGACAAACAAAAGGTTCTTGTAGTGCCATCTTAACCTGAAACAACCAACTAGTAGAACCTAAATAACGTTTCCCTATTACTAGGGTCATAATTTCAATTCTGACTACAGCACTTTCTCCAATCTCCCTAATTTTGAGAGTATAAAACCATCCCGTTCTATGGCTGATAAGCCTATTTCTGTATTATAACACATTGGCACTATGTGAAGGCCACAATTAAAATTATCATTTGACTAAGTCATGTGAAATGCTAAATATTCCCATTTCTAAAAGTACAACTTGTCCTACAATGGGGTGAGCATCCGTTGTTTGGGGGTAGGGAACCAAGAGCAGTGCAGGCAGACGACAGGGGTGTGTAATGGGACTTCGTTGTGGACAGGGCAGTAATAAATGTTTGTCTGCCTCCCTGCATGTTCAGTAAAAACATGGTTAGTATCAGGGGCAGCCGCAGCTGTCATCACGTCTGTGTTTTATAGCATACATGCAGAGTTGGTGACGGGGAGACAGGGACGTCACTGTACACAATGCTCTCGATGGCTGGTAACCTTATTACTTCTGGACAAAGAGTATGTGCTGTTCTATAGATTACAGAAGACATTAACCCTTTTGCTTAATAATGTGCGTCTATCATTACATAGCTAAAACCCTAGCTAAATAGTCCTTGTATTCTTTTAAAACTTATCAGTCACCTAAATAAAGCTCCTAATTTACAGGAGCTATCTGGCATCTTTCTGGAGGCCATCTAGAACTATGGATGGTCCTGCCCTCTACATAGCGCCAGTTCAGATGGCTTTATATGTAAGGTAAATTCTCTGAGATCCACACCATTTGAGAGATACTATTAAGTAGAGGTTACTCTACTAAATATATTGAGGCTCAGAGAGCGACTAAGGGGCCAAAATGGTCAAATTAGAGTCCATTTATATACAATTTCTATGACACCACAAACTCAAGACCTGCTGACTGTCTCTACATCTCAAGCATTGGGTGAAGAGAACCTTCAATTCTTCAAGCCATCAGATGTTAGCTGGATAGATAGTACATGGATATCATATAGATGATTGACCATACATGTGAATTTACGAGCACAGCCAAGTCTGGTCAAGATCTCAAACTGTATTTTACAATTTATGTGGGTCCTTATTCGGTCGACCGGATATCATCAATAAATAAGGGCATGATCGGCACGGTTTGGAGATTAGGATATCTACAATAGTAGACCATAAACTCAAAGTTGGTATCATGAGCCACACAGCTGGGGGTTGGCAAGCTACAGGTTCAAGACCACTGATGTGCAGAATGGGCAAAACATTAGGCATCATCAATACATCAGAAAGATGGATCTCATCATTACCATTATGTATTAGACCAATACGTTTACCGATACCTAACCCATCTAGATTGCAATGTAAACTATTTAACTTCAATGGGGTCATGTTCTTCACTTTTGATACCTTATGGTATATTATTCTAATGCAAGGAAGCAAATACAGATAAACCCTATGTCAAGAAACAGGTAGTTAAACATCTCCATTGAACCAAACATATACGCAGCTTTGTACACATACACACGCACACAATAGTATATATATGCAGCTGTGTACTGCTAACCTTGTAAATGGGGTTATATATGATACAACGTGTTGCAAATATGGTTCGTAAATCTTACAGCACCCCCACGCCAGTGTCCCCATTGACAGGCCATGTGTCATTATTTGATACCTGGCCCTCCGCTGTTTAATGCCCTGCGTATACATAATACAGGTGATGATATGCAGGATAATACAACCTGAACAGGCTTATTTTTGATCATCTCCCTTCTTTTTGGAGGAGGATTTGACAAACACATCACATTGTCTCATCATCTCTGTGTTTAAACAGCTGGACGGGAGAGTTAATAGCTGACGGTTTAGTGACAAAGGCTGTAGTAACAGACAGGAGAATAAATAAAAGGTACAGTTAGTTGTAAGAGTTACCTAAACCAAAGGTAACATGCAAGAGACACCTACATTGGGACTGTTAAAAAAAACAGCAACACCTCCCTTGTTGGTTAAGTTCAGGTAGGTGATGTATGGACAAAAGTAGGTTCAAATGAGGATTCGTCCATTATGAGTTGGTGGTGGTCACCAGATGTCATCAACTGGAACCAAATATGAAAGAAAACGGGCTGAAATGCACAGCATCTCAACAATATGTCTTAGGCCTTGCTAAGGGGCAACTTCAGCCATTTGATGTTTAGTTGCCGGATATCATACCCTTGGATCCATATAATGTGTGCAACCAAAGCCATATTTAGGCTCAAAGAGACCATTTGGCTGTCTTGTATCTTAAAACGTTGGCTAGGGCCAGAATAGCTTGTTGGCAATCCATCCCTGGCCTCCAGCACCTCGGCCAAATGCCCCGCCAGCTACGCTCTAGTTATGCCACTGACCATGCCATGGTTCATTCCAAAAGCTGCAGATGTTGACTCCATCTATTGCATAGTAAAATGCTGAACAGTAGCTCTCTGATACAAGTTTACTTAAAGAGGACATGTCATGTTTTTTCTTTTTGAATACCCCCCACGTGTCCCACTATGGCCACCACTCCATTTGGCGCTAATATACAAATTTTGCGTAAAGATGCCGAGAGCAGGAGGCCTCATCTCTCCTCAGTAGGCGTTGCCTCCTGCCTCACCGTAACATCTGTCCAATCAGAGTGGACAGCCTCACAGTGATGCAGAAGACCTGCAGTAAATCTCTCAAAATCAGCAGGTCTTCTACATCACTGTGAGGCTCTGATTGGACAGGTGTTACAGTGATGCAGGAGGTAACGCCTACTGAGGAGAGATGAGGTCTCCTGCTCACTGTATCTTTACTCAAAATTAGCATATTAGGTGCCCAACGGACCGGGGGCCGTAGCCGGACATGTGGGTGGGGGGTACAATACTTTTTTCTTTTTACAGCAATGGAATAGGGAGGAGGTGGGGAATAAGGGGAGGTATGAGGTTTTTAAATAAAAACAAAAAACATGTCAGGTCCTCTAAGACGTGAAGAAACCCTTTTACAATGCCATGATATGGCGCAAGTTACCATTTAATCTGGGCCTTGCTGCTGAAAGGTAATTAAGCTGCAGAAACTCAATGTTAGAGGATGTTATTATACCGAAAAATGTTCTCGCCTATGAGGAATAGGTTGGTGAACAAATGTTGAGCCCTTGTTGGAGGCATCAACATCCACCAAGCAGAGGATCTTATCTTGATGTTTTCTATGGAGCCTCCGCTCTTCTATCACATCCATGGTAAAAAAAAAAATAATAAACACCTTTAATCTAGCATCAAATTATCTGGGAAGTCGGATATCCAGTACGTTTCCAGTCTAGAACTGCAATACAATTTGCCATTTCCATTTAGGACGTTCATCACCTGCGATAAACCGTTATTTGTATATTATTTAAATGTACTGTAGCATATTTTAACACATTAAGTACTAGTGCTTCCTAACAAAAGCTAGGATAGATAGATAGATAGATAGATAGATAGATAGATAGATAGATAGATAGATAGATATTAAAATAGATAAAATATATATTCATAAATAAATGGATAAAATATAGATAGGTTATTTTATTAAATGTTTTTAAAAATATTTTTCCATAAAATACTACATAATCATTTCCCAGGATTAAAACAGATCACCAAAGGTTAACCAAAACGTCAATCTGGGTGGTCGCTAATATTTATTTGCTCTTCCAGCACGGAAACAGTTAATGCAGAAGTGTTTTGCCGATGAGAAAAAGCAGACAAAACCACCCCCCCCCAACCACGCTCCCCCCTTTCCTCTCCCCTCTTTCTCCACATTTAAAGGGGAATTTTTGTTTCCTGACTCATTAAATCATTTGTCCTGCAATCACAAGTAATTTTTTGAAAGGAGACACGTGAATGTAGACAACAAATATCAGAGAGCTCGGCCATGTTTGTGCCTTTATTTATATCTCCCCCCCCCCCCGTGTATCTATGAGACAGAAATGGCCCCATCTGTTCATATTTAACATAGGAGCTGAATCAGCAGAAAGGAAGCAGAAGTCGTCTTATTTTTTCTTACACGCCCTTTCTTCTTTTATTTTATTTATATGTGAAATGGCTTCTGGATTTTATTCAATGAAATAAAATAATATAATTTGATATAGTGGAAGAATGTGAATCTGCAGCTGGAAGAGTTCAGACCATACAAAAAGTTCAATGTCTGAGCATAGAAAAAGATAAAGTGTTATAATGCCCATCATCTGCAGCCTTATTCTCATCATGTTAAGCCAGGGTAAAATCTATCTATCTATCTATCTATCTATCTATCTATCTATCTATCTATCTATCTATCTATCTATCTATCTATCTATCTATCTATCTATCTATCTATCTATCTATCTATCTATCTATCTATCTATCTATCATCTATCTATCTCATATCTATCTATCTATCTCATATCTATCTATCTATCTATCTATCTATCTATCTATCTATCTATCTATCTATCTATCTATCTATCTATCTCATATCTATCTATCTATCTATCTATCTATCTATCTATCTATCTATCTATCTATCTATCTATCTATCTATCTATCTATCTCATATCTATCTATCTATCTATCTATCTATCTATCTATCTATCTATCTATCTATCTATCTATCTATCTATCTATCTATCTATCATCTATCTATCTATCTATCTATCTATCTATCTATCTATCTATCTATCTATCTATCTATCTATCTATCTATCTATCTATCTATCTATCTCATATCTATCTATCTATCTATCTATCTCATATCTATCTATCTCATATCTATCTATCTCATATCTATCTATCTCATATCTATCTATCTCATATCTGTCTATCTCATATCTATCTCATATCTCGCGCTCATCTCTCTCTCATATCTCTCTCTCTCTCATATCTCTCTCTCTCTCTCATATATCTCTCTCTCATATCTCTCTCTCTCTCATATCTCTCTCTCTCTCATATCTCTCTCTCATATCTCTCTCTCATATCTCTCTCTCATATCTCTCTCTCATATCTCTCTCTCATATCTCTCTCACATATCTCTCTCTCATATCTCTCTCTCATATCTCTCTCATATCTCTCTCTCTCTCTCATATCTATCGCTCCATACAAAAAGTTCAATGTCTGAGCATAGAAAAAGATAAAGTGTTATAATGCCCATCATCTGCAGCCTTATTCTCATCATGTTAAGCCAGGGTAAAATCTATCTATCTATCTATCTATCTATCTATCTATCTATCTATCTATCTATCTATCTATCTATCTATCTATCTATCTATCTATCTATCTATCATCTATCTATCTCATATCTATCTATCTATCTCATATCTATCTATCTATCTATCTATCTATCTATCTATCTATCTATCTATCTATCTATCTATCTATCTATCTATCTATCTATCTATCTATCTATCTCATATCTATCTATCTATCTATCTATCTATCTATCTATCTATCTATCTATCTATCTATCTATCTATCTATCTATCTATCTATCTATCTATCTATCTCATATCTATCTATCTCATATCTATCTATCTCATATCTATCTATCTATCTATCTATCTATCTATCTATCTATCTATCTATCTATCTATCTATCTATCTATCTATCTATCTATCTATCTATCTATCTATCTATCTATCTATCTATCTCATATCTATCTATCTATCTATCTCATATCTATCTATCTCATATCTATCTATCTATCTATCTCATATCTATCTATCTCATATCTATCTATCTCATATCTATCTATCTCATATCTATCTATCTCATATCTGTCTATCTCATATCTATCTCATATCTCGCGCTCATCTCTCTCTCATATCTCTCTCTCTCTCATATCTCTCTCTCTCTCTCATATATCTCTCTCTCATATCTCTCTCTCTCTCATATCTCTCTCTCTCTCATATCTCTCTCTCATATCTCTCTCTCATATCTCTCTCTCATATCTCTCTCTCATATCTCTCTCTCATATCTCTCTCACATATCTCTCTCTCATATCTCTCTCTCATATCTCTCTCATATCTCTCTCTCTCTCTCATATCTATCGCTCTCATATCTATCGCTCTCCTATCTATCTCTCTCTCATATCTCTCTCTCATATCTCTCTCTCATATCTCTCTCTCTCATATCTCTCTCACATATCTCTCTCACATATCTCTCTCACATATCTCTCTCTCATATCTCTCTCATATCTCTCTCTCATATCTCTCTCTCATATCTCTCTCTCTCATATCTCTCTCTCTCTCATATCTCTCTCTCATATCTCTCTCTCTCATATCTATCGCTCTCATATCTATCGCTCTCATATCTATCGCTCTCATATCTATCGCTCATATCAATCGCTCGCTCTCATATCTCTCTCATATCTATCTCTCTCTCATATCTATCTCTCTATCTATCTATCTCATATATCTCTCTCATATATCTCTCTCTATCTATCGTCATTTGTTTTGATCATTATATTCTTGCCACTATAAAATTAAAGTCCAATTTTTATTATCAATTGGATTCTGCTGATTTTGCCAGGATCAACCAACAATCCAGTGTTTTTAGTGGTGGCGGTGGTGGGGAAACGACTGACCCTAATCTGAAAATTTTACACATATCCAATTGTAATAAAGCGGCACCAGATGTGCCTGGCAGTTGCCCATCTTCCCCACTCCATAGAGAGAACAGCTGGGGTGGAATAAGTTAACCATACTTTGCCTACAGCTTATCACTACCTTATATCTATAGCTACCAAGTGAAGACTTTAAGTCTGTAAACAGAATATATGACCTGCCAACCACATGTTAGGTCAAGCTGATCTATTCCACATCTCCGAGATATTCTGCTATTGGTCATAGTCATGTATTCTAATGAGAACAAACATAGATATAGGAGAAACGTCTATGGTTTAGCGTCATCTCGTATTTTGTGGGAGGTTTCAAAAACTCAGGGCTCGGTTTTCATGGTTTTTCATGCAGAACACACATCTGAATAACACATTCCCCCAGCTAAGAGCCCTGACATTACCCCGGAATGACTTGGAATCTGTTGTGCGTTGCTTAGAGAGAGAAGTATTAGCAGTTAATGATCAAGTTTGATATATGTTTTCCTCATTTATTGCCAAATTCTTAGCAGCTCTCAATATGTTTTTATTTTAGATTTACCGTAGTCCGGGTTGACAGCGACGTGTTTATCTATAACCCATGCTATCTTTTCCTTATGTGGAGGGAACATTAACCTAGTGCTTTAAAAATCTATTCTGCCAATACATGTGTAGATATATATATATATATATATATATATATATATCCAGGGGGCAAGGTTGCACACACCATAGAGGCAACCCTTGTTGATGCTATGAAGCCCATTGAGATGAGGGTGCTCCATGTCTTCTTATCCAACTTCCCAATGTTGGTGCAATATTGTACAGGGCCCCGTTTCCCCAGAAGAACTGAATAAGGGCTAGGCTTTCCTGCCCTGGGTCGGAGGTGGTGGAATTACCAGTAACATTTTGATTTTCTATACACCTCACCCTTCTCAGTGTATGTTTTTGGAGTTTTAGTACTGTACCGTATGTTATGTTATCTCCAGAACATTTGACTTCAGACCAAAACTTGAATATGTCACCAGAACATTAGGGAACATGATTTTATTGGGATAGGTTAGCAGCAAAGCTAAATATGTAGTATGACCCATTTCTGTAGAAAGACCTATTAGAAGCCTAATGATTTTGTTTATAGCAACTTTCTGCCCACCTTTGGACCCATGCTACACTGGCAACGTAACGTAGATCCTTTTCCTATGAAAGATTAGGTCTTCACAAGATATTTTAACATGTGAGAACATCTTCTTGGGAGACATCTTGCACTTCTCATTACAGAAAGAGTTTGATGCATGTTCATATACGGTCCAGTTCCTCTTGCATAACCCTATAATCAGAAAAAACATGACACCGTCTGTCATAGTTTGTATGAGTGTTAAAGGGCTGCCCCATCTGGACCACCCCTTCTCTACATAAAGATCGACTGGTAATCAGTAGGAAAGCTGTTGGCGAACGGACGACCATGGTCGTTTTCCCCTTGAATAGGTACTGCTCTTTGTAATTGCTCTCCTTTCTGGCTGATAAAAGGTTGGTCTCAAGCAGGAAACCCCTCTATTTCATCCATATGCCCGAGTATGGCATATGGACAGGGCTTGTCCTAATGGGACAACCCAACAGCTCTTCGCTCTGGTTTATAGAAGGAGGTGTCTTGCAGGGGATTGCCCTCTATGATGTTCATATGCAACATATAGACGAGGGTTGTTCTAATGGGGCAACCCCTTAAAGTAAGGATCGGTCACTGTTCCATGTAGCTATAAATTATTGACATCTTTCAGATGCGCTCAAAGAGAACGACTATATACTACTAAATACCCCTCAACTGAGGGCCTGGAGCAGACAAAGCTTGTGGGCAGATATAGCTACATCTAAAGTCCCTTTTCTGACGTTTATTAGTATTGGTTATTAATATTTTTGGTTATTCCCATAATATCTAAAATATTCCTGTTTAGATTGCCTACAAGACGGCAGTATTCCCGTTTTTTTTTAGTAGTATAAAGGATTCCATGGCACCTGGTGGCAAGGCAAGGGTTATATTCTAGATAGCGGAAGAGTACTGCATTCTATTCTTCAATAATCTGTTTTATACATTTATATATTTATTCATTCTGTAACCTGCTGGGAGCTTAATTAAAAATCAAGGAGGCTCCATTTAAAGCTCATTACTATGGTAATTTTATAACGGGGCGGTGATTAAGGAGCATTTAAAAGAAGACTTTTACATGACTCTGGGGACGTGGGCACGGGCGTTTTTTTATGAGGCTGCTCCAATTATTTATACTCTAAATTGGAAAGAGGGATATTAAAGAGCGGGGGAAAAAAACAACAAAAACAAACTGAGCCACGGGTAGAGACAGGAATGTCTCCACGTAGATTTTAATTTAAAATTGATATCTGCCAACTAAATGTCTGATGGTGATGAGACGAGGTTGTTAAGACAACGCCAGTGTGTGCTTAAGCCCTAAAAAATAATAAAGCGGCACTCAAAAAGCTGCAACAAATGTAATTTTCTTTTCTTTTTGTGTTGGGATTGATTACAAAATATATTATAGATTTTATTACAATATATAGAGCTGAATATGTTTGTTAAAGGGGTAGGGGCGGACATAGACAGCACTGAGCCCCTGGGCAAAAACAGTATACAAGCCCCTTATTCTCCAATAGAACACCCCACCCTTATGTCTCTCAACAATTTACCAATAATTGTGAGCCATTGCCATAATCTCAGACCCTTGCATACAATCCAATAGACAGAATTAAACTGCTTTTAAAGGTGTCAGTGGACCTCCCTGCTTACTGGGCCCCTATGCAACTGCACATGTTGCACCAATGGTATGTACGCCCCTATTTTACAAGAACCCCCTCTATGAGCCAGAACGGAAAGCTGTTATGTAAAAGAGGCTACCCTCTAAAGAGACCCGCCATTCCGTGCATCACATGGTTGGCCGCTTTCTCCCAGCAATAACAGCTGATCGTTGGGGGTTAGAGAAGCCGGACCCACGACGATCAGCTGAAATCAGGGTCAAATTTTTTTGTAAAAAGGGACTGACTGCATTAGAGAAGAATCGGCCAATAATTTACCATTTAGAGCAATAGAAATGTTCATTCAAAATGTGTTTGGGTGTATGTGGTTTAAAGAATTGATTCAGATACTGGACTTCTGATTGTGGCCAAACCTTAAGACCATACGCATAAGATATTGATCAGCCGCATCCATGGTATCGTTCATACGAACGATCCCACCAGCAACAGAAGAGACTAAACTAGCCCATCCCTGGGGTTTGCGCAATGAAGCAAATGTTCATGCCATTCACATGTAGTTTCAACTGACCACAGAGAATTTTCCGACCTGGCCAATCCCATCTGCCATCGGCCACTAACAATTTTTCAAATGATGGTCGGCCGAAGTAACCAAAATTATCCATTTTGCCCGACTTTTATCTCATGTGTATGGGCAGCTAGGGTCTGGGGCCACCTTTAGTTCACATGAAGGCTCTATGGATGAATAAAGAGAAAAACATTTTTTTCCTAGGGTCATCTACGCATATCAGATGCCCGATATCTCATTTTCCTAACATAAGAACATCAGGGGGTATTTTAGACATATTTTCAGACATATTATATACTGGTCTAGATTCCACCACTCTAAAGAGGCCCGTACACAGTCAATATCTATTGGTGTTCTTATGTGTACAGTGAAGGAAATAAGTATTTGATCCCTTGCTGATTTTGTAAGTTTGCCCACTGTCAAAGACATGAGCAGTCTAGAATTTTTAGGCTAGGTTAATTTTACCAGTGAAAGATAGATTATATTTAAAAAAAAAACAGAAAATCACATAGTCAAAATTATATATATTTATTTGCATTGTGCACAGAGAAATAAGTATTTGATCCCCTACCAAACATTAAGAGTTCAGCCTCCTCCAGACCAGTTACATGCTCCAAATCAACTTGGTGCCTGCATTAAAGACAGCTGTCTTACATGGTCACCTGTATAAAAGACTCCTGTCCACAGACTCAATTAATTAGTCTGACTCTAACCTCTACAACATGGGCAAGACCAAAGAGCTTTCTAAGGATGTCAGGGACAAGATCATAGACCTGCACAAGGCTGGAATGGGCTATAAAACCATAAGTAAGACGCTGGGTGAGAAGAAGACAACTGTTGGTGCAATAGTAAGAAAACGGAAGACATACAAAATGACTGTCAATCGACATCGATCTGGGGCTCCATGCAAAATCTCACCTCATGGGGTATCCTTGATCCTGAGGAAGGTAAGAGCTCAGCCGAAACCTACACGGGGGGAACTTGTTAATGATCTCAAGGCAGCTGGGACCACAGTCAACAAGAAAACCATTGGTAACTCATTACGCCGTAATGGATTAAAACCCTGCAGTGCCCGCAAGGTCCCCCTGCTCAAGAAGGCACATGTACAGGCCCGTCTGAAGTTTGCAAATGAACATCTGGATGATTCTGAGAGTGATTGGGAGAAGGTGCTGTGGTCAGATGAGACTAAATGTGAGCTCTTTGGCATTAACTCAACTCTCCGTGTTTGGAGGAAGAGAAATGCTGCCTATGACCCAAAGAACACCGTCCCCACTGTCAAGCATGGAGGTGGAAACATTATGTTTTGGGGGTGTTTCTCTGCTAAGGGCACAGGACTACTTCACTGCATCAATGGGAGAATGGATGGAGCCATGTACCATCAAATCCTGAGTGACAACCTCCTTCCCTCCACCAGGACATTAAAAATGGCTCGTGGCTGGGTCTTCCAGCATGACAATGACTCGAAACATACAGCCAAGGCAACAAAGGAGTGTCTCAAAAAGAAGCACATTAAGGTCATGGAGTGGCCTAGCCAGTCTCCAGGCCTTAATCCCATCGAAAAATTATGGAGGGAGCTGAAGATCCGAGTTGCCAAGTGACAGCCTCGAAATCTTAATGATTTACAGATGATCTGCAAAGAGGAGTGGGCCAAAATTCCATCTAGCATGTGTGCAAACCTCATCATCAACTACAAAAAACGTCTGACTGCTGTGCTTGCCAACAAGCGTTTTGCCACCTAGTATTAAGTCTTGTTTGCCAAAGGGATCAAGTACTTATTTCTCTGTGCACAATGCAAATATATATATATAATTTTGACAATGTGATTTTCTGTGTTTTTTTTTTATATAATCTATCTCTCACTGGTAAAATTAACCTAGCCTAAAAATTCTAGACTGTTCGTGTCTTTGACAGTGGGCAAACTTACAAAATCAGCAAAGGATCAAATACTTATTTCCTTCACTGTATGTGGGCTGCCAGATTTGACCACATTTGGACATCCACTCTAAAGGGACATGTATGGATTTCCCAGCAATAGTATTATATGGGGTGATAACTAGGGACTAAAAACAACTTCATCAACAAACCTCATATTAAATGGCCATTGTAGCCGAGAGTTGGGACGCTAAATACAGTTCATGGTTTGGTCTGGTCTGGTCATCTTCCGATCACAATCTCCCAGCAATCTCCTGTCTGGTCATTTTAAACCACGGCTCTAATATTTGGCTAAATAATTTGGGGCTGTAGCAGTCCCATTAATAGTTTTGCACATCTGATATGGAATTGGCCTGGGGGTGTACATGTAGCATTCGCACCTGGGCCCAGGTGCCTGAGTGAGCCAAAAGGCTGCATCATAACATGGTAGGTGGGTACCCTTTTACAGATTTTGAATTGGTGTCCAAAAGCCTTAAGTTACGCCTCTAGAATAGGCATTACCAGAATTTCATTTTTCGATTATTTTGGTTGCACAGTAAGAGTTAGCAGTAAGTTTAGTAGGCAACTACTTTGTTGGGTCATAGATGTCTATATACGTTCCTATAGTTCTCACAATGCATCTTATTGACTGAGACTCTGTTTTTCTTTGCAGCGCCTGCCAGCTTCCTCTGTGTATTTTGTTTTATTCTGTCTTTCCTTGTCCTTAGGATAACCTTGTGCTACATAGGAAAGCAAACACCATTTCCCATGCCAATCCCTTAGCTCTCTGTCAAGACTATGTAGCAGTTTCTGACCATTCCTTGAGTTCTTCTGGTAGTTTTGTCTTGTTCTAGAATTCATCGGACTGCTGAAAATCTTTTACTGTTGCTTTCTTTAAAGGAGTTGTCTAGTTTGGAAAACCCATTTTCAAATACATTATTAAGGCATTCTGAGTTAATAGAGGGGATCCCTTATTCAGACCTTCATCAATTAGCTGAAGCAAAGAGCTGCTGCAAAAAAAAACATCTTTCTCTCTGGAGGACTCTGCCCATCGTTTTAAATAGGCACCATGTAATGCTGCATTTACCCTGTGGTGGTGCTGTAGGGGAGTTGGACACTTGCTGCAATGTTCCCTGCAGATCACAGATGATTGCTGGGGTTCCCAGGAGTGGATCTCAGATTCCCAACTTGTCAATAGCTTTAATTTTAGTGGAGCTACACTGTAAACCAGTCCAAACCTCTATGTAATGTAAATTTCAATGTGTTAAAAGATTTATTGCTATATACATTGTGGTCCTCTTCTGTCAAGTTGGTCACATTTGATTAATCTATTTCTATTGCTCTGTTCCCATCTACGCCGAGGCCACCTGCACAATGGATACCAGCAGTCTCAGACAAACTCCTTTTACTATGGGGTCCATAAGGTTCCGTCAAGGTGTATATCGACTGGAAAAATAGCGCTGCCTGCTACGAAGATATGAATACATATAACTTTAGTTATCTCAATTTCTTGGAAAGCTGGGTGAAAACCAATATGGCCACCATTATAGCTTGTTTTTTTTTTTTTTAAAGCTTTCCTAGAGTCCAGAATAGCAAAATCGGCTTTATTCAAAAACATGCAACCAGTTGTATCTATACACAACTTGTCAAATGTGCCACTCAGACTGTAGGAAGGATGAGTGACAATGCCTGCCACAGTTGAAATGGCAGCCACATGGTTTGTCACCCATTTTTTCCCAATAACAGATCTGAATCAGCATATTTTTTTTACCAGCTTGACAAAAAAAGGAAAACTCATGAACTTGTACTTTGAAGTGATATTTTTTAAGGTGGATTTATTTTTATTTTTTTAAGGTTGGACCCCATACATTTTTTTTTGTATTTTACATTTTAGAGTTACAAGGCTAAAAATGGTTACTATATAAGATAGTTAAATGTACTGAACTTTAGTTTACTATCAATGTAATCTAAAATAACATTTCAATTAGTAAAATAAGTAAGTGAACTCTGTAGTGTTGGATTTGTTAATGAAGAAAATGGCCATTATGAGTGTGTACAGGAATAATCTTGAAATAACTTCAAAAGAGACGTTGGGACTAGCAAATTAGCCACTGATTGGCAAGGAGAGCCGCGTAAATACTCAGCATTAATGTTCTCCCTCCAGGAGTCCGATTGCTTTCCACTACAAACTCATCAGCACTGTAAATTATTAATACTCAAAAGGAAGAGGGGAGACGTCTCCGAGCGCTGTCTCCTCCCTCTGTCATTGTTACATTTTTATGGCCAAAATGACATTTAACAGAAGGCTTAGGACAGGTTTAATATATATCCCGTTGGGGACAATTGCTACCAGCAGATGCTTTTGTCCCCGCTGCGGTGTAGAGAGTTAATGGGGATAGTTCTTTAGTGGATTTTCATTTAGCTGTCCACACGTAAAGAAAAGTGACCGAATGCTGGTGACATGTTTAATAGGTTAAAGGGTCAGGCCCACGTTAGAGCAAACTAGCCAACATGTTTAATGGGTCAGAAACACGAAGGGCCATATTGACCCAGCTAATAACAGCAATGATTAATGGGCTAATAGGTCAGTTCCACTAGAAACACACTGATGCGTTAAAAAAGCAGTTGGAAGTGAAACCGAGGGTTCCTAATGATGGGACATGTTCCTTGGGTTAAGGGTCAGGTCCACCGGGAGCAACATTTATTAATGATGGTGGCATGCACATTTACCTATAGTTACGGCTACATAACCTATACGGCAAAATTAGTCGGGAGGAGTGTTTTCCATAGATTCCACAATTTTGGTAACAGCTCCACAGGGAATTAGGATCTTGCTGTACCTTAACTCAGTGCATAAAGTTGAAAGAGTTGGCGGCCACGCAGTTAACCCTTTTTTGCCTCTATTCCTCACTCTCTCCTTTTGTCCCTAAACCCTAATCCGTTGCTTATTTTTTCCGGCTAAGACTCAGCGGGATTTTTTTTTAAGTGCATACCAATGCATGACTCAATGCTATAGCAACCTTAAAAAATATTTCAAGGGTGGGTGGGGGGGGATTAGAGATGTGGGGGTCCGGTCCCCTCTGTGTTGTGTATTCACACTGCTGTTTACTATCAAACAAGAGCAAGGAATTCAAATAGCTTTCAGTGACACGGGAGCTAGAGGGATTAAATCCAAGTAAAAGGTTTAATCTCACTTAGCAACCTTCCCCACACAGTGTATGTGAATGAGATGCCCTGGTTACAACGCCAGCACTATACAGCAATGTGGAGCTGTATGGAGAGGTGTGTAAAGTATGTAGGATTAATGCGTTCTTAATACTGGACTTAACTATCTTGTACACTCTCTGGTAAAATTCCAACAATATAGTAATATTATAATAATATAAATAACAATAATATAATATAAATGAAAAATAATTCGATCTATAACAATTGTGTGTTGTGTGTAGTCAAAGAATAATTCAAAAACCAACCAGACAGTCAACCGACCGAATAAATGACTGTATAGGTGACACTACTATGCAGGAAAACTTTAAATGATGAAAGGGTTCATTACTGAGGTGGAGACACCATGCGTGCTACCCTATGCTGCCCCATAAGGTGCCATATTCAACTTGAAGCTTCTGGGCCCAATGCAACATTTTGAATAGGGCTCCTCACTTAAGGCCCTTTTACACAGGCCAATTTTCGGGCAAACGTGCGTTCATATCGAAATAACAATCGCTCGTCCCCATACATAGCTCCTTGTGAAAGGAGCAAACGAGGACCAATAATGAGCTGTCTCGTTGATCTGTGGTCGTTTACACGACCCCTGTCGGCCATGTAAAAGTACCCTTAGGCCTCATGCACACGGCCATGTTCGGTCCGTGATACACGGACCTCATGTCGGCCACATTTCCAGGACCGAACACAGTTCAGGGAGCCGGGCTCCTAGCATCATAGTTATGTATGATGCTTGGTGTCCCTGCCTCCACGCGGGAATACTGTCCCGTACTGAAACAGGACAGTATTCCCGCAGGGAGGCAGGGACACCTAGCGTCACACATAACTATGATGCTAGGAGCCCGGCTCCCTGAACTGTGTTCGGCCGTGTGCATGAGACCTTACTGTGTGCTATTTATAATACTGGTGTCTTCTTATGTGGCACCACGGCCTGAGTGTGACTGATACCTTGGCACCCCCTATAGCTAGGTCCCTGGCCTGTGCGATATCAGATGTGCACATTTATGAATAGAACAGATAAAAGCCTGTTTTGTCCTTATACGATGTATAAGGTTCTGGACAGTGTCTTCATTATATCCATACAATGTTGTCAATGTATGACAATATGTATGTAAAGTTAAATACAGGTTCTCCCTACCCGTCTCCTCCACCATAGTAGTATTATTAAAACAAAAAAAAATATTCACCCAAAAAGCTACAATCCAGAGCTGGGCGGATGAATATACGCTACCAGCACTTCATTTCAATGGAAGTGACAACAACGGTTCTTTGTTGTATGGAGATCCACTGTTGTCACCCACGGGCCATGTCCTGTGTTGCTGAGCGCCAAACCAACAGATTTGGGCCTCTACTTTGCTAAAAGCGCATGGTAGAAAAATGATGCTTTAGCCAGATTTAATGACTTTGTAATCGATAAGTACAATGGGAAAGTCTGTTCTTTTTACTGGAGTTTTCCTTCAATACGAGAAAATTGACAAATACTTTGCTTAAATTATATTTTCTTCTGGTAAAGCTGAAGAAATTAAATGAACCCCAGCTCCCCAAGGGGCTCTCCCCCAAACTTGAACTGGAATCAAGGTAGTCATGTCATAATACATTGTCCTATATCACTGCACAACTGAGAACAGTTTCTGCTTCAGATTTAGGGAAAACTGGGTGAACACAGAGGGAGCTGTAAGGGTAATCACGTCGGTTGTCCGCTTTTAGAACTGTCTCTCAGTGACATGGGTGACATCCACTATGGCTTCCACATTGGTGACATCCACTTAGTTGTCACCCAGCTTTCCAGGAGTACCAAATGGCACATCTACCTAATATTGCAGAAGTATGGAAGCATGATATACATCACTGCATAATTTGACATATTTGCTTTTTAGGATTCTAGGAAAAGTGAATGACAACCAATATAATATCTGTAAATGTCCATTCTGATTTTCACCTAGTTCCCCTGAAACAGATATAACCAATGAATGTCTAAATATCTTGAATAAAATAAGATATTGACCCTTAAGGGCTATTTTTTGTTAAGCAGTACATTGATACACACTGGAGAAATTATATATTTTGATTCAAAATACAAAACTGATTCAGATCCACAGTGTTTATTATGAGAGCGTGAGCTTTTCTAAGCTTCCAGGAGACAGGAGGCGGCTGAAAAAGTGCTGTCTCTATGGTTGCCAAAGGAGAGAAACCAAGGAACGTTGACTGGACACTTTAACATTGCCTGGGCTCTATTATGGGGTATTTAAATAGGAAAGATAAGTAGGAGAGAAGAGGCAAAGTGGGAGTGAAAGGGCGAGAAGTGCTCTGCAAACAGCAGCATGTGATAAGGGGCTTTATCTGCATCTGTGTTTGGGATAAGGATCAGAAGCACCTGTATACACACAGCGAACATCAGATCCCTGGGATTACAGCACCTTATTTAGGGATGTGTGCGCTCTATTATATGCCGGTCTGAGGATCTTGTGTTCAATATGTAACCTTATTTGTACAGCATTTTATCTCCTCTTACCTCCCGGCTTTACCATTCACAATTAAGTATATATAAGGATATACCAACTGATCAGTGCTCCATTTACTAACAGCGCCAACTTTCTTTATTTTATGTATGTCCTTTAGGTTTCTTTACTCACAAGGAGATTCAATTCTTGGTGGTTTCAAGTACAGTCACTCAGTTACAGTAACTTGAACTGTTGGTCTCGGTTGGTCCTGATGCTGCCCCTCTACAGGTCTCTATGGGTCCTCTTACACGGCCCGACTTGGGTCATGTAAATGAGCGGCGATCACCGGGAGATGTGCTCCCGACAACAATATTTTCAGCTACATAAACGATACGATCAGTTGATGAACGAGCGTTTGCTCGTTCATCGGCTGATCGTTACCCTGTTTACACGGGGCAATGATTGGGAATCGGGATCATATGAACGCTCGTTTACCCGATAATTGGCCCGTTGAAAAGGGTCCTAAATTTTTCACATCACCTTCTATCTCAGTCACAGCTCCTCTCACTGTGTACAAACCGCAGGGAGGCCTCTTTCTCAATATGTTGCTTTCCTCACGGCGCACTCAGCAGCCATGGCACTATCCGTCCTCTTAGACTCTTTGGCACTCTCGCCTTTCTTGGCATCAATATACAGACAGTCTCTCCACTTTTCTTAACAGCAATGCTGGTCTGTCCCTCTTGACTGCTTCCCACTCTTTCCTTTGCTTTGGCTCGACAGCGATACACTGTCTTTTCTTAACAAACAATCGTTACCATGCAGTCCTGCGCCCAACTGAACACCTTATAAGCTAGAAACACCTTCCAAGATAGACCACTAAACCACTTAACGATGGGGCGTAAATACAATCACTACGCCACCATGGGGCTCTCATTATAGAGTAAAAAAAATAATGTCCATTGACTTATATGCTGTAAAATCTGCTCCATAATAAAAAATTTGCCAGTCGGCGAGAAGTCTAGTTGGATTTTCCCTTCATGACTCAGGTTGTGTTTATAATCAGATGGTAGCATTGGGGATCTCATTGGTAATACATGATCCTGGAAGGGAGATGACATCACCAGTTCAGGCGATAATAGTGGATCTACATGGAAACGGAATAATGTGTTGGACTGGTGGTGGGCACAGGTGGTGGAGATCTTCAAAAGGTAGAAAAACATAATTTTTATGTATTGTTACCGATTGGTAACCACTAATTCATATTAGCATTAGCGTTATATAGTGGAACAATGGCAATAATGGACAACCCTACCATTTATTTCTCAGGGTCTCAATATGGCCCTGTGTCTCACAAGGTATTGGACACTCATAAGAACACTGGTTATCATATACCTGAACTAGTATAGCTTAATACATATCTATTCAATTTGTACAATACTGAAGCAGACCCTCAAAGTCTTTGTGCAGCCCACAGGACCCATCATGTAGCTTTAGCTGCCATGACGAAAAGCTAGGACAGTGCTGGCCTTAAGTGGTGTGTGACCTATACGACCCCCGCTAATGGGGGTGTCTGAGGGTGATCTCTTGAGCCTTGTGACCATCACTTGATATTAATTGTATGGCACCATGGGCGTTATCATAGCTGTAGCAGGCATGCTAGCTGCTATGGGGCCCATAGATTGAGGGGGCCCACTCAGGTGCAAGAACATTGTTCTAATTTGTGGTTAACAACAAGTTAGTGGCTTTCTGCTACCTAGCACTACTATGTGGATTCTCCGATATATGGCCGATATATGGCGCTATTATCCATGCCTTTAATTATTGCCACTAATGATACAGTTTCCGTTTTCTGAAACTAGCTTTTGGGGGCCCAACTTATTTTTCTTTGGGGACGTATAAGTTACCCCCATGGCACTATTATTAAATTATGCATGGAGCTGTTATTTGGTCACTTAATGATTATATTATTTGAGCACTATATGTTGGTATTTACTTAGACATTGTGTGGCACTGTACAGTATATTATTTTTCAGTGTTTTGTGGTGGCGCCACTGTATATTATTGTTATTAAGGCAACTGTATGGAGTGTTATTTTTCCAAAACTAGGCATTGTTTGCTAAGGGTAATTGTACATGGTATGATAAAACTCCATATGTGATAGAAGGCACTGCACAGGTCACCATCCATTGCAAGACTAGCCCTGGCTACGGATCTATAATATATTCTCTCATTGGTCGTGCCAATTAATATTTATTAATAAATATTAAATATGTATTATTAAATATGAGTAATTAAAATTAATTTGCATGGCAACCTATGTTACATAAAGCTATATATAAAAAAAAAAAAACTAAAATATACAAGCTTCAAGCCATGTAAAAAAAAAGTCTGATACAAATCCTGTTTCGATGAGACGAATCACAACTGTTCACAGATAGAAGAATATTCTTCCATTTTTGTGGAAGTTCTAATTGTTAACCTGATCCGTAATTGCAGTTAAAGCTTTTTACTTTTCCAGCAGCTGTTTCATGCCTATTCTGAGAATATTACACATGAAGTCTTTAGGGTGTCGTTGTGTACCGATATGAAGCGGAGCAGGGGGCAGGAGAGAGCTGTTAGGAACAACAGCACGCAAGACTTTTGGAAATGAAAAATCGTTTTAATTCAAAAGCTTGGAGCAATAACGAGAGGGGTCCTCGTAAATTTCTCAGCCTTGTGATAGATATCGGTCATAAAGGAGAATCCACAGGAAGTATTTTATTAGTCAGGGAGGAGGGACGGATATCACTTGTTCTCTTTACGGCTTTGAATGTGCTTATCAGATAGAACATATTTTTAACTCATTCTACCCTTAAAAGGGTTAATTCCTGGCTTACTGACTATTGATAACCCTACACAAATGGTGGATATATACAATTTCCCGCTTACACCATCTATAATAAAGTAAGGAGTAGACAAGACTATTGAAGACAATAATTATGGCTACAGGAAGAATCCTAGCATGTATTTTTTTTAGAGTAGATATTGTAAAATGGAATACGGTCAATATGTGGAGTTTTAAGGCTTCTTCACGCCAACATTTATGATGTAAAACCTCTCCAACAAATCACACACAATGGCTTAGACTTAGAAATTAATTCGTACAGAAGGTTTTTATAGTAAATCACTCCTAACCCAAACCAAAAGGGGTTTCAATGATTTTTGAGTAATGCTCTCGTTAGAAGTACTGTATGAAATCCCAATTGTATGGGATTGTTCTTATTGTGGAATAGTTGCCCACCGCAAAGATAAGCAGATGTGGTGAAATGTCTCACCATCACCTTTCGTTGGTAGCATAGTAGAGAGAGGTCCTTCGATTCTTCGAGATGTTGAAAACCACTTTGTGTGATATTGGATGCCTCTGAAATGTAGACGTTCTCGATAGCCCACATATACAGCTTTGATTACCCTAAAAATGGGATTATTATTTCATCATGGAGGAACTGTTGAACTTTGATTTATCTACTGGAAAATAATCAAACATGTTGAGGCTCCTCATCAATAGGATACTCTACGAACTTCTAAATTTACCTTGACATCTTTATTTTGCCTTTCTGATAAGTTAATAGCTATGGAGCAGGGGTCTATCGGGGGAATGTGCATTGGGTGCCAGTGGGGGACCAACAGGCCACTTTGCCTTGGCCAGGATATGTAGATACCGAGCTAGGGCAGCAAACTGAACCTTTACCCTGGGTGAAAAAAAGCCTAGCTCTGACTCGTGGTTCATGTGTCTTGTAGTCTTGTCCAAATACTTCATCTCAATATTCACATACAGGCAAGATGCGGTTTACGTTGCATATCTGGTACTACGTCTCCTCCTGCTCTGAAAACTTCCTTTTGAGTTAAGGCCTATAGTTAAAGCTTCTTGAAGCACGCTTAATGCCTGCACCATCATCCCATTCTCTGGCCTTTTAATAAATGCTGTAGTAAAACAATTAAACATGTTTGTGGATACACAGAAGGAAATTAAGGGCAGGAGAGAAACGGCGGAGTGGCAGAAGGAGAGATATTGAAAGAGTAAACATGGAAATGAAATTGCTAAGGAAAAGAGAAGGACCAAATTTAACGCTAGATGTGAGCTGCCTAGATAAAGAATTAGTCGTTCATTAAACAGATGGTCGAGAGCGTCCCAGCATCCTCCAAGTGTATACTTATCATGAATCATCAACTTCACCTGGACAATAATATGTAAATAATAGCACACCTACATCATATGTCTATAGAGCTGAGATGAATGTGTATATATATCATATATAATAGCCATGTGATGTAGGTGAGATGTTATTTATATATTGTCCAGGTGATGATTATAGATAGATTCATACTGTATATATAGTAGATAGATGGATATGAATTAGATAGACAGATCGATAGATAATAGATGAATAAATATAAGATAGAAATCTAGACATATAAAGTATATTAGTAGATGTGAAGGAAGTAAAATAAGGAGTGTAAATTACTTCTAAACACTGACTGTCTAGATCCATTGGTGAGTAATACTGCTCTGTTCTAGATCCATTGGTGAGTAATACTGCTCTGTGGTTAGAAAACGTGTTGTAGTAGATCTGTAGAGAGAAAGCTAGGGCATAAGGAAATCCAAGGAAAGTAGTTGCTTTAGAAGTAGTCCCTAATGAAGCAATGGGGCCTATAGCAAAGAAGTCCTCAACGCAGGTCCTTGTACATCTCCATTTCCATTAGATGTGTGAACTTGCTCAAGGGTGGGGTTATACTGCTCTTCTCTCCTATGAGGAATAGGAACTGGGTGGAACGCTGGGCTCTTCTGACAACTATGTCTGTTGGAATCCACCTTAACCTGGACCTTATTTTTGCCATTGGGCCTCCTCTCTTGTAGCACCCCATCCATGATACATAAATAAATCTCAGCATCTTTGATTCTTGTGACAACCCATTTGGATTTGGATCATACTTTTTGAAATATACATGCCAATGACTGGTAGTAACAGGCTACAAGCTAAGTAGTGACCCATCATTTAAAAATTTCAGGGGCTGCACTTTAAATACAGCTCTTGAGATAATATATATAAAATATTTATAGTATTGGGAAAGAAGAAGCACGTGGAGTTTTGTCATCCACAGAAACAAATTTGAACATGATAAATAGTTGTTCTTATTGTGGAGACAACTCGTGTTCTATGAAATATTGTGAGTAATAAGTTTACAGAGCGACAATTTGCTGCAAATGGAGCAGTATTTCTGCAAAGAATTAACATTATACTCTACATTTCCTGACTGTTTAGCAATATAAGCATTTTTAAAAGAAAATATTTCACTTTGTACGCATTCTTTTTTGACTAGGTATAAGCAGTAGGCAAAATGAGTGGGGGTTCGACCTTGGGACACCTGCCAATCAGCACAACCCCTCCTTATGAGTGCCGCATCTCCTTCATTGCTTACACAGACACAGTGGCTTGTTCATACAGGTGGCTATGCCTGGTACTGCAGCTCAGTGCCTGTAGAAATAAAGAAGGGGACATGGTGCTCCTACCCGTGCTGATTGGTGGGGGTCCTGGAGGGGAGACCCCCACCAATTAAACTTCGATGGCCCATCTTGAGTCCCAGAAAATCCATTTAAAGCCAGATGACAGCTAATATGGCTGCCTACAGGACACCTTAGTTTTATTATATTTAACTGTTTATGCTGTGATCTCTCTCTTGACCCTCTTGATTCATTATTATATATGTATCTCTTTCAGGCTCTTTGCAGCAAAATGTAGCGGCTGCATGGAGAAGATTGCCCCAACAGAATTTGTCATGCGTGCCCTGGAATGTGTGTATCATCTGAGCTGCTTCTGCTGCTGTGTATGTGAACGACAGCTAAGAAAGGGAGATGAGTTTGTACTGAAGGAGGGACAGCTTTTATGTAAAAGTGACTATGAAAAGGAAAAGGACCTTCTAAGTTCTGGGAGTCCAGATGACTCAGATTCTGGTGAGTAATGGACCGCGATTGTGAAACCCAATTACTGTGCAACATTTAGGATATATAATTTTGGAACCTAAAGGGGTGCTCCAGAAAAATAGAAAATACGGGTTAAACTAAAAGGAAAACGAAGTGGTCCTTAACTCTTATATGATGAGGTCACGGGGCACGAGGGCTAAAGGGTACTGGAAAGCTTTTTTATTTGTATACCTCCATAGACGTGGCATATGGCCTCTCTCTGAAGACCTGAGCAATCGAAGAAAGACTGGTAGGGGTTTCTTGCCTGTTAACCCTCATTTAAAGGGTTGTAGCTATTAGTCAGCATATTCATAGCAACTTGACTGAGGGCACACTATTGACAACAGAGAAGTTTTAAAAGTAGCTTGGCAGAAGTCAATCCATGTCATTCCCCAGCTCATTATTAAGCAGATTTTTTTTCTCATTTAGTTGGTAAACCGCAAGGGGGCATCTTAACTTTTTGAATACATAAAAAAAAAAAATTTTACTCCAGGCGGACAGACATAAGAGGACCTCCATGAAAGGACAGCATATATGCCCCTTTCTCTCAAATAGCTTAGCGTAGAGGACCCCTTTAAAATCTGTACTACATTCCTCCTGTAGATGAGAGCTGTGAGATTTATTCGCTCAGATACTCTAATCTAATAGACAATATGCTTTTAAGTTTTATGAACTCAGTGGGTCCTCCTTCTCTACTGGGTCACTGTGAAACAATATATGTTGGAGATATGGTATGTCCACCCCTGCATTTACTACACACTAGTATTTATAATACATTAGGTTGCCTATTTTCTAAAATCATCTATATCTGTAGGACCCTAGGAATATATATAGGTTGCCTTATAGATAATATAAACCTGTCATCAATACCATTTAAGGTAAAAGATAAATCTCACAATAATACTTATCTTGGAAACTAAGCTCCAAATTGCCCCTTATAGCGTTGCCTAGTTTAGAAATCCCTTTTTGTTAGAGGGTCCCCGACACTAAGCTGATCACAGGTTGTCCCAATGCAGAGACTCTCAGCGATCAGCTGTGATCTGCTGGAGAATTTCGGCAGCAAGTGTTCAATTCCCCTACAGCGCCACCATATGGGAAACAATAAATTACGTGGTTCTTATTGAAATCCATGGGGTACTCTATTTAATTCTCAAATGTACTTGGTCCTCCAGAAAGAGAGAGATTCTCTTTGTAGCCACTCAGGCTAATAGATTAGGGTCCTGAATGGAGGAACCCCCTCTATTAATTCATAATTCCCTAATGGGGTATTTAAAAAGGTGTTTTCTAAACCAGCCAACCCCTTTAATCTGCTAGAAGTTCAGAAAGTCCCTCTAGAATGTATAAGAATATGTGACATTGTGTGATATGTGGAACTGTGTATGATCTAATGAATCAAAGCTTCCGCTGCTTTCTACATATTCCTTTGCACGCTGTTAAACCGGTTATTTTTATAGCAAGCAAATTCTCCATGGACTGAAGTTAATTGTTATAGGCAATCTAGAAAAAAATCAGACAAGTCCATGAGCCAGTGAATTATTTGAGCCCTATATAACGGGAGACCGAGTTGAGAATATTAGTGCCCCAAAAAGACTGACCACTAAAAACACAAAAAATGTATGTTATTAATATCTTGTAACTATGACCCTGTTATTATCAGCCTGTGTATTTGTGTATACCCTCTCTTGTTTTATAGTATATAGGATATATTTGGTGCTTTTACACTTTATTGTGTTGGTTACTTTACAGCACAACGTTATGCCCCTTTGTATAGTATATGTGCCTGAATGATATATCACTGTATCCTCTCACTCACAGCGTGACATTATATATCTCTGCAGGTTCTTAAAACCCGAGCATTTTATAGCTTTGCACATTACAATATTGCTGCTCAAGTCATTATATCACTGCATGTTATTACGTTGCTGTTCAGGGTATTTTATGGCTTTGCCACATTTTTACACAGATGTCTGGTGGTCCAGAATGTGAGATTCTATCTATGTGATATATATGGCTGTGTAAAGGGAGGCCAGTGGTTCTCTACGGATTTATCCGCAGAAATGACTCAAAATAAAAAAAAATAAAAAAAAGATTCAAAATATGCAAGAAGTTTGAAAGCCTTTTTGTCTACTCTTTTTTTTCTTGCCATTGCTTTTTCTTCTTCTCCTTTTTATCCTCATTCTTTTTCTCCTCCATCATCTTCTTCTCTTTTAACTTCTCCTTCTTCTTTTCCTTCCCTGACTTCTTCTTCTTCTTCCCCTCCTCCTTCTTCATCATCTTCTCATCTTACTACTTCGCTAACTTCTTCTTCATCTCCATCTACTCCTCCTTCTTATACTAATTCTTCATCTTCTCCTTTTTCTCCTTCTTCTTCTTCTACCTCCTAGTCTTCTTTTTCTTCTTCTTCTCCTCCTTCCATCTCCTTCTCCACTCTCTCTTTTGCTCTATTTTTTTGTTGACCCAACTTCCTGTAAGTTCATACTATTTTGTACCTGCTGATTCTACAAAATTTAAGGCATGGTCTCTTGTGTAATTGTTGTGAGTAATATGTGAAATACCCATATGTAAACCTTTGATGTCGTCTTTTAAACTATATTATAGTGAAAAGTGATGATGAAGATGGTGACGTAAAGCCAGGAAAATGTCATGGAAGTCAGGGGAAGGGCAGCGATGATAGTAAAGACCCAAGGAGGCCGAAACGGCCACGGACAATTCTCACAACACAACAGAGAAGGGCATTTAAAGCATCATTCGAGGTTTCTTCGAAGCCTTGCCGAAAGGTATGGACCTTATTTTCTTGTTGTGTCCATTGAAGGTTGTTTTACTTGGTAAAGTTGTGTCCTGGTTGCTTCAATAGTTTGGCCAGCAGAAACTCTAAGTACAATTATAAACATAAATTATGAACAATTCCCATATTTGCTATTATACAGTATTATTGACTGGAGCTCAGTGATAATACATAATATATATAACCTTATGTACGTACATGTGTATCTGTTAATATAGGATGAAAACTGATCATCCCCAAACATTTGTTGTAAATTCTGCAGGTCAGGGAAACGTTAGCAGCTGAAACGGGACTTAGTGTCAGAGTGGTCCAGGTGTGGTTTCAGAACCAAAGAGCAAAGGTATGTCAAACAAATATATATATATATATATATATATATATATATATATATATATATATATATATATATATATATATATATATATATATATATATATATATATATATATATATATATATATAATATATACACACAGATGTGTCCTCCCTTAACTTTTCCCTTGGCTCGACATATCGTGAGATGAGTGGTGCGAGATGCCATAGGCTCCCATGTTAAATATCCTGAGAAATTGGAGTCCTTAATGAAATTCAAGCAAAGGTAAGGGTGGACACATCTGTATTTATCATTGCTGTGATAATATTCTTCTATCGTAAAACTAATATTTACAACCAATTGTCTGTTGCCGTTCTATTAAACAGATGAAGAAATTAGCACGGAGACACCAACAACAGCAAGAGCAACAAAACTCTCAGAGACTCGGTCAAGGTAACTAATATACCTGTTCATAGTATTCTTCTCTCTGACACGCTTTCATAGTAACACACCTGTATATAGGTTATTCATATCCTAACTTTGGGATAACAACTAGTGAATGTTCTACCAAATCTCCTACATTCTTAAGTCATATCGCTGTTGTATCGATTTTGAACTGTTATTGAGATAAAAAAAATAGAGGCATCCATATATTGAGCATCAATAAGAATACATTTGGTCAATTAAAGTCATCATAAGGGCTTATATCACTTATGATGTTACTAGTTTTTGATAAATGTTAGTAAATAAATGTGCGCTCTAAAAATGATAATTTTAGTGAATATTTTTGCTACTTTTGCTTATTATCACCCTTGCCCTTAACTCTTATTTATCCTTATAATACATGAAGGCTAACATTGACTTATAACTGTATTAGCACATCATCTAGTTAATTATTGTTGCCTAAAAACAATTATATTGTAGTCACAGCCCCAGACTAAATATTATCATACCCCATTAGGGACCGTAAAGGGTCCTCCTTAACCCCATTCTTACCCTGGCATATAATTAACCCTGGATATAGTGTTTATTAGCCAATGTATGCCTCTACATTCGAGAATATGATCCAGGATGAGTTGGCTTAATACATTGTGGTTGGGTTAATTTAAGCTTCTGAATAATGTAAGCTAGAAAAATAGTGGCAATACAAGTTTCTTCACTAATCTTAGTAGATATTTCTATAAGCATAGACCTTAGTCTTATGTTCATATTAGTGTTGTGGCTTCTGTTCTTAAGTAAGCCAAATGAATCCCACTGAATCCTGATGGATCTCTTTGACTTATAATAGGGTCCAATAGGTTTCCCTCGATGTCAAGAATAGCGTTAAGGACTGTGCTGTTTTTGTTGTCAAAAATACCTGAACCCCTGACAAGAGGAGGGAAACAGTGACTAAAAAAAATACAAAATATTTCATGCGAATCTTTAGCTTTGAAAATAAAGATTACCATTAAAAATATATATAAATGTAAAAGTAAAATCTTAAACCTCATCAAATACCATATATCATATACTGCCAAAAACCTTAGCCATAACTAAAATTATAGTAAAAGCCTCAGAAATCTGTCCAATATGTAAAGCTGTCTAAAAATAACATCAATATAATTTGAGCCCTATGCAAAATGAAAAATGTTTCCTAAAGTTTATCCAACATAACCTTAAACCTAATCCTACTCCTTTGTAAAGACTTAATTCTCGCCTAAATCCATTTAAATCTTTGAACCAAGTGTTCACTGTGTATCTTGAACTGTACAATGACATCTATCCAAAGTGCTAAACTTGAATTGAGGGCACGTCTATCGGCAATGTTAACTCACACCGCCATGATAACCAGGAACATTCTAACTTATCTTGCCTTGAAGCTGTGTGTCTGAAAATGTGTTTCAAACTGTGACCCTAATATACATCATAACCCTCCTAATCTGTTATCACAGTATGTTTTGCTAGTATTTGAATTTTTATTTTTAGCCCATTAGTGGTTTTTATTTCCATCCTGTCAAAGAGAAATTAAAGAGGTTGTCTGAGATTGGAATATAGGATCTGCTTTTATTTCTTCCCCAGAAAAAGCGTGAAACATGTATATTGGCTATGTATGGTATTGCAGCTCGTCCCCATTTATTTGAATGGGACTCAGCTGCAATAACAGATACAGACCACAAACAGGAGTGGTACGGCTTCGGGGAGAAAAAAAAAATCAGACCTTTTATCGAATCTTACACCATCCCCTTTATCTGGGTATTTATGTCTATGTAGCAACTAGTAATTGATAGAATGGAATTTGACAAGAGTGAGCAGAAAAATTATAGAGAGATGACAAACTTTACAGGACTGAGTGACTTAATGTGGCTCCTTGTCACCCGTCAGAGGTCATGTCCAGCCGCATGGAAGGGATGATGACCTCATACGCCCCACTGGCCCCCCCACAGCAACAGATCGTCACGATGGATCAGAACAGCTACAGCACAGACCCCTTCCAGCAAGGACTCACCCCTCCTCAAATGCCAGGTGACCACATGAATCCTTATGGTAAGCTGCGTGCACCCTGTATAATGACACTGAGTATCACCAAGTATAGACTGTAAATGATAACCCCTGCATAGTGCAGTTGGAAGAAGAGAGATTCAGTAACTATGCCTGTGTATATAATTATTTAAATGGAAATATCAAATTTAAGCTGGTCATATTATTATTAATAGAAGGCTTAGTTTACAAAAAATATTTTGTATTTTTGTGTCCCCTTCTTTTTGAAAAAACAAAAACTAAAAAACACAACACAATGTTTGGTTGGGGAGTTGGGAAGTGGGAGTTGGGATGCTAGTAAGGCTTCGTTCACATCTGCATCAGGGCCCCGTTCTAGCGTCCCGTCGGAGCTTTCCGTCAGAACGGAACCCTGACTAAAACAAACGGAAACCAAAAGTTGCGGTTTGCATCACCATTGATTTCAATGGTGACGGATCCGGTGTAAATGGTTTTCGTTTGTCTCAGTTGTGCAAAGGTTCCGCCGTTTTGACGGAATCAATACCGTAGTCGATGGAACTCTTGAACAACTGAGACAAACGGAAACCATTTGCACTGAATCCATCACCATTGAAATCAACCTATGGTTTCCCTTGGTTTCAGTCAGGGTTCTGTTCATGGGTTCCCCTGACGGAAAGCTCAGACGGAACCATGACGCAGATGTGAGCAAAGCCGAAGAGTTTTTGAATACTAGTCTCACAATTTTAGATAAAATAATCAGTTATGTCAAGCTTAAGAGATAACACAAAGACTTTTTGGGCAAAAGCTGAAAATCCCACTTTTGTCTAGAGCGAGGTGCCCACCCCACCCTAAAGGTTTCACCTACATGGTCCTTTCCAATCAGAAAAGCCTTGGGCATCTTCTTGTACTCTTACAGATAATACACATGACCGTGTTTTTTTTTGTCTGTGTGCTATCCAAAGGTTTGAGTCTAGCACACGGACCCATTTATTTTTATGACCCCATGCACAGGACCGTGAGGTTCACGGATCAGTGTGGGGGCTGCAAGTCCCGCCGCAAAAACTCAGGACATGTCATTTTACTGTCCGTATTTGCAGATCATGTGACCTACTCAGGGGTTGGGACCAATTCCATTGTGAATACCGATGACACATGAATGCAATACAGTAGTTTTTTTGAGGACAAATGGACTGCAAATACATACAACGGATCTGTGGGTTTGCGGACTGCAAAATCAGGTTCCAGGAAAGTCATGACAAGCACTACGAAACCTATACAGTATAGGCAGTAACTCACAGTTTTTCCTGGACATTTGTGTGCAGTGAGTTTTTTTCACAATCAGCAAGAACCACGTGGGGGAGACTTGAGGGATGAGGTGGGCTCCTCCACTACAGATAAAACCAGGTGCAACAGACGGGGCATGAACCACACTCAGACACACAGTCAAGGCAATCTATGCTTAAATGAATGCTACAGTTTTTGTTAATATTTCAGATACATTTTCGTTGTCATCAATTAAGGAACCTTCATAACAGTCACTATGATGAGTGAAGGCTGAAGTTATGTTGTTCGCACATCTCGACCAGCCACAATAGTGGATGAATTTTCCATGAAATCCAACAGCCTTAGGGTTAATATAAGCAGGTTGCAATGACACTAATGGGCTATTGATGAAATCCAATAAACCTTCTCAACAGTGCATGTACTATGAGAAAATGGAAGGATTGGGTTCATCACACAAAGATAGGGGATAACAGTTCCCCCGAGACCGTCTTGTTCTCTATAGATTGTCTACTTGGGTCTTATATGACCAGTCTTAGTTATGCTTGCTAAGTAAGGTATACATTGACTAGTCAGTGTTATGTTTTGGAAGGTCCCACCGATTAGGAAAGTGGTGGACCCTGTTGTTCTACAAATTTTTTTATCAAAGCTGGTAGCAGTATTCCTCCACATGAATTTATAAATGAACACATACGACACATATATATATATATATATATATATATATTAGTCATTGAATTCATTTAAAGGGTTTTTCCATTGAAAAACATTTATCGCCTATAGATCGATCTGGGTCCTTTTGGTCCACTAGAACATTGGACCCCAGTCCACTGTACCCGCCCCCCAACCGGCATAACTGCAGTGAGCAGGAATTTGTATGGAGCAGCCATTGGCAATACTGCTACTCCATACAACTCCCATAAAGCCCCCATTTTTGCAATTTGTGGTGGTCCAGGCGGTGAGAATACTCCCCTGGAAAACAGATACCAATGTAAACAACCCCAAAAAAATATATTTTGATTTTTAGAGTTATGTCGTATCAATATTCTACATTTTTTTCCTCCGAAATGTCTATTATAGTACATTAAAGACATCGTAAGAGATTAGAACGAAGGGGGGAAGAGGTTTTTTTTTTTAAAAATTGAAACAGCGCCACTCTTGTCCATGGTCTGTATGTGGTAATGCAGTTCAGACTCATTATCTAGAATGCCACAATAATCGTTACAATGCCATGGAGAAGAGTGGCGCTAAAAAAAAAAAGTGCCCACTTCTTCCTAATCTGAGAATACTTTGGGCCATCTTCCATAAGTGTTCCTCATAGTACTTGTACTTCATCAAGTGTTTTGATGCTATGTCCAATTTGTAATTTTAATGGTGTTTTTACATTATATTAATAACGGTCATTTGTTTCTCTACCAGGTAATGACACCATATTTCACGATATTGACAGTGATACCTCATTAACAAGTCTCAGTGACTGCTTCCTGGCTTCCTCAGAAGTCAACTCCATGCAAGCCAGAGTGGGAAACCCCATTGATCGACTGTACTCCATGCAGAGTTCCTACTTTGCATCATGAGGGCTTACATCAGTTTGTTGCCTACAAAAACAATAAACAATATGGACCCTTAGAGACTATTTACAGCCATATCTGTGCAGTTCTCCTTCCCTCAAACTGAACAGTGAGCAAAAGATCAGAACATACAGAAGTTCACCAAGCGATTGGATCATCCCGGCCCCTGAGAAGTTTGGAAAAAGCATGAGCGTCAACCTCAATTTTTTTCCATTCACGAGCGAACGATTATTGTAAAAAAAAAATGGAAGAATACAGTATTTGTATAGAATTGTGTACAAATAGATTTTTCCCTCTAGAATATTGGAAAAGTGAAGCCACTGATAAAAGGTTTCCAATATCTTCTCTGAAACTGCATGAGTGTCACCGTGATGTGGAATTATCAAAATTGAACTGTGACAAGTTATTGTAAATGTGACGTTTTAAACTATTTTTATTTCTTTCTATATTTTGGTTTGATTTTCTCCATAGACAAGAAGGGTAGATTTTAGCCATTATATCATACGAGCAGACAATGATTTCCCAAAGTCATTGCTATCACAGGAAGGACTGCATGTTTTTCTGGAGAGAAATCCATTTTTTTTTAAATTAATGGTCTTATGTTCCTTTAAGGTGCTTTAAAGATTAAAAAAAAAAAAAGAAAGAAAAAAAACCAACTTAATTTAATAAAACTTACAACAGTAATGGATTCTATCATTTCATAATAGGAAAAACTTTTTCTTTTGGTAAAGTAAACTACTGATAGATTTCCCAGAATCCCTGTTAATGGAGCTCAGTGGTGCCTCAGTGGTGATTTATTTGGTTGTATTATCTAATCATTGCTATATAATGGTGATCAGCTCTTCATGTATTGACTCCCTGGTAAACTTGTAGTGGGCTTGTACTTAAAGGGGTTGTCTAGTCATAAGAAATTGATGCCCTATCCTCAGGATAGGCCATCAATATCTCATCAGTGGGGGTCCGACTCCCGGCACCCCCGCCGATCAGCTGTTTTGAAGGGGATGCGGTGTTCATACGACCTGTGAATCGCCAACCCACTTGTAGTGGCGGTACTCATTATTACAGCCTTCTCCCATTATGGTGAGGTCTATCCTCATTCAAGTGAGAGTAGACAATCAATTTCTTAAGTCTGGACAACCCCTTTAAACACAGCAGGTAATCTAAACTGCAGTATAAAGGATTGGGGAGAGACAGAGCAGTAAACTGAAAAGAGATGATGAATTTCTGATTATTTCCCAGTAGACTATAGAAACTACAGCTCAACTAAAGTCAATGACTGCTTTTTACATCACAGCTATGACAAACAGACAACAATGAGGAAAATACATAGCAGGTAAGTAAGTAAGTATTACCTAGGGTTGGATATCAGAAATGTTATCATAATAACCACATTGAGCTTGAAAAATCCATTACAGAACCCTCAACTATCAAGCAATCTTGCATTCTGGATATTGGTCTCCATTGCCAGGCTGGTTTGTGCTTTGTGCAGTACTTTCTACTGATCTAGTACCTAAATAACACACTATATGGCCGAAAGTATGTAGACACCTGAGCATCAGACCTATATAAGCTTGTTGGACATCCAATTCCAAAACCATGAGCATTACTATAGAGTTGGGCCCCCTTTTGCACCTACAACAAAAACTCTTCTGGGAAGGATTTCCACAAAATTTTGGAGTATGTCGGTTGGGATTTGTGCCCATTCAGCCAATAGAGATACCGATGAGAAGGTCTGGTTCGCAATTGGCATTCTGTTTCATCCCAAAGTTATTGGATGGGGTTTAGGTCAGGGTTCTTTGCAGTTACTCAAGTATCTACTCAAAAAATTCAAACCATGTCATCCAATTGTCTCAAATATTTTTGTATTCTAATGCATTAACATTACACTTTAATGGAATTATGTGGTCTTACACAAACCCTGAAAAATAGCTGTAGACTATTATCCGTTCTCCACCAAACCACTATGCATTCCGGTAGGTTGCGTTAACCTGGGAATCTACCAATCCAAGATTCGTCCATGAGACTTCTAGATGGGATTTATCACTCCAGAGAATAAGTTTTCATTGCTCCAGAGTCCGGTGGCGGCGTGCTTTACACCACTCCAGCCGACGCTTGGCATTGTGCATGATGATTAATAGCTTATGTGCTGCTGCTCGACCATGGAAACCCATTTCGTGAAGCTCTGAGCGCACAGTTCTTGTGCTGATATCACTTCCAGGGGCAGTTGAGATCACTGTAATGAGTTATGTAACCGAAGATAGATGATTCTTTCACACCACATGCCCAGCACTCAGTGGCCTCTCTCTATGAGTTTGTGTGGTCTACCGCTTTGTGGCTGAGCGGTTACTCCTAGGTGCTTTCACTCAACAAATTCAGTAGTACCCCAATGGGGTGGATGGGGGGGGCTGTTGGTGTAATCTGGCCTTGCCACTGTGATACCGAACTTAAAATGCAGCAATATTATGCCCAACTGCCCTAACGTTGCCCTTTAAATTGTTTATTTCCTCTTGTCTAGCTGGTGTTGTCCGTGCTACAGCTGCGATACCAGTTCCCATGGAAAAAAGGGAACATTTCCATCTAAAATATGACAATTTTATCTCCGTCTTATATATCATACTGGGATTTATTTTTATAAATACATAAAAAAAAGTAGTTTATATTTTGGCTTAACTCCAATAAATAAAGAGACCTAAATAAATGTAGATAAAAAAAGAAACATTACTGAGTGCAATAATAAAAAAAATATATATTATGTGCAGATTTATGTCCTAACAGTGATTGTTCCATTACAAAAATGAATAGTGTGTTAGACACCAACTAATCTGTCTATAATACACAATACAAATATTGTCTATATTTATCAGCCATGCCATCCGCTCCAGGGCCTCGAATCAATATGACAAGCTGATGATCACTGAAGGTTTTATCCTGGAAAAAGACTCTGGAGATTAAGGAGTGACCTATGACCTTGTGGATTTTATTTCTCAAGTGTCCTACAAGAGCCAGCAGGGAATAGGAAGGTTTAAACTAACGGAGAATGAAGATCGTCTCAATAACATGGACCTTATGTGGCAAATAAAGAGAATTTCAGCACCTGCCGAATTATAAATGCCAATTACACATAAGGGAGAAGGGAGGTCGGAGGTCACCATGCAGTTTATTGCTTTCTGCCCCTAATGATTGCTGTTATGTAGAACGTTAACCCCTTCCATGCTTTAGGGGCAGCTTCCTGCTAAATTAAGCAGAACCGTTTCCATCACACTTAATTAGCTATGTGAAATCCTTGCTTAAGAAGATTCATTAGCTTGGAAATATGATGTATTGTTATGAAGGAAAGATGGCACATCATGGTACCCTCGTTATGGAATGTGAAGTAGAGAAGCTGGTGCTCTGGGGGCTGTTCAAATAAAATCGATCTAGATTATGGCTTTAAATAATGACAGGCCCGTGATTACTGTAGTCGGGATTTAAGTATGGTGTAATATTGAGCAAAATATCTGGCGGGGCATTTTCAGTATTTACTGTACAAGGGTTTGGGAAAATTTAACTTATGTGTAGTTATTCTTTATTTAGGGACTAGATTTTCTATATTTTTTTATGTAACGGGAACTTATTACCTGGGTAAGATAGACTCCTAGAACACAGAAGTAGGAGTAATTGCTACAAGGGCCAAATCAGGAAGAAAGAAGTGGTAAGCCCCACCCCCATGGAGCCTTTTAAACTGTATTTTAGGAGTCAAGAAAGTTTGTGGTGTGACCCCGCTCTGCTGAATAGCTAAGTGGATACATACAGAAAAGAGGCATATTTGGAATACTATTTTTCAATATGTTATAGTGGCACTTTAGGCTTTGTGGACAAGGAGAGGAATTTAGAGCAATATGGTGTAATACATACGTTGATAAGACATTATTCAGATGCCTTAAGCTAAAGGGAAAATCTCATATAATGCTTACAGATTCCCTTTAAGCTATTTCATAAAATATTCTGAAAAGCAGGTTGGAAGTTTATTTATGCTTTATCAGACACATTTCTCTTCGCTTTTTCCTGTGTCCACATGGTCAGCATTTGTCTACAATGGGTTGACCATGTGGAAAAAGGTGAGCTGAGAGGATAAGAAACTAAGTGAAACGGAGCTTAACTAGCACCGCTGCCACTTCGCTCTAGCAATTGGTGGGGTCATATTGGTAGGGCCCCTACTGATTACAAATTGATGGCATATCCTAGTGATTAAAGGAGTTTTTCTATAAACACTTGTATATTATGCTAATCAGTGAACCCACCAATTTTGAGAAGGAACAATACCTAGTGATGAATTAGATGGAAAGATGAACCCACATTTGTGGTCAACTATGAGTTAAAATTTGTGGGAACTACAAAAACCTCACAGAGGTTACTGTAAGGTCTTATTTACACGAACGAGTGCAAACTCGGACGTGAAAACCGGACATTTTTCACGTCAGAGTTTTCACAGATCCCTCATAGACTTGAATCTATCAACGGATCCGTAAAAACTGAAGAAAACAGGACATGTTCTATTTTTCAACGGACCCTACATACGGTCCGTTGAAACAACGGCTATGTGAATAGCCCTATTGGAATACATGCGTCCATGTGACGGCCATTGTTTTAACACACGTCACATGGACGTATACAACATTCGTGTGAATAAGCCCTAAATCCCATTGATTTCAGTGCTGTTGAAGCAATGGTGGGGGTCCCAACTCTTGGACTTCCACTGACGTGACACTTATGATGCACTGGATTGACGTGTAATAAAATTCCATTATCAGAAAATCCCATTAGGTCACAAGAATGGACTATTTACTACTGTTCATTTTCCAAATAGAAATGTTGCAGTATAAATAGGGTACCACAACCCCTAGTTTAGGGGGTGTTCATGATCATCTTGAGGTGTATGTATTTGGAATTGACAGATGTTGAATTTGCTACAAAATGATGGGAATTCTCTTCTCAGTCTTGTAGAATTTATTTATTTTTCCGCGAATTTAAATATTCATTTATCTTCCTTATAACTGGTGCAGAACATAGACAGATGTTCCCGGGTTACATAGGAAGGGGATGTTTAATATTCACACGTGTACATGGGAGGAGGTGAGGGAAAGAACCTTGAACAAGTTTATCTTGGGGCATTTTCCATTCATCACTTGTCAGAGGAGGAAGAGGAACTTAAGAGCCCTTCAGGTTACAGTGTAGAAACAATTACTGAGGCACACTGACAATAGACCTCATATTACATGCCTAGATGTTAGATATGGGAAGGCACTCTGAAGACAAGACTTTAGACATCACATAAATAATCTGCATTACACAACTAGAGGATTATCATCTAGAAGATGACCATTTCATCTGGTAGATCTAAAGTTGGACTTAACCTTTTACAACTGGCCTTAGGCTGGGTTTATATGCCATAATCACCATAAATTTCTATGGTAATCTAAATTCAGTTCAGTAGATCTGCAGGGGTCTGGGTGTTGGGTGCGATAATACAAAGCTAAAATGTGGCCATGTCAAATTGCCTGGGTATTGGGTTGACACTATACCAGACTATTATTCGCCATTTAATAGCTCCTTACATATATTACGGTCTCTGGAAAGCATTTCCTTAGTATACCATTACAATCTGCAAGTAATGTGATTTTCCGCAGATATCTGTGGGGCTTCATTTAAAAAGGTCTACCCTAAACTACTGAAATAATTTGGTTGACTTTTGTCTTATGTCTGTGGCCAGTTTAACTAATCTAAGTCCTAAAACATAAAGTAGTGCCTGATTTAGAAAACTAATTTTCCAATACCCTATTAGTAGGGGGTCTCTTATCTATTAGTTATAACAGAGAGTGGCTAGAAAGAGCATCTATTACTCTGGAGGACCTGGTATGTCATTGCATTACATGGACAGGCCATTGAGGTCAATAGGAGCTGTGTAATGCTTAATTTTACCTGTGGTGGCACTACAGTAAAATTAAACACTTGCAAGTATCTGCCACAGATCAGAGCTGATCACTGGGGGTCTTTGCAGCAGGAAACCCTATAATTAGCTAATCTTCTGGGAACCCCTCCTACAATAAAAGATTGTCCAAAGAGGACAATCCCTTTTAGATGATCATAGACACAAAATTTTAACACAATAAGGGGAACATTACACTATAGAGACATTTGTCTATAAAACACATACACTCAAAGAGGTCTTCCATGGAAAGATTGTTCTCATCATGCTGAAGATATTTGTATTGACTTTCTGATTATGGCTTTAACCATTAGTTATTGGTCACATCGGCCAAATATGTGAACCCATCCAACACCAGGATCTTCTGACATCTTGTGTATGGGATGATCTTTGTCCACAGAGCGTGTGCCTTAACGTACAGTTCAGTGAGAAAACAGAAGTTTGAGTATATACAATAAAAGCTTCATCAGATTTCTCAGACATAATAGAAATACTGTATACAGATCAAGTCTGTCTAAAAAAAATTATCTACCTGCGGTTTCAAGAACAGGATGGAAAATCTCTTAATTTTTTATTACAAATGTTATATTGCTCCCCAGAAAAGATAACCATAGTACAAATGTAATTACATTTTTTTCATGTGAAAAATGGTCACCACATGGGCGTAGCGGTTGGGGGTGCAGAGATATCCTGGGCCCTGGTGCCTGAGGGGACCCAATATACTCTCTGTCACATAAGAAGACACCAGTATTATAACTGTCAAAGGGTGGACAGAGGGGGCCTTGTTGCAATTTTACATTGAAGCCCAGAAGCTTCAGATTATGCCTCCGGTTGCCATTATAGCTCTCGCAGGGTTAGTCACCCAGTTTATCCAGACACCTTATCCGGGGCAAGGATTCAATACTCCGCCGTTACCCACTTAGCTACGTCCCTGGGCACATAAGTAGAGATGGTAGAATTTACTGAAATCAAATTGAAAGTGCCCCAATTGCCCTGTAAACTTGTGTCTTCTAGGACTGTACCCAACCCCTTTGAAGCTCTTTAACGCAAAGCCAGCATTAGTAATGTCAAAGTGACCGCAACATATATGGGTAGAGGGAAGAATGACGGCCTCACATTTTGTGTAGGCTGTCTGTAAGGCACTGTGGGGAAACCCGCCCGAGGTCATGTGATCCTTTTTGCAATCTGTAAAATGATGGCTGGTGCTCGCTGGCGGATACCATTTTGACATAATTCGAAAACCCAAAAGTTTTAGATTTTGCAGAATCTGAAACGTTTGCCAAACTCGGACTGAATTCGATTTCTGTACAATCGATTCGCTCATCTCTACACATAACTAATAATTGCGGTGATACATACCTATTTTTATCTCTAAATTAATAAATGGATTACTATGCCATTCAAAACGCTAAAAAAAAAAGCCTAATGCGGATCATAGTCAATAATAACGGATTTGTTTTTATTAATTTTTTTGGGTGAATATGTTTTTTGTTTTTTTTGCTTTGATCAAAGATAATTTTTTAAGAATAAGTTATTGCCTCACCACAGACTATCTTTATTGCTGCTATAGGTTACCTCAGAGTACAGATAACAATCTGAGAAAATATTTAAAACATTTCCTATAAATTTAGATTTTTTTTTTTTCTTTACATAATTGGTCAGTTTTAATAATATATTTACTGAGGTTTCCTTTCCTGATATTAACGTTCAGTCTAAGATGCCTGTAATACGAATAGGTTTCCTAACTTTGTGTCTGAGGATTTCTAGAAAAACATTTGCTGCTCACAAGTGTCTCATTGTCTCAGATCTGATGATTTAATCTCCGTATTTCACACCACCTCTTGGTCCCTTTATTTTGCCACAAACAGGTTTAGATGGGTTCGCACTGATCTCTCTTACTTATTTCAAGGGCACTTGAGTTTGTAAAGACATCAAAAGATTTCTCCCTATGCATTGTCTGAACTTATCTCATTGCTTGGAGGCAAATCACAGCTGGGAGCAACCAGCAGAAACACATACTGTACTAGTATAGATGTGTGCACACCCACAACACACAACACACAACACCCACACAAAGACTTCAACAAAGGGGCATTAAACAAAATAAACTAATTATGCTTAAAGATTTTAGGTCGTTTACATAATGTGATTGACAATAATCTATTATCTATCTACTATCCTACTATCAATCTATCATCCATCCACTATCCTATCTATCTATCTATCTATCTATCTATCTATCTATCTATCTATCTATCTATCTATCTATCTATCTATCTATCTATCTATCTATCTATCTATCTATCTATCTACCTACCTACCTATCTATCTATCTATCTATCTATCTATCTATCTATCTATCTATCTATCTATCTATCTCGTGGCTATCACAAATCTATCTAGTAGTGACTGTGACTGGTACTGCAGCTCAGTCCCATTCACTTAAAGAGGCTGTCACCACATTATAAGTTCCCTATCTCCTACATAAGGAGATCGGCGCTGTAATGTAGGTGGCAGCAGTGCTTGTTATTTAATAAAACGATCTATTTTCACCACTTTATTAGCCATTTTAGATTTATGCTAATGAGTTGCTTAATGCCCAAGTGGGCGTATTTTTACTTTAGACCAAGTGGGCGTTGTACAGGGGAGTGTATGACGCTGACCAATCGGCATCATGCACTCCTCTCCATTCATTTAGGCAGCGCATAGGGATCCTGCTAGATCCTTATGTGCTGTCTTATACTAACACATTAACAATACTGAAGTGTTTAAACAGTGAATAGACATTCCACGGGATGTCTATTTACAATCTCTGCACTTCGCTACTCTGTCTGTGGTAGTTACAGCAGAGGAAGCGTGATCTCGCGAGATCTCGCTGTAAATGACAGGTTACAGCGAGATTACGCTTTGCTCTGCTGTAACTACCACAAAAACAGTAACGAAGTGCAGAGGTTGTGAATAGACATCCTGTGGAATGTCTATTCACTGTCTAAACACTTCAGTTTTGTTAATGTGTTAGTATAAGACAGCACATAGCGATCTAAAAGGATCCCTATGCGCTGCCTAAATGAATGGAGAGGAGTGCATGATGCTGATTGGTCAGCGTCATACACTCCTCTGTACAACGCCCACTTGGTCTAAAGTAAAAATACGCCCACTTGGGCATTAAGCAACTCATTAGCATAAATCTATAATCGCTAATAAAGTGGTAAAAATAGATCGTTTTTCTAAATAAAGAGCATTACTGTCACCTACATTATAGTGCCGATCTCCTTATGTAGGAGATAGGGCACTTATAATGTGGTGACAGAGCCTCTTTAAATGGGACTGAGCGAGGCACAGTTGCGACTAAAAATACAGATCTGGGTCTGGTAAACAATGAAGGACTGTAATACCATGCACATCCACTACTAAAAGTATGGAGCAGTGCAGTTTGGAGTTCTGTAAACCATGAAGACGATGCTGCGCTCCCCGGAGAACCAAGGCTCTTTCAAACAGCTGATTGGCAGAGGCAAACAGATTTAGACTCCCAACATGCTAATGTTGATGGCTTATCCTAAGAACACACCATCAATTTAAAAACAAAACAGATAACCCCTTTAATTAATCCTTTACTGTGACATCACCGTGTGTTATGTCTCTATGCTGTGACATCACTTTGTGCATTATCCCTGTGCATTAAAGAAAGGCACGTGGCACGTTCTGAACACTCTGCAAGGTGGTCATGGTTGAGAGGGGCCCCCAGCTTTGTTTTTCTATGGGGTCCAATGGTTTCTTGTTATGCCTCTGTCCATTGGCTATGTCTAGTATTGCTCCTCTGCCCCATTCACTTGAAAGGTATGAGCTGCAATACTAGACACAGCCCATGGCCAATAGTCGAGCCGTTTCTGAAAAGAAAGACAAATTATTTTTTTTATAATCCTTGACCAAATTTAAGAGTGAGATGAATTCATGTCCTCTTGATGTTCATGCTTCAGTTTGACATCAATATTGACAGGAAGAGGACACCCTGAATACAGCCTCTTGTCATGGCGTCTGTGATAATTAATAGAGACTGCAGGTACAACAGAGCCCCCTAAAGTCTGGAGGACCTTTCACACTGGGCAATTATTGGGCAGACAAGCGTTCCTAGAACACTCGTTGACGATAATTGCCCTGTGTAAACAGGGCAGCGATCAGCCGATGATCAGCTCGTTCATCTGCTGATCATATCGTTTTTAAAAAAACTGAAATATTATCGTTATCGGCAGCGCATTTCCCTGTGTAAACAGGGAGACGCGCTGCCGACATGATAATAATGTATGTGGACGAGTGTTCGGAGTAACGAGCGCTCGTCCCCATCCACAGATCCTCTTGACAGGAGCAAACGAGCGTCGATCAACGAGTTGTCTCTTTGATCGGTGCTCGCTGCACCAGCCAAAATTGGCTGGTGTAATAGGGCCTTCAGGACGGAAATACCTCCCACCTGCTTTTTAAAGCTATTTCTTTCAACCATTTTCAATCCAAACATTTCGATTTTATTACTGAGAAAAGTGGATAATTGATCACCCCCAAATATAACCCTCACCATCAACACCCCCAAAAGGAGTTGTGCACATGTACTGCATACCATGTTATTCTGTAAACTCCCCCCACCTAGATGATGGTAAATTATACTGCAGACAACAGCACATGGGATAGAGATAAAATATATAGCTAGATATATGAGATAGATGGATAGATAAATATGAGAGACTGACAGACAGACAGACAGACAGACAGATCAATAGCTCACATGAAACAAAAAACAGAAGATCATTGACTTGTTTTTCCCCACAAAAAGGAATGAGGTTCCGGCACGTGACGGGGCCCCCTCAGCCTCTGGGCACCATAGCAGTTACTATAACTTCTATGGCTATAGTTACACCCATAAGAGGTGATAGATCAGTGGCAATGATGTGGCTGCCAGTTTTGGTTATTCAGGCTGACGTACCGGACTGCGATGTATCAGGGGAGGGACAAGCGATCCTCCAGACCAAGAGATGTTCTGTGTAACTGCTCTCCACTCAAACTATGAGATGGGGATCCTGAACAGAGGACCCTCGCTATTAACTCAGAATGACCTATTAGGTTATATGAAAATGGTTTCTCCAAACTGGACAACCCCTTTGAGTTAGGTTTAGGCAGCTACAACTAGAGCAAATATTTCAAAGAACTCTACTGATTCTCCAAGATGCAAACCAGCCATAAGTTATAGAAATCTCAAACATTACAAATGGAGTCTAATATCAATATTTGAAACATAGACAAACTATTTGTTCTGTTAAAGCTAGAAGATGGTGCCAGGGGCGTGCAGAGGTAGCAGTCGCACCCGGGCCCTGGAGCCTGAGAGGGCCCCTTAGCCGCATAAGAAGACACCAGTATTATAAATTATATAGTAGGTGGGAGCCCTGTTATAGATTTTGCATTGGGGCCCAGGAGCTTCAAGTTACGCCACTGGATTTTGCATATGTATCTACATTGTACTTCAGACTGTTGGATGCACACAGCAGAGCTGTTTTTGCATCGGATTCAGTAAACAAACCTGTATGCCTCCATATAAACATGAAGACGTACAGAGGCACAATAAAGCCCCAAAAGTCTATGGGTCCCGTATTATGGCTCTGTGCAGCTCAAAGGTTGTCCAGAGCCTTAATACAGCCATGTGCGTGAGGCCTAAGTGCTTATGCACATGGTAATGCCGTGTGCAGAGAACATGTTTGGCCACCCTATGGGTCCGTATAACACAATCTGCCTGCCACAAGATGAAAACCTCCATGTGCCTCTGTATACTGTAGTATTGGCCCATAGTAGGCTATGGGTGCCGTATTATGCATCCAAACCACGTGTGCATGAGGCTCAAAGCCTATTATCTAAATGTTCAATATAAAGCTGAGTATAGTATATAAAATACACAGCAGTCACTAAAGGCCCTTTTACACGGGCCAATTATTGGGCAAACGAGCGTTCACAGAACGCACCATCCCGATCATTGCCCGGTGTAAACAGGGCAACCATCAGCCGATGAATGAGCCAACGTTTGTTCATCGGTTGATTGTATCGTTTTAAATCCTGAAAATATTATCGTTGTTGGGCAGCACATCTCCCTGTGTAAACACGAAGACGCGCTGCCGACATGATAGAAATGTATGGGGACGAGTGATCGTTGTAACGAGCACACGTCCCCATACTGGCTCATTGTGAAAGGAGCAAACGAGCACTGATCGGTCCTGTTGATCGGCGCTAGTTTACATGGCCCATGTAAGAGGACCCTAACACACAATATCACAAAATCTTTGCATATGGACATCAAAGAAGGGTGTCCCCTGCTGAAGTTTAGCATACTCAATAATGTGAGTTGCTTTCATCCTCCTGTACCTTGTGCCTGAGTATCACTTTACCTGGTGGAGCAGATAGTTTGAAGCCCAACAATGGCCATTCACAACATGGCAGCCATGCCATCCTGATCGGTGGCGCACTTTGTATTTTAATTTGCCAGGAGTGAATCCGACTTTGTCCGTAATTCTCACATTCCCCACAAATCTTAAACTTGATGAATCTGTTTATCTTTAGTTTCAAGCATGCGCAGCTCATATTACGGAGCTTTCATAACAGGCCAAATTATCTGACAGGTATAACAACTTCCCAGACTGTATGAGAGGAAGAGAAGGTTCCTCCGCAGTTTGTTCTGGCTGTGTTGTGTTCATACACCCTTGTTATAATTACATATGGCTGGGAGCTATCTAACGCGTCTCTCCCTTTCTCCGTCTGCAGGAATTGAGCGAGACCCAGAACTTTTTTTGTTGTTGATGTATTACGTTCAAGTTGCATAAGATATTTTTCATCCGCGACTATTTTATTGCTTTATTTATGCAAACATTAGAATATTTTGTCATACTAAAAATCAACTAACTCATTGCCTGAGTAGTGAGTTAAGAAAACCAGCCAAGCATCTGCCATCAACATGTTATATTTTTTTTACATTATTTACCAGCTTTCTCTTCTGCAGGCAGATGATTGACCTTTCATGTAATCTCATTCACTTCTGACTAACAGGACATGTGATTATTCATAGCCGCCATTTTTTTTAGCCTTATTTAAAAATAGGCATTTTTGTTTCCCATTGCCACCTGCACATACCTTTATGGCGGCACATTTGGCATGTCTACAAGTCTGTTATTTGGAACTGTAGGTACTCCCTGTGGCACTGTATTTTCATGGAGGTACAGAATGGGCCTATACATTTCTATATGGCCAAGAGCATAAGACCCTTCTAACAACATGGGTGAATATTCACTTCGGCGAACCAGCAAATGTTTTTGGTTTTGTCCCTCCATATGCCAATAATCGTAACTTTTTTTATTTTTACATCGATGGAACTGTATATTTGTAGTGTCATGTTAGGGTATATATGAATTAGCAAAATAAAAAATACAAAATCAATTTTACATTTTTTGGTGTGGTTTTCTTTCTTGACCAGCCACCACATACAATAGACCCTTTACGGTTTATTTTTTATTTCGTTTTATTATAGCATTTTTTCTTTTTAATCCTTTTTATTTTACAGCATGCCAGCACATTAAAGGGGTTGAACGACAGTGATGTAACTATAGGGGGAGATGAAGTTGCATACTCACCCAAACCCTACTGTCCGAGAGTTCCGAAAAAGTCCCTCTGTCCCAGGTATGGAGACCAGTACTACAGAGTATGTGTAATAACTGGGACCCATTCAAAAGTTTTAAATTGGGGCCCAATATACTTATTAACTGGATACCTACTATATTGGCAGCAGGTATACCGGCGGAGAAAGAATTTGCATGAAAAGTATATTATAAGTTTATTCTTAAAATAACCCAAATTCTGGACAACCCCTTTAAGCCTATGCAGCCACCCTCCCACTGGTAATTGTGTGGCCACAAATTATGTTAATGTACGCCCAAATGAGGAACTTACCGTATGTATCGTGTTCAACTTCAAGGGCTTCTCACTGAATTCGACGGGATTTGGGGATTTTTAATGAACCACAAAAATAGTACAAGAGTTTCAAAAAGATTCTTGTCAGGTAGTTTTAGTTTGGGAACCTTCCTTAGCTACACAATTGGGCAGCAGACACTCAAGGAGACAGCATGCTGCTCTTATTGGCATCCTTTATGTTACTGGAGCCAATGAGCTATTTTATTACCAGTTATTTGGAAATTAAAACTTCATTCCATGCCAGGTGAATGCACAGATCCATGTGTTTACCACAGCTAATCATCAGCCCTCATCAAAAGTCGTACCAACTTTAATACAATGTACATTGTGGTTTTCTAAAGAATCGCTTTACTGTCAATGCAAATAAGCTGTATTTACTAGGAAGAGCTAAATTTCAGTATATGAGTATCCAAAGCTATAGCAATCACCTATGGCACCTTTATGTCACGTCAGCAGCAGCAACTTGGTGGTAACTACTCCAGGAGCCTTATTACTACTTTACAATTGTCCTTAAAAAGAATATCCACCCTTAAATCCCATCTAGTTTTATTTAATCTAAATAGGTTCAAAATGATGTGCGGATTCATTTATTTTTATGTTAGTTTAGTGGCCGGAGCTCTATTTTTCTGATACAGAGCTCCAAATCTAAAAATAGGTTTAAAATAGAATATGCTGAGTATCTGCAGCTGCCACTAGAGGGAGCATAAAAGATAACCAGGGTTTCTAAAATTAACCCCCTTCACTGTCATAGACCTCCAGGGAATTTACAATGAACCCTTCACTACCCTAGACACCTAGGGAATTTACAATGAACTCCCTCATTAGCCTAGACCACCAGAGAATTTACAATGAACTCTATTACTACCCTAGACCACCCGGGAATTTAAAATGAACCTTTTCACTGCCCTAGACCACAAAGGAATTTACAATGAACTCTTTCACTACCCTAGACCACAAGGGAATTTACAATGAACTCTTTCACTACCCCAGACCACCAGGGAATTTACAATGAACTCTTTCACTATCCAAGACCACCAAGGAATTTACAATGAACTCTTTCACTACCCTAGACCACAAGGGAATTTACAATGAACTCTTTCACTACCCTAGACCACCAGGGAATTTACAATGGACTATTTCACTACCCTAGACCACCAGGAAATTTACAACTAACTCTTTCACTACCGTAGACCACCAGGGAATTTACAATGAACTCTTTCACTACCCTAGACCATCTGGGAATTTACAATGAACTCTTTCACTACCCTAGACTACCAGGGAATTTACAATGAACTCTTTCACTACCCTAGACCACCAGGGAATTTACAATGAACTCACTACCCTAGACCACCAGCGAATTTACAATGAACTCTTTCACTACCCTAGATCACCAGGGAATTTACAACAAACTCTTTCACTACCCTAGACCACCAGGGAATTTAAAATTCTGAGGAAAACCGACTAAAAAATGTCCAGCTGGGGGCCCTATTTTGCTTGTCGCCCAGGACCCTATTTTCTATAAAACTTGGGCTGGCAACATTTCTTATCCATTAAAGGTTTACAACGATGAAATGTTACATTTTATAACTATTTAGTTTGGAGTTTCCCCCTTATTAAAAGGAACCTTTCCTGGTGCACTTGGTTGGACTTTATTTAGGTATTACATTAAGACATTTTAGGTTTCCCTAGATCATAGACATCATAAACAATACATAATAAATGAGCCTGATGAATATTTCTAAGGGCCTTGATTTATAAAAATAAATTCCATTAAGAGTCGCTGATACTAATATTCCCAGTACAAATATCAGATTGTACTTGGGCTAAGTAACGGAGTTACATATGGCATTTCAATGACTTCTTACGTTATCTTATTAGCTAATTAGCTAATCATCGTAGAATCACATTATGATTTTTCTGGCCAAAATAAGTAAGATCAAGTCCAGTCCTTGTTTCCAAGTCCCTTAAAAATGCAGTGTTTGGAAGCAGAATGTTCCTGGAGGTTTTCATTATGCTCAAGGTGTCTCCAAGACATTAATTAGATAACAAGGATCCTGGAAAATAAATCATAGCTGATCCCGCTTGTACCAACTATATTGTCTATCCACTCCTAAATGTTTCATTCAAGGCTGACTCTATAGTGAAGCAATGGAGGCTTTTGCCTTTAATGAGGTTGAATTCGTTTGGAGTGTTTAGAGTATATTTTGTCATGTATGGGAAAACTATACTATTTAGATTTTATTTTTTGATAAAAAAAATGTATAAATACATTTTTTTATATTTTTTTTATTAAAATTAAAAGTTATACAACAGTCTGATATACTTTCTAAAACAATTCCTCTGATTTTTCAAGATCTTGCTTGCTGTCAGTAAAGGGAAACATTATTTATTCCATTCAGAGGCTGAACTAGTCTTGACCTAGTACTGCTCACACATGTGCGGGACTCGTGCCCAGGCCATCAGTGTGTGATCTTTGGGAGTCAGAACCGCCAAGTAACTTGTGGCTTTGTGTGGTACTGCAGCTCAGTCCAATTTAATTTTTCGAATGGAAGCCGATTCAGCGAATCGCCAGGGTTCGTCTTCACTAACCACTGGCAATCAGCTTTTATAAGGGCATATAAAACAATGGTTTTCTTCATGAGACTATCCCTTTAATGGAGCGGAGATGATGAAGATCTGTAGTACAAGATACTACTACAGAGAGCTGTGTTAGTTACTGCCCTGAAGAGGCAGAGGCCCCTACTTTCTGCTAAATGGTAGGAGTATCGTTGGTTAGAACCCCCACTGAGTACACATTGATAGCCAATTCACAAGATACCCTTTGAGTAGTACAATAATAATTTAGTGATTCATATATACATAAAAACTAAAGAATATACTAATTTCCTATTTTGGGCTTACTGTTTATAAAAAAAATAAAAATAGGGTGACTGTCAAATGACCGAATAGCAACATGTTTGGAATTCTTGTAATTGTGGCAAATTGCGTTCAAGTTTTTTCAGTTAGGGCCAGTTCACACTGAGTTTTTTGACGTGGAAACAGTGTCAGAAAATGCGTCAAAAAATGGCCGAAAATGCCTCCCATTGATATCAATGGGAGGCGGAGGCGTTTTTTTCCCCCACGAGCGTAAAAACCGTTTTACGGTAAAAAGAAGCGACTTACCCTATCTTCGGGCGTTTACGTCTCTGACCTCCCATTGACATCAATGGGAGGCAGAGAAAGTGTATTTCACAGCGTTTTTTGCCCGCGGCGCTCAATGGCCGTGGGCGAAAAAATGCGCGAAAAACGCTGTGCAGGCAGAGGAAAATCTGCCTCAAATTTCCAAACTGAATTTTGAGGCAGATTTTCCGCCTGCAAAAAAACTCAGTGTGAACCCAGCCTTATATAGAAAAATTGTGGTCGCACAACAGTCATGGTAACCCGCAATCTTACTGTGACTGTTGTCACCGTGGAGCCCCATCATTACGGTTTCTTTATTTTCAGAACATACGCTGTATAGAGCACCAGAGCTTTCCTGTACCAGTTACACATTAATATATGCATGTTCAGCATCTTATACTTTCTTCAGGCTTCCAACGTTTGCTGCCTACACCATGTGTTTTTCGTTACAACGTTAGAGGTTACGCATTTATGTCTTTACTCATTTATACAGTTATTACAATACATTTTGCAAAGTTTTTTTTAATGTTTTCAATTATGCTCATCTCATAGTATAGGTGATGTTCGCGGAGGTCGTGGGAAAGTGGAGCACACGTGTGTGGCATGTTAATCCAATATGTTTGGGAAAGCAGTAGCTTTATTGCTTTACCAAGAATAATTTTTCACACACCTTACGAGGGGTGGTCCTTGGTTGTCCTAATGAACCTTGGTGGTATCAAACAAGAAAACAATGACACATGAAAGGAATCACAACACAGCATCGATATCTATGTTTTCGTTTCTTATCATCATAACCTTCAACCACATTTTTGGGGTTAGGGAACAACGACAGAGAAAACTTAGATTTTTTAATGCAGGTTCCTTTTGGGAGCCATTACTAGTTGTAAAAAAAAAAAACACAGACGCAATATGAGCATGAGCGAGTCCTCAATATGTACTATTCACTAAGAAAGAAAATAGCAATGTATTGTTATAAGGCAATAATGTAACGATGGCATGACGTAAAGTGCTGATACGTCATGTCTGACAGTCTGGTTACTAGGGATACACTGCCTAACAACATACCTCCAAAATTTGTGAGAATAAATGGCAGAATACATTTTTCAGCCTCTTGCTTTGCCCTAATAACATCGATATTTTTATGTCATGGTGCCCAGTCATAAACAGTGCCATGCAGAGCGCAGATAAATAGTGCTGCATTTCCCAGAGAGTGCCATGCAGAGCCCAAGGAGAGCAATACAGCACTTACTGCACACAGTAAGCAGATGGTACGCGGCATTTTTTTTATTAGTGCCATACGTTACCAGGTACAAACTGCATACTACATTGTCCAGAGTATCATATTTTGCCTAAATAGTGTCATACAGTGTTCACATAAAGTAAAAAAACAGTACCAAATTAATGCCATATTAGTTTACAGCTAAACAGTGCCATAGGGAAACATGTTTTGCCCACATTGTGCCAGACAGTGGTCACATAGAGCACCATATATAGCATTCACATAATACCAAACAGTGACCAGAGAGCACCATATAGCCCCCACCTTGTGCCAAACAGTTCTCAAAAGAGTGCCACGCTTAGTCTACATCTCCATAAAGTACCTACATAGTGCCACGTAGAGCCAAGCCATGCACAGAGACTGACACTTTGCACAGAAAAATAGTGCATAATAGTGGCCATATTGTACACATAGTCTCCCAGTGTGTCACTAGTGTCCCTTCACAGGGCAGGTATCATTTAACTCTTATTGATATGACTAGCTTTGCCACATATTTGAGTCCTGAAGTTTGTCCAAGCTTTGGGAGATGGTGGGTGAGCACTGACAGAATGGCCAAAACTTGGGCCTGTCCCACAACCCAAGACAGCCCCTTCCCATTAAGCCGTCCATTACAGATTATGCAGGTCTTCATCTTATAGCAAGGAGAGGCAAGGGACTAGGCATGACTTAAATCACATCTTTCTATATTTAATGCAACATTAACCAGATTTTTGCAAAAATTAATTTAGTTGGAGAACCTATTCAATGGCCTATTGTAATTGTATACGGCCAATTTGCATTTGATAAATCTGAAGTCATTAATAGAAAATTCCCCTTGATATACATCAAATAGATTGATCATAGCTGATGAAATTGTTTGCATTTTTAATATATTAAATCCCCAAAAATATAATAATACTTTATTGTAGGAATAATAATAATAATAAAAAACAATAATAATAATGTAATTATAATGTAATAATAATAATGTAAATATAGTGTAGTAATAATAATAATGTAATCATAATGTAGTAGTAGTAATAATAATAATGATAATAATCTAATTATAATGTAATAATAATTATAATAATAATAATAAATATATTAAAGGGGTTTTCCTGCCAGTAAAAATTGATGGCCTTTCCTCCGATCCGATTCCTGGGACCCCTGCCGATCAGCTGTTTTGAAGGGGGTGCACAGGTCGTACGAGCACTGGATCCCTTCAAAACAGCTGATCGGTGGGGGTCCCAGGAGTCAGACCTCGACCATGGCATACCCGGAGGATAGGCCATCAATTCTTACTGGCTGGAAAGCCCCTATAATATACCCAAAATATGGAATGGTCTATGCTTTTTAACACAAATCATTACATCTATAGCCATTTTACAGGATAATTATTACAATAAGTGTCATATAGGAGGCTCTTCTATGTACATGAACAACGTGAAAGTGTTGTAATAGATTACTTTTATGCTGCTGTTACAGACCCCATGCAGAGTTAGTAACAGGGACCCCCACCATGTGCCATTTAAAATACTGTCTTCTTATATGGCGTAGGAACCATTGGGCCCCTTCAGGCTCCAGTGCCTGGTTGCAAAGACAATCTCTGCACCCCCTATAGCAATGCCCCTGCTGTTTGTCTTCTGGCATGGTCAGTGTCATCATAGGGATATTGTGTGAATCCAAATCACAATGTTTTCTACCTAAATGGCTTAAATAGTAATAGTTATGTGGATATGTGTGTGAAAATGTAAGCAAATTGTGATTTGGGCTCACACAAATCCCTGTGAAACCACTAAACTTGCCAGAACACAGGACAGGGAGTATTGTCATGGGGATACAGGATTAGGCCTCCAAACATCTGCCCATTGATTTGAATGGGAAAACGTCCGGGCGTTTTTTTTAAGTGGCCGTTGAAAAAACAGCGCATAAAAAAAACGCCCTTTAAAAAGAAGTGCATGTCACTTCTTGAGCCATTTTTGGAGCCGTCTTTCATTGGGTCAATAGGCAAACAGCACCAAAAACGGCCGCAAAAAACGCCTCAAAAACGTTTGTGGTTTTAAAAACGGATGACGTTTTTCCCTTGAAAACAGCTCCGTATTTTACAGACGGTTTTCGTTTTGCGTGTGAACATGGTCAGGGACATGTGATGTGGAACTCTCGGATATCATTTGCTGATAAACAAAATGTTGCTCATCTTGGCTCCGTCCTTTAGCTGCCATGAATACTTCAGACACCTTGGTTTCTTTCTGGCAATGCTATGATGAGCAGTGTGTGTGTGGCAATCATCGGTGGGGTTGAAACACGTTCCGCTCACTATCTGGGATAAAATCTATAGTATAAGCAATCCAGACCTGGAAGGCAGAAAACTTCTCTGGAGTGGGAAGGAATGAAACACTAAAGAAGCTGAGGTAGCGGCAATTACAATTGGAAGGTGTTAGTAATTTATACCCTTCCCTTGCCAAATGGGCAGCGAGGAAATTATAGGTTAAAATGCCATGTATCCCAACCCCACCCTAATAAAATTTTAATTACAAGAATTTGATCCAGAAACATTGTACTAAAGACCCAAATTCTGATAATTCTGTTCCTTTCTCTTGTATAATATCGTAATACTATTTCAAATGTATGCATGTATACAGCCCCCGATCCTGCAGCTGGCAGGCTGCCCACAATTCCCACCTACAAACTGAATTGGTCAGTTTGGAGGTTCAGTGTGAAAGAATACACGATTTGAGCCCGACCCTCTTAGCTATGGCGAAGAGAAACATCCAAAGTGGTTGACTACTGGTGCCTACTGTAATCAATGGACACCCATTGGTTTTAATAGGCAGCGTGTAACTCATAAAGGAACATGAAAGCCCAGAATTTATTTTACAAGTAGACAGAAGAAAAACTTATCCAAACTGTCTGTCAGTCTGGGGAATTTTCCTACTTGCTTCAGAAACAAATAGTCTTGTGGAACAAAAGGTGTTAATTTCCTCCTGATCTCTTCCATTTTTTAGCAGAGGGGTGGAGATTAGACAAAGGGGCGGGACTTACTATTTCTGGTCTCTTACAAATCAGACAGATTCTTTAATATTCTTTTATATTTCTCATAGTTTGATATGCAATAGGATCAAAGTAGTGGAGGATATTGAAGTGGTTGGTTTGAAAAAACATTCTCAAATATCCTATTATGGCATTCTGGCTTAATAGTGAGAAGTCCCTATTGGGACCTTCATCAATTAGCTTTAGCTGAGTGGCTACAAAAAGCACCCTTTTCGCTGGAAGACCTGTCCAGTGCATGAAACGCACGGACCACCCATTGATATCAATAAGAAACATGTAATGCTTCATTTCTCCTGTGGAGGTGCTACAAGGCAATTGAACACTTGCTGCAAGATTTCTCTACTGATCAGATAACCCCTTTAAAGGGAGGATTGTTGGGTTTTTATATTCTCAATATATAAAATCTTTAAATAGGCAAACGATAGCACCCCCAATAATAACTGATCCCAGAGGATCCCAGCAGCAGAATACCCCACTAACAGTTGGTCTTGGATAAAAAAAAAGGTTGGCAAGTGTCAAAGCCAAAATGTCTAGAGTCTTTTAAGAATAAGATTCCTATCATCTATTAAAATTTACTTTTCAAACATTTTCTAATACATGAAATGTAAATATTCAAATGCCCACATACACATACGGTATGATCTTCATCTAAAGAAAAAGTTTATCGTAATTTAATTTAATTTAATTTAATCCAAGACAATTGATTTATTACGGTTACGGACGATAAAAGAGATAAAAGAGATAGAAGAGATTAAAAGTTATTAGTATCTAAAAAAATAAACATATGTCACATTAACACGGGGATTAATGCCATTCCTCACAATATTTTAATTGATAAACCCATCAAGTCTGATCTGCGCTAATGATATCCTTATCTGCCCAGTCACACCCACATTCTGTGGGGTCGTACCCCTTTTCAACAAGCCTTGACACCTTTTACATTATAGTATTACAACTGTCAACTAGAAATTGGAAAGTTTGACAAATACGTTCTTACCTTAAAACAAATAGCAAGGTTTCTAATAATTGCTTGGCAGTTGCGATAATGCATGTGGTATGAATCATAAGAGCTACACTAAAACAAAAAGGCACCTGTGGCAACAAAAGGGGCATCACTGGGCAGCAGCATAGGCAACATATTTTTTTACTTCTGACCACCGCCATTGCAATGAAGATTTATTGCAATGCAAAGTAAGAGGGCATGAGGAGATGTGATGTCACTAAATGCTATATCACATCCCAATGTGTGTGCCAATGTAGTTATTTCATTAAAGGACAGGGCTAGATTATAGGGAGGGCAAATCCCAGAGGGCCTCCATCATTTAGGGGCCTACACCACAGCTGAAGTCAACTACTACTCTGATGTTAGGCTTGAAAACCTAGGACCTGAGCACTGTTACCGGAGAATGGTCTCATTTCTTTTAAAGCAGTGTATGGCGGTATTATTAGTGCACTGTATTGTATTAGTATTTTGGTATTATATAGTTCTATCATTTTCAGCCTGGTTGTTCTCTGCTAGTGCCCATGTCTTTTTTTTTATTACATATTGCATTATTTTATTATTATTGGGCACACAGGTCATTTCTTTAATACATTCGTATAAGAGTTTTGTGAATCAAACCATAAAAACTGTCCCTGGCCATAAGCGATTGGCTCCAAATAATTTTCAAATTGAAAGGTTATTTTGTTCAAGTCTGCCTACACCAGGTTTTCAAGTTACATTGTAATCTTAAATATAGCTCCTTTTGGCAAAGTGACAAATTTAAAGGGGTTGTATGAAGTTATCATAAAGATAAAGTCTCCCTCCTCTTTTGTCCATGGTCTGTGTTTGCTTTTGCTGCTCAGCCTCATTCACTTAATGAAGCCAAGCTACAATACCAGACACAGCCTATGGACAAGTGTGGCGCTGTTTCTGGAAAAAAATGCAGATCTGTTTTCTTACAACCCTTCAGACTCAAACCCAGGCAGGTTCTTTACGAAGGCTAGGAGACCACAGTCATACTAAACATTATAACCCGAGAACATCCATAAATAAAATCATATATATATATATATATAGTAAGATATACTTATTGACTTTAAATCGCTATTGGTGTATTGTATGTATGACTTTAGGTTTATAGGTTTAGATTTTTTGCAGTTACATTTGTGTGTGTAAATGTCCAAAACACAACCTCCATGTTACATATGATATATATAACTCTTTTTATTGTATATGTGTATCACACATTTTATATATATATATATATATATATATATATATATATATATTGTAAACAAACACCATCTTACTGTCTCCATTCATTGAGAGAAGACGTGAAATATTTTAAATTCTTGGACCTTTGGTAACTTTTTCACACATCCTTATCCTGCTTTCTATATAAAAGAGCTTTATCTTGAGTGTTAGGACAATATTTTCATGTTTAGATTTTTATCTTCTAATAACACTCTTGGGTTTCAGAATCCAAACTACCCTTTGCCTAACAATTAATACCAGATTTGCAGTGAGACCGGCAGTCATTCCTAATTAATCCAGGGGTTTAGATCCAGGCCAGTGAGACGTCATTCATTAACAGCAGAGATAGAAAATCTCTACTAAATGGCTGGCTTTTTTATGTGTATGTGTTTTCTTTTTCTTTTGAAAACACTGGGCTAACTCTTATAATTTGGAAAGGCTACGATGTATCACTACTGTTCTTTGTCTGTGTGTGAGGTCGTGGTCATTCATCTATACTAGTGTGTTCACCTTTAAGAAAACACTTTTGTATTACTCCAATGTATCTTATAAAAAAAGTAGTAACTTTGCAAATAGTCTCCATTAAAAATCTTCTACCGTTTTGTGTCCACAGCTCCCATGAAGATCTGTGTGTCTCCATGGTAACAAACCGCAAACAAACCCTGTCTAGTTGGATACTACAGTCATACGTCCCTTACATCTGGCGTACAAATATTCTATAGAATAGCAAGAACTAGGGGACAGATCAAAGGAAGTATGACTGAAGGATCAGGTTTTGTTTGTGTTCTGTAACTAAGACACATAGGTCTGCGCAGGAGCTGTGGACACAAAACGGTTGCATATTTTTTATCAACTATTTTATTTTAAATACATACATACATACAAGCCTAATTTCTTATATTAGATGCATTTCCTGTGAAGGTGGGCATACTCTTTAAGAAAGTTAATACATTAAATATGTTACTTGTTTTATTGCATATTATCCTCTTCATAAAACTTTCTGCAGATATTTAAGGAAATGTCAAGCTTATGACTTCTGTAGCTCTTTCCAGAGATGACTTGCAGGGCATTTCACCTTGACCTTAAAGTACATCTCATCTCACAAGAGTTTAGAAAAGTTCAGATACAGTGACTGTGCCAGTCTATCAACGAAATAACTCTGCCTCCTTAATTCTTCACCAAATATCAGCAAGCCCATAACATGACATTTCTTCCATCATGCTTCATAGAAAGCATCAAAGACTCCTCCAGCATCCTTTCATCTGATCCATGTCTCACATACACCGGTCAGCCAGAACATTAAAACCAGTGACAGGTGAAGTGAATAACATTGATTATCTGGTTACAATGGCGCCTGACAAGGGGTGGGATATATTAGGCTGTAAGTGAAGAGTCAGTTCTTGAAGTTGATGTGTTGGAAGCAGGAAAAATGGGCACGTGTAAGGATCTGAGCAATAATACTAGGACCACCCTTTGCCTTCAAAACAGCATCAATTCTTCTATGTACACTTGTACAGAGTCATGGATTTTGTAGAATTATAGTCTGGCGTATGATTAACCAATGATACCAAACACTGAAAGGCTCACACCGAGCTGAAACGTTGGATGTGGAATAAACAGGATCATTTTTTCACTTATTTGGATGTGCTGCATCAAATTCCTTTTTCTCCTACTTTATAGGTTCATTGGACCGTGACCCAGGTGTAATGATAGGGGTAGGGAAACGGACAAGTGAGCCCTAATCTACCCGCCACTCTGTCCCTGCCTACTTGCAACGACCCGCCCTAGGCGACGGGGTACAACTGGGCGGCGGTCCCTATGCTCAGTAAGTGCACGAGACAAACATACAAGGGAATATAAAGCAAAGGGAAAGGGGCAGTTGCCCACGGCAACACCGTGAGCAACAGAGTGGTGAACGAGCCAAGTCAAACCAGGAGAGCACGAGGTACCAGACGCAGAGCAGAAGAGTAGTCAGAAAGCCAGGGTCAGTATGGAGCAGGATCAAATAGTAGGAGCTGTAGCTGGGCCAGGAAACCACACGGAAAGAATCACAAGCAAGGAGGAACAGGAAAGGCAGGTATAAATAGACAGAGGGCGGGAGCTAGCTGAGTCTGGCCAGGCTGGGATAGGCTCTCCCACTCCTAAGCCTGCCAGCCTGAGTGGTGGAAGCTGGAGTCAGTCTCAGAGAGATAGACTCAGGTGAAGACTGATTACCTCTGGAAGTTAACCCCGAAGCTGTGCCTGGCAGATCCTTTACACCAGGAGGCATGCACCCACTCTATTCACTTGTCCGGTGCTGCTGATCGTTTGCTTGGCTTAATGGTACCAAACAAGTGATAATGATCATCATTTTCATATGTAGAATGAAACACAATCATTAACTGTAACAGAAATAGCTGTGTGGGAGGCTTAAAACTGGCCGAGGAACAGCCAAACTCTGCTACAAAGCTGAGGTTGTGGAAGACTGTTTCATGACACAGGTCCACCATGGGAAGACTGAGAACAGCAATAAGACACAAGGTAGTTATACTGCAAGGTCTCTCCCCCACGTAATGATTTTAATGAAGACTGGGTGTTCAAGATGTGCTGGGTCAAAGTATCTCCATATATATATACACACACATATATATATATATATATATATATATATATATATATATATACACATACACACACACACACACACACACACACAGTTATTAGGTCACCCCTCAGCAGGCTTTTTTCTAAACTGAATGACCCTAAATTTTAAAATCGTATTATTAATATTGTGGTCCACCTATTTCATTTATTACTATGCCTTTCTTTTGCACTGTTGCCCAAAATTCTACACAGTATTCCATGTGCGTTCTGACTAGGGATTTAGTGGTAGAACTAATGTATGTTTTCATTATTTGCATCTTTGCCCCGTTTGATGCAACCCATGATCTTATTTGCCTTGGCAGCAGCTGCCTGACATTGGTTGCTACAGTTACATTTATTGTCAGATAAAAAGGCCTTGTCAGTGTTTTCCCATTTAGTATGTAATGGTGACATGTATTTTTCCATCCTAAGTGCATAACCTTACATTTATCAGTGTTAAACCTGATTTCCGACTTCTCTGCCCAAGCCTCCAACTTCTCCAGATCCATTTGTAACAGAATACTGTGCTCCTCCATGTTAATTACTTTACAAAACTTAGTATCATCTGCAATAAAAATTAAATTGTACTGTGCAATCCATCTACAAGGTCATTAATTGATATATTAAACACCATAGTCCCCAATACTGACCCCAGTGGTACCCCACTAGTAATAGTGACCTAATCTGAGTATGTAAAGTTAATAACCATCCTCATTGTCTATCACTGAGACCGTTACTTACCCACTTACACACATTTCCCCCATTCTTGTTTTATGTGAAACATTATGAAATGTGTTGGAAAAATCAAGATATATGACATCCAAGGACTCATCCCAATCCAGCACTTACCTTCCCATAAAAGCTGATCAGATAAGTTTGACATGACCAATCTCTCATATACCCATGCTGATATGGAGTTATACGTTATTTTCATTGACGCAACAGCCCCCTCCTCCCCATTAGCCCCCTGTCCACTTCTAGTAAACAATCCTGCCTGTATCAAATAAATTAAAAAATATATATTTAATTAAAGGAATTGCTTGAGATTAGCATAAAAGGTCTGCTCTTTTCCAAAAACAGCACCACCCCTATCCATGGGATGTGTCTGGTATTGCAGCTAAGTCCTTTTATGTGTACGTAGCTTAGCTGCAATACAAGACACAGCCTGTTTAGAAGAGTGGCACTGTTTCTGGAAACAAATCAGATAATTTTGTTTCTAATATTATATAATCCCTTTAAGCACAGGTCTTAATTCCATGACTACTAAGTAACACAGGTGCATGTTTAAAAAAAGGACTCAAATTTAAAATAATTTACCAGACCAATATCCTATGTTAAGCAAGTTTTGAGATTTATAGGAAATGTCAAATTTTTGTGTTATGTTATCACCTTCTTGGAATGGACCTAAATATTAATGTGAAGTCAAGCAGCAAATTAAATCATATTTTTCCACCGTCATATTCAGTTTGCACAAAGTATCTTGTTAAAGAATCGGTGCCATCTGGTCACAAAGTCCTTCAAACTCCTGATTTCTCGGATGCATTAGTTTTGAGAAACCCGACATGAAAAGCTCTCCCAATGGCAAATCAATAACATGCGGTCATATTGAACCTGGTCCTGTATGCAATCCATCCCCTTTGTGTCTGTAAAATACTATATCAAAATATCATTTATTAGCATGGAATTTTTGGCTGCTCTTGACACCAGTGGTTAAAATTTCCTGGGCGTTTTTTTTTTATTCGCTAACCTCCAAAAAGAAAAGATTTTTTTACTCTTTTTGCAGAGTCGCAAATTCCTCAGCTTGGAGAGGAGCACTGAAGAAAAAAAAGGGGTCTTTTTACGACGTGAAAAGAGAACGCATGTTTTAGATCCTATAAAAGGCTAATCCGTCTTTTGCTAAGACACTTCATTGCCTTAAAGCAGAAGACAAACGACATCATAAAAAGAGAACCAGTGTAGAAAAAGAGAGAAATAAGTCACAGCTAATTTTGGGCAATTTGCCTGAAAAACAGAGTTTTTCGTTTAACTCCGGGGGTTTGCAGAGCAGGATTTGTATACTGCAGGTTTTCTCAGCTACAATTCTTAACTAGTTCCCGACCGCTGGCTGTATTTTTACGGCCAGCGATCAGGGTCCTTAAAACCAGAGCCATAGACTTTTTACGGCTCGGGTTTTAACTTGCTGCCCGCGCGATCGGGCAGCTGAATGTCGGGTCTCTGGCTGTCAGTGACTGCCGGGGACCCTGAGGAGAGGATAGAAGCAGCTTTCGCTGCTTCTGTCTTCTCCGATCTCTTTCTACACAGCGCTCAATGAACGCTGTGTATAGGAATAGAGACAGCAGCAGCGGCGCTGTCTCTATTCCTCCCGATGATAATGTGACTAGTCACATGATCGCTGGGTGTCGTTACTGACAGACTGCTGCTGGGTCTTACTAGACCCAGCACAGTCTTATTCGTGACAATCGTCACTATGAGAGGGCTGATTTCACCTGTAACTGGGGCTGCTGTGCAGCCCCAGTTACAGTGGAAAAACAGTGGAAAAACATGGTGTAAAAGAAAGAAAAAAAATATATAAAGTTCCCCAAAGGTCTTTTTTGACCTTTGAGGGACAGACCATAGTAATAAAAAAATAGTAAAGTCAAGTGCAAAAAAATGTAAATAATAAATACACATAAAATACCCACCCCAAAAAAAAACAACATTCCCCCTCCCCCGCCAATCATTGTTGTGACGCTAGCGCTGACCCAATTACCCTAATATAGACATGTAATATATTTAAATTTACGGTAAACAATGACGATTACAAATAAAAGGTCTATTTTAGGGTAAAAGTATGTTATTACCAAAAAAAAATAGCTGAAACGTAAAAAAGCTTATTTTTTTACTATTATTTTCAAACTTTATGAATAAAAATTCTAAAATATAAAAGGTGTGTATAAAAACGATTAAAAAAAAAGAAACCTGCATGGTCTACGGAAAAAACGTCGCAAAAATCACGTCGTTAGCCCAACAAATAAAAAAGTTATAGCCATTTAACTAACACGTGCTAAAAATAGCTAAACGGTGTCTGGTCCTGAAGGCGCAAAATAGCCCGGTCCTGAACTGGTTAAAATACTGTACCAGCCAGATTCACCTCAATAAATGTCACACAGCCCGACCAATGCAAGTCACTGGTCTGATTTACTTTCTACTATGATGACATAAGACCAAGCCTACCAACCTGAGGTCTCTGCAGGGTTATGGCTTGGCCTTACTTCTTCTAGGGGCAAAGAATCAGTTTGCTGCCTGCGCCCTGTATGTGAATACCCTAGCAAAAGCATTGGTTTATTGGCACCCCACTGGCAACAAGCACATGGGGTATATTCCCCATTAAATCCTCCCTAGCTACATCTCTGCAGCATAAGTATGCAGTTTTGGGCCCTCAAAACCCTCTTCATATTTACTGTACTACTTCACTTCTCCAGTACCGGTGGTAATAGGTAGACACTATTACAAGCTAACCCTTGAAAAGAGTTAGTAAAATCCATTCATCAGGCTTACAGCAAATCAAAGGGGTTTTGAGGAATCAATGGAAAATTAATTCACCTCAATGTGTGAATAATGGAATGGATTATATATTAACTTGCCGGTACTGAACTATATGTGTATCTTTATTCACAGCAGGGGGTGCTGGGAAAAGAGATAATCCTGAAAAAAAAAAAAAAAGAACGTGAATCAATCTTTAAAGGCCCTATTACACCAGCCAATTTTGGCCGGTGCAGCGAGCGCAGATCAACGAGACAGCTCGTTGATCGGCGCTCGTTTGCTCCTTTTACAAGGAGCTATGTATGGGGACGAGCGGTCGTTACTCCGATCGCTCGTCCCCATACATTATTATCATGTTGGCAGCGCATCTCCTTGTTTACAGAGGGAGATGTGCTGCTGACAACGATAATTTTTAACTCTTTTAAAACTATATGATCAGTAGATGAACGAGCGTTTGCTCGTTCATCTGCTGATTGCTGCCCTGTCTATAAATCGTTTGCCCAATAATTGCCAAGTGTAAAACCCCCTTTATTGGCTAGGTTTGGGTCAGGTGTCATCTGTTTAGTCACATAGAAAGTCCCAATGGCTTCTGCTGGGGCTCTTTTGGTACCCAACATGAACATTTCTCACCCACTAGACTTGTCTATTTTGTTTTTTTTACTTAATTTGTGCAGAATAGTTGGAGATGTCTGTTTTTTGGTTTTTTTTAAATCTTGTAAATATTCAAGTGACAGCTGGCAGCTAATTGATGCTAAAGTTTAATGTCATTGCCGGGTGTCAATATGCCAGCTCGCTATTAATTGATAAGCCAGGTTTGAAATTTGCTTCTGGCGAATTTATGAGAGTAAAACGCAAATTGATTCTACAATAATATTCTATGGACCAATAAATCAGGCAAAACATGAATTGTTCAGCAACCTCATTAAAAAGGCCATCTTCAGTCGCAAAGTATCTGTAGATACAGAGGAGAGGAGAGAGATTGGGGAGGAGGGAATGATGCTGCAGTGTCTCTGTCTGTGTGAGGGACTCATGCTGTGAGAGGGGAGGAGGAGCAGCCGGAGGAGACGTCTTATTGGACAGAGAACACAGCACACTTCTCCAGCTCCATAACAAGAAAAGTACGCCTACTCAGCATAGTCATAGAGAGAAAACTTGCATTTATATAAATGATGTTAAGGGAAGAAATCGACCCAACATATCCAGGCTAGACACAACATTTCTGGCTGCAGTACATCTATTACACATCTACAGCTGCAGGTACTTTTTAATAAGTCTACAATCAAATGATTGCTCGACATGACTATATTGTCTAAGCACAACACAATACACAAGTCTGCACAATGTAGCTTAAACATATCCACAAGAACGTTCAAGGTCAAACTGACGTTGTCTTGAAACATTCAGCTCTGTACAAAACAATTATACAGCAAAGGAATGATAGAAGAAAGAGAGCTAGCAGCAGGGAAACAGAGGAGAAGAACTCCATGAAAGAACATGGTCTAAATTATGAGTCTATCCTGTCACTGGAAAATGTTAACCATTGTATGCCCATAAAAAGAGATCAAATATAACAATGACAAACTACCCAAACTGAGCTTTGGGAAAGTTAGTCTTTGCTGTCCTTGCATTCCAGTATAACAAGGAAATAAGTAGCTGAAAAAGATGCTGACTGTGTGAGAGTTAGTAGCAAATTTTGTTGGATTCTAAACAAGTAATATTTTGCACTGGGTCTTATACAAAGCACCCCATTTCATGGTCTTTACTGCCCCTTTAATAATTTTACAAAGCGTTAAGGTTGCTTTTACAGTCTGTTTAAATAGCTCCTCAGACAGCTTATTTTATGCTCCAGGGCCATGTTGCATTGTCCGCATAAGATCTGCTGGTCACTCATTTTGTTGGCTGTTCTTCCATTCTTTGGAATCCTGAAGAAGGAATGTGGTTTCCACTTGATCACAGATGATTGTTTCTGTTGCTGGTGAGACCCAAGCACCAAGGGGCCACTACTAAGGATTAAGCCTGTCCTTAGTACCTACACTCATTGCTGCTGGCCTATATTACAGTTTCATCCAGGGGTGAACACAGACAGCAGAGGGCCCGGCCCCTATGTAAGAACAGTATATTGCTCTCCATTAGCTCATCATAGAATATCCACCCTAAGTCTCTTTAACAGCCAAAAAGTAACAGCGAGGTATGAAATTCCTTAGCTCAGTTCCTTACATGTAATCTTATAGACAGTAGGAAGCTGTGAGCTGCTTTAAAGGTGGCAATGGACTCCCATTATATTAGACCCTTGTAAAAGCTGCTTGCCGAAACATAGATTGTCCATACTATGTCCTTAGCATATTTTTCTCTTTCCAATGTTATGGGAATCATCATCATCTTTGCCTTCTTGTGTACCATAAAAATGTAAGGAGATTAAGGACGATTGGTTATTTATGGATATTGGGAAGATTGCTTGCTAAAGAAGTAATTGCAAATTGGGTCAATGCTTCCTGTAACAGCACACTAATATCACCACTACCCTATGGTACCAATAGTACCCCAGATTTGGATTGACCACCAGATGAGTCAACATCATGAGATGCAACTAAGAAAAAAATAGGCACCAATGGATATAGAATGGTAGAAGAGACTATTGCCAAGCTAAAAGCCTGGGAAAATACTTAATTAAACTTCAGGAATTCATGGACAAGCATGGTCATCAGATTTTCCATGAACAGGTAATCTAAGCTAGATTTAATTTATGGTGACCAGATCGGAATATAATGTACTTGGCTGAGTTATCAAATTTTAAGCTTTTTGCTACTGGTCAAATGAAACATATTCTTTTAGAGACAATATCCCAAATTGGGAGGGTTGATCCAACTTATTCAGAAAAGTCATCATGATATGAAGTGCTGTTATATGACATTGTACCGGTTACCTTTAAAAATTGTTTTTAATTCATCTACTCAGAGATTGAGGATTCAACTTAGTGGGACGATGTTTCACAACTTTGTCTATCAGCCAAATCATAACTTATCACCCATAAGATATGAACTAATCAGTCATTTATACACATTAGTATAAGTCTAAGGTAGGCCTAGGACAGGCAGATGCAGGAGGATACATCTAGTCATACTAGGACCCCTTGAGAACTGGACACCATTTATTTCTACTACAGAAGGATTGTGTCCTTAACGTTCAGATTATCCAACATGTCAGAAATCTCCTTGTGTGATTCTGTTTGCCAGGAGTGCTCAATATTTCCACATGCATTGCTTTATTCACAGTATAGTCTTTAGATCACAATGCACAGGTTTCTACAGAGATGAGCAGGCCCCATAGCAAAGATGAAACCCCCATCCGGTGCGGGTTAATACCACTACATCACTAACCACCTTCGATAGGAGGACTTGATGCTTGTTTTCCCCCGCATCTCCTTTCCGTGATCCTCGAGTTAACTTCCCACACTCTTGTCTGCTAACGTGGTAGTTCCTGGAGAGAGTAAATCTCTGCACAGGTTCTCACCACCCATTAAGATATGCCATATAGCCAACCTGGGCTGGGCTCCATCTCTCCAAGGGCCTATAGAAGCCAAATAGGCTGCCTCTATGGTGCTTAATCCCTTGAATATGTATAGCGATCATAAGGTACCCAAGGCCCACCAATCAATCCTATTACTTAGTAAAGGTATTATATTGTAGAGTTTAAAGGGGTTGCCTGCTTTGGGCAATCCAGTTTTGTTTTTTTGTTAGAAGGGTTCCTCCGATGATAATCTGATTACAAGGGGTCCTGCTGCTGAGAGCTCCAGTGATCATCTGTAATCTTTAAGGGAACCCAGCAGCAAGTGTTTAATTTCCCTGCAGCGCCACCACAGGGCAAATTAAGCATAATTCCCATTGAAACCAATGGGCTGTCTGTGTAAGGCACAGACATGTTAAGTCCTCCTGATTGAAAGACATTCGTTGATTTAGTGTTTTTGGACTTTGCAAAGGCATTTGACACTGTCCCCCATAGACGCCTAATGGGTAAATTAAGGACTATAGGTTTAGAAAATATCGTTTGTAATTGGATTGAGAATTGGCTCAAGGACCGTATCCAGAGAGTTGTGGTCAATGATTCCTTCTCTGAATGGTCACCGGTTATAAGTGGTGTACCCCAGGGTTCAGTGCTGGGACCACTATTATTCAACTTATTTATTAATGATATAGAGGATGGGATTAATAGCACTATTTCTATTTTTGCAGATGACACCAAGCTATGTAATATAGTTCAGTCTATGGAAGATGTTCATGAATTGCAGGCAGATTTAAACAAACTAAGTGTTTGGGCGTCCACTTGGCAGATGAAGTTTAATGTAGATAAATGTAAAGTTATGCATCTGGGTACCAACAACCTGCATGCATCATATGTCCTAGGGGGAGCTACACTGGCGGATTCACTTGTTGAGAAGGATCTGGGTGTACTTGTAAATCATAAACTCAATAACAGCATGCAGTGTCAATCAGCTGCTTCAAAGGCCAGCAGGATATTGTTGTGTATTAAAAGAGGCATGGACTCGCGGGACAGGGATGTAATATTACCACTTTACAAAGCATTAGTGAGGCCTCATCTAGAATATGCAGTTCAGTTCTGGGCTCCAGTTCATAGAAAGGATGCCCTGGAGTTGGAAAATATACAAAGAAGAGCAACGAAGCTAATTAGGGGCATGGAGAATTTAAGTTATGAGGAAAGATTGAAAGAATTAAAGCTATTTAGCCTTGAAAAAAGACGACTAAGGGGGGACATGATTAACTTATATAAATATATTAATGGCACATACAAAAAATATGGTGAAATCCTGTTCCATGTAAAACCCCCTCAAAAAACAAGGGGGCACTCCCTCCGTCTGGAGAAAAAAAGGTTCAAGCTGCAGAGGCGACAAGCCTTCTTTACAGTGAGAACTGTGAATCTATGGAATAGCCTACCGCAGGAGCCGTCACAGCAGGGACAGTAGATGGCTTTAAAAAAGGGTTAGATAATTTCCTAGAACAAAAAAATATTAGCTCCTATGTGTAGAAATTTTTCCTTCCCTTTTCCCTTCCCTTGGTTGAACTTGATGGACATGTGTCTTTTTTCAGCCGTACTAACTATGTAACTATGTAACTATGTAACCCCTCTCTACTTTATCTAACCGATGAGAGTCCAGACTGGGGGATTCTCCACCATTCTAGATGAGGGTTCATTCAGACTGGGGGATTCTCCACTATTAAGTTTGAATTCCCTAATTGGAACAACCCTTTAAGTAGTACATACATTTACTTTTAAGGTTAGTCCAACAATGGAACATGACATGATATACAGACATAAATTCTGCCATTATATGCAATAAAAAATTTATATTCTATCAATTTCCTGATGATTTTAGCTTATTAAAACCCACTTCACATTTTCCTATGCAAAACAGCTCTGAAAAGGAATAATTTCCTGTAAAATGTAAGCTGAACTGATTTTTATTTAATTAAACAGAATCAACTCTATATTTTTGGGGCCAGTTCAGTGGATTAGAGGAACACAAGACGACTGTGAATAGCTTAAAAAAATAACAACATGGGTGAATATTTTAAGTCTCTATAATTTCACTTTTTAATTAACTGGATTACTAAAAGATTAGTATTATATTACATTTCACACCACTGGCCAATAACATCTCAGCTGAAGCAAAAGTATTTTCAATTATATTTAAGGATTTGTATTGGGCTCACGTTAACCCTTTTTCTACGAAAAGCTGTTTTCAACAATTCTTATCAATTGTAGAAGATGAAATCCAAAAGCATAAATATGGCCACAGGCCCATAATTGATTCAAAAACATTAACCATGAGCAATACATTCGTGGTCAATATTATAGTCCTTTTAAACATGCATTTAGGTGGATCATTTGGCCAGATCAAATTATTTATTTTTAGATAACTAAATGTCAAATTGGATCCCCCACACCAATTTCACCAAAATGACTGATATATCATGAAATCGGATCTCCACAATATCGTGATATTGGAAATTTCTATTCTTGAATATGGAGGTCACTCTGAATGTGTGCCAACCTCACCGTTTATCCCTATGTTTGTAGGCTGTCACATCAATAAGAGTCATTCACCAGTCCCAAGGTCTGTATTAAAGCTTCTTATCCATGGTTATATTAGTGCTATCCCTCCAGGAAGGTGATCAAAGCTACATTTTGCTTGCTGTTAGTAAGGAATGGGTTTTCTATCATTTTTTATGTTTTGCGAAATATTGCAACATAAAGTTTGTGATGTCCAGCTCAGTATTGGTATTGTAATGTTACCCATGATGTTGCAGTGTCTTTATCTAATCCTATCAGATATTCCATTTAGTTGGGTATAAGGTAAAACAGCAGTGGTACAACCCAATAGGCGTACATCTGACCACAGTTCTCCAGCTAATGTCAATGGTAATCTTATATTGAAGAAGCTTTTAGCAGTGTATCCATCAATATAAAGCAGTAACATAGTAAAACACTTAATCATTCATTTGAATGGATTTTTTTTTAGTAAGTATATTCATTAAAAATAAATATGGAATTTAAATTGATAAAAAGGGGGAAGATTCGTAAATAGGAAAAAGTTACAAAAACAGGTTCCAGATGAATGTGGGCCATTGAGTTACACTGGGACTCCTGTCTACCCCATCCTTGGCTTGACGAGCCTAATCATGTACTGTATATCCGTATCGCTTGGGGCCTGTCCAAGCCTACTGGGCCCTGGCTCTGGCATCTGCCAAGGTCTGCCTATTTTCAACTCTGACCTTACTTTGGCTAACCACCAAATTCAGACACTATAAAGTTTGATAGGTGTTGTGCAGCACCCCTATGATCAATATTTGCTACCTCGCCTCTGCGACAACTCATATACTCATATCCAGGGTTGGCCAACCCAACCAGGGTACCAGGTGATTCTCCGATGGGCCCTGGCTCTGACACAATAACGGGCCCCAATAATTTAACAGAAAACAACCCCATTTGGAGGTGACTTTAGAGCCAATCACTTGCAACTAGGGTTTATTTCTTATGGGGTGATTCATTTATAACCTCTTAGACCTGATTTATGATACAGTATGTCCTGTGTGTACAAAGATAGCATCAAAAATGACATTGCAATTAAAAGTGGAGGTGTATATGTTCTGCATGGATGGAGGGGGGGACCCAGGGTCACCTCATCTGATGGGCCAAAGAAACCTGACACTGCTCCTCTCATGCATGCTATAGCCTAATGTCTATTATTTCATATGTACGTCACTGTACTAGTTTTATTCTGTGACTGATGTGCCAGTGCAGGTTTCCCCTTCTTGAAGTAATGATTAAATATATGAGTTTAAAAGAAAACCGCCCCAAAAAACGGTAAATCCCAACACAACTTTATCCAACATCATTGATGGCCACATCTGTGTGTGCATATAGAACTCATATACGTTTTCTGGGTTGAACCAATCCATTGTAATGTTGGCAACCAATATGAATGGCCAAATTTTAGGGGTTTCTTTTGTCTCCTTAACAAAATGGGCATACAGAATGCAGTGAACTTTAGAATAAAAATACCTGGATCCCATTCATTCCAAGGCCCACTAGAGGCCCCTTAGGCAACGTTTGTTCTCCACTCCACCAGAAACAAGTATATGGTTAGTTTAAGACTCTAGGGTATCTGAAATGTTTGGAGGCTTTAGTCAGGATACATCTAATGTATGCTTGAATTACGGTTATAATAATTATTTCATAAGTATGGTTCAAAATCATTATTATTATTAATGAGTATTCAATACTTGGAATTGTAGAACACTAAATATATATTTAAAAAAATTGGCAAAAAGATATTAGCAGGCCACAAGGTTTCTCAAAAGGACCAATGATCAATGATCCCTGTAACAACTGCATTTTTCGTGTAGCTCTTACGTAGTCTACCTGCGGTGAGCGCACTACGGGTAACTGCTTGAGTGCACTGAACTTCATGGAAGTAACATTTGTTAGTCATTAATCATTCAATGTAGGATATAATCAATCCTAGGCAGGATGGCGGCCAAGATCCACTTATCAGCCAGCTGGAAGTTTTTGATGAAATATCTCAAATGAGGCCCTAATAACAGTAAGCACATTTTGATTAATGAAAAATAAATACATTACTTGACCAATACTTCTGTTATCTCTTGGACTGAATATCACATTTCGTACCAAATTCTCATAAGTGAAAAATGTCCCATAATTTATCTGTAATTGATAGAGGCGTAACTTCAAGCTTTTGGGCCACAATGTAAAATCTGTAACAGGCCCCCAACTATCATACGACATTTATGTTATTGGTATCCTCATATAGGAAAAATTGGCTTTTTGGGTTCTCCCAGGCTCCAAGGCCCAAGTGCGACCAAAAGCATAGTTACACAATGATCACCTTAGCCTTCTGTCTAGAGAAGCTCCCTTTCCTTAATTATTTGCATATTTTCCCATTGGCTGGAAGGGTCCCTATATATACTAACTGTGCTGTTTTTACGGTACCATAAAGGGGAGCTAAACCAAAAAGTGAAGAGAAATGCAGTAAACATTTACCTGTCCTGCAAGCTCCTTGTAGAGAGAATAAGAAGTTCTTCAAAGTCCCATTCATCTTTGTGAACAACATTGGCAGGGTCCTACTTGGTGGAACTGGTGTCCCATTGACAACGCTGTGTGGGGAGGTTTCTGCTACAGCAAGCTGCCTTCTAGCCAGAGATTGGTCTTATGTGATGTCTATGAGGAAGGGGTAGATAAAAAATAAACGTCTCCTTCACGCCCAATTTGGAATTTGTTTCCTGTTTTACTTGAATAGCCAATTAATTTTAAATTGTACCAGTGAGTTCTAATGGATGCTACATTTCAGAAAATATTAGGGAATTGCTTGAAAAGTAATCCTAGGGGGATGTTTAAGTTTCTCCTGTTAACCTACATTCCATGTAGAAAAACTACAACTCTCAGCATGCCCTCCCAGATATAGAGAATAGGATGGATGATGTAACTACATTGTGAAGATATATGAACAGAGCAAACAATTTACACCGTACGATCTCTACATTCCAGAGGCCCTGGTAAAAGAATGGATTAGTCCCAACCCAGGCAAAAACTTATTTTCCAATTGTTAGGAGACGCCCTTTAAATAAAACGGGTGCACTTACTTTTTTGTAATATTTAACATACAAAACATAGATGTTTCGAATGGTTAGTCAATAAGAAGAAATCATACCTATCCAAGATCAAATTTTAGAAAAAAATTGAGCTGGAGATGTGCCAACTATAAACTATTAACCTACCACAAAGATTTTTATAGCGAATGTGTCATCAGAAAATTGCCTATTTTTAATTTAAGTTTTTATGTTAAACATATTTTTTTAAGAATTTCTAGCGATTTTTTTAAATTATGATCTACGTCATTATCTATATTAAAAAATAATCCTAAAATCTGGTAGTTTTCACTCAGCCACTGAGGCTCACAATAGACTGACACTTCCTGTTCTGTAGAGATCACTTCTCAGAGGCAGGATTAGGGCAGATTCAGACGAACGTTGCGTTTTTGCGCGCGCAAACAACGCAGCGTTTTGTGCGCGCAAAAACCATTTGACAGCTGCGTGTGTCATCCGTGTATGATGCGCGGCTGCGTGATTTTCGCGCAGCCGCCATCATAGAGATGAGGCTAGTCTACGCCCGTCACTGTCCAAGGTGCTGAAAGAGCTAACTGATCGGCAGTAACTCTTTCAGCACCCTCGACAGTGAATGCCGAACACAATATCGAGAAACCTGTTAAAAAAAAAGAAAAAGTTCGTACTTACCGAGAACTTCCCTGCCGTTGCCTTGGTGATGCGTCCTTGGTGACGCGTCCTTGGTGATGCACCTCTCTTGACATCGGGCCCCACCTCCCTGGATGACGCGGCAGTCCATGTGACCGCTGCAGCCTGTGCTTGGCCTGTGATTGGCTGGAGCTGTCACTTGGACTGAATTGTCATCCCGGGAGGTCAGACTGGAGGAAGAAGCCGGGAGTTATCGGTAAGTCAGAACTTCGTTTTTTTTTTACAGGTTCATGTTTATTGGGATCGGTAGTCACTGTCCATGGTGCTGAAACAGTTTAACTCTTTCAGCACCCTGGACAGTGACTATCTCCTGACGTCGCGTACTGGAAAATTTTTTGCCGGGTTCGGCCAAAACGAGTTCGGCCGAACCCGGTGAAGTTCAGTTCGATTGTCCGGGTTCGCTCATGTCAAAGACACTCCATTTGGATGTTTGGAAACAGAAAAGCACGTGGTGCTTTTCAGGTTACATTCATCCTTTTGACAGCTGGTGTGCTGTTTCAGTCGGTTCGCACGGAAGTGCTTCCGTGCGACCTGCGTGGTTTTCACGCACCCATTGACTTCAATGGGTGCGTGATGCGCGAAATACGCGGAGATATTGAACATGTCGCGCTTTTTGCGCAGCTGACAAACGCTGCACAAAAAGCACGGACTGTCTGTACTGCCCCATAGACTTGTATTGGTCTGTGCGTGGCGCGTGAAAACCACGCGGCCCGCACGGACCGAATACACGTTCGTGTGAATCCCCCCTTACACTGACAGGTAACACTTCTATATAGATAACACAGGATCCACCACTCATAATAGACTGATCTTTCTTGTTCTGTAGAGATCACTTCTCAGCAGTCATCTCATTATCATCACCGGCAGGATTACAATGACAGGTAACACCTCTATACAGATAACAAAAGATCGACCATTCATAATAGACTGATCCTTCCTGTTCTGTAGAGATCACTTCTCAGCAGTTATCTCATTATCATCAGAGGCAGGATTACAATGAATGGTAACACCTCTATATAGATATCACAGGATCCAACATTTTCAATAGATGATGGCCACTGCTCCCTTCTAGCACAATGACCTGTACACAGGTCACAGAGCATGCCTAAAAACAAAGTCAATGGGTCCTCTCCTGTTCACAGGTTCCTATGGTCTATGTGACTGCTGTAAAGCATTTCTCTAAATGTTGTTAACAGTAGCTCAAGCAAGATGGCTGCCCCCATAATCATGTACAGAAAATTGAATTAAAAAAATTTACAATCAAAAGATAAAAAATAATTAGAAAAAAAAGATTATCTTTCACTATCTGGTTTTAATTAGGAAAAAAACTATAGATGATAGATTCCCTTTAACCCTTGCAACTATGTCAAATGTCTACAGTAATCTAGCAAACATAATTAGTAATATTACTTTTGATAAAAGCATTCCGGCTCATTTTAATCTCTTTCACTAAATTAACCAAGTCCCCTTGTTATAGTTACAGTCCTGGGTATAAATCTATCAATAAATCTATCATGATCTTATTTGCCTTGGCAGCAGCTGCCTGACACTGGTTTCTACAGTTAAGTTTACTATTATATGGAAAACTGCAATAGTCTCATGTCTTAAATACTACACTTAGCAAAATTAATGTAGTTACATAAATGTCAAAGTTGGACCATGAAGACATAAAATCGGGTAAAATGTAAAATTGATGTTGAAGGGCAAAATTGTAGGTTGACTTCAAAGACAATCTTGGTGTTGTGGCCTGTCACTAATGTCTAAATTATTTTGCTTTAATGATGTTATCCGATTAAATCCTTCGACTAACATTATTTCGAGGTTTAAAGCTTAAGGGACCAGAGAACTGTCTCTGGAAACTATGCCACTCTGACATACGTCCATTGGTAAGATATTAGATTAAAAATAGAGAGACAGTTGTAGGGGTAGCCAACGTGATGGACAGCACACATTCAGCTGTCAGGGATTTCATCGCCTTCCCCTGACTGTCACCAGCATATCAACTTAATAGTCTGCTGGAGGTAGCGTGTCAGGAGCTACATCAATTTTTGAGGACAAAGCATGATTGAAGTTATCCAATGGATCCTTAAAACCTTACAAATAAATAAAATATAAAGACTAAAATAGTTGTCATTTTGCTTAATATGATCGACTGTTTTTTTCTTCTTCAAATATATAAATATTTTTTTCAGCTTAAAAATACATTAAATTTTCCCCTCGGAAATAAAAAAATTAAATATGCCCTTAAGTTATGATCTTCTTTATATAAATTCATCTTCATTGATATAAATTACCGTTATCACTGAGGGAAGCTGCCGTTAGCCATACATTTTCACTGCAATGAATGGGTAACCATGTAACACAAAGATGGACCAGCTCCGCCTAGGTGAGAGTAGCTCGTTGTAAGAGGCTCTCTACTCTGGTTCATAGATGACGATCCTTGTTTTTGGCATCTATATGGCCTAATAGGGCACATGGAAGGGGGTTGTAAAGATAGGACAGCCCTTTAGGGACTTACTATATATTTTTTGTTTTTTGTATTTTATTTTATGGAAAACGCCCTTTAATATAATTATAGACAAAGTGAAATACAACTCCAATAATTGATATAGTGTGAAATATTCTTTCTACAGTCATTGAATAAATGTCTCAGTCTTCTGGTGTCCATCTGACGGCCTATTGAGGCCCCATGCACACGACCGTATTCTTCATCTGTAATTACAGACCCATTCATTTTTATTGGCCACGGACACCTTTCAGTAATTTTACTGATGGGTGTCCGTGCTGAAAAAATTATAGCATCCGTCCTATTCTTGTCAGTAATTACGGCAAGGACTCTCCCATAGAAGTTTATGGGAGCTTCAGTAAATACGGACGGCTACGGATGTGCATCCGTAAACCATCCATATTTACGGAAGCATTGCTAGGCAACACGTTGATGACATAATTTGAAGCCTCCCTCTTTTTTTACTGATCCGTATATACGGATCAAATACAGATGCAATACGGACGTAAATACGGATGTCTACGGATCCGTATTTGCAGACAGTATTTACTGATAGATGAAAATACTATCCCGTGCTGGGACCACTAGTATTCAACTTATTTATTAATGATAATAGAGGATGGGATTAATAGAACTATTTCTATTTTTGCAGATGACACCAAGCCATGTAGTATTGTTCAGTCTATGGAAGATGTTCTTGAATTGCAAGCAGATTTGGACACACTGAGTGTTTGGGCATCCACTTGGCAGATGAAGTTTAAAGTAGATAAATGTAAAGTTATGCATCTGTGTACCAACAACCTGCATGCATCATATGTCCTAGGGGGAGCTACACTGGGAGAGTCACTTGTTGAGAAGGATCTGGGTGTACTTGTAGATCATAAACTAAATAACAGCATGCAATGTCAATCAGCTGCTTCAAAGGCCAGCAAGATATTGTCGTGTATTAAAAGAGGCATGGACTCACGGTACAGGGATATAATATTACCACTTTACAAAGCATTAGTGAGGCCTCATCTAGAATATGCAGTTCAGTTCTGGGCTCCAGTTCATAGAAAGGATGCCCTAGAATTGAATAAAATACAAAGAAGAGCAACGAAGCTAATAAGGGGCATGCAGCATTTAAGTTATGAGGAAAGATTAAAACAATTAAATCTATTTATCCTTGAAAAGAGACGACTAAGGGGGGACATGATTAACTTATAAAAATATATTAATGACACAAACAAAAAATATGGTGAAATCCTATTCCATGTAAAAACCCTCAAAAAACAAGGGAGCACTCCCTCCGTCTGGAGAAAAATAAGTTCAACCTGCAGAGGCGACAAGCCTTCTTTACTGTGGGAACTGTGAATCTATGGAATAGTCACCGCAGGAGCTGGTCTCAGCAGGGACAGTAGATGGCTTTAAAAAAGGTTTAGATAATTTCCTAGAACAAAAAAATATTAGCTCCTATGTGTAGAAATTTTTACCTTCCCTTTTCCCATCCCTTGGTTGAACTTGATGGACATGTCTTTTTTTCAACCGTACTAACTATGTAACTGTCGTTTGCATGGGGCCTTAGTGCTTGTAGCCACCATGTGGACTTGGGCAACTTAACCAGAAGGTAAGTATGCAATATTAAAAATGAAGCGCCAACCATTCATGCACTTCACTCTACTTCACCTCTCTTCCAAATCTCTTTCCTCAATACTCATGAAATGTATTTGGGTCAACAAACCATCAACGACAAAGGGATTCTAGAGTTTAAAGCCTATCACATGTCTTCTAGGAGTGGGGTTGTCGCAATGTCCTTGTGCTATGGATCTCAATTAGACAAATGCCACATTGATTGTAGTAATCAAACTTCATGAGTTAACATAAATCTCTCCGCTAACTCATGAAATGTCACCATGACATCAATGGCTTTATATAGGTACTGTAAATCAGACACACAAGGCCTTGATAAAACATCATGTGAGACTGTAGGCTCATTGTATCTTAAAGAGGCTCTGTCACCAGATTTTCAAACCCCTATCTCCTATTGCAGCAGATCGGCGCTGCAATGTAGATAACAGTAACATTTTTTTTTCTTCCAAAAACGAGCATTTTTGGCCAAGTTATGACCATTTTTATATTTATGCAAATGAGCCTTTCTTAAGTACACCTGGGCGTGTTTAAAGTTATGTCCAACTGGGCGTGTATTGTGTGTGTACATCTGGGCGTTTTTACTTGTTTTACTAGCTGGGCGTTGTGAATGGAAGTGTATGATGCTGACGAATCAGCATCATCCACTTCTCTTCGTTACCACCCAGCTTCTGGCAGTTCACAGACACACAGCGTGTCCTCGCTCGTCCGACGCGATGAAGTTCCTGTGGGAGGAAGTGAGTGACGTCACAGCGTGATCTCACGAGGACACGCTGTGTGTCTGTGAACTGCCAGAAGCTGGACGTTGTGAATAGAAGTGGATGATGCTGATTCGTCAGCATCATACACTTCCATTCACAACGCCCAGCTAGTAAAACAAGTAAACACACCCAGATGTACACACAATACACGCCCACTTGTACATAACTTTAAACACGCCCAGTTGTACTTAAGAAAGGCTCATTTGCATAAATATAAAAATGGTCATAACTTGGCCAAAAATGCTCGTTTTTGAAAAAAAAAACACGTTACTGTAATCTACATTGCAGCGCCGATCTGCTGCAATAGGAGATAGGGGTTTGAAAATCTGGTGACAGAGCCTCTTTAAATTCCGGTCTGTCAGTTTTGAGGATAAAACCTTGGATTTTATGGTGAGTACCTGGACTCTCTTGCGGCTATGGAAGACCACTTAATAAAGGTCTTAGGGTATGTTCACACGGCAGCCTCCGTTACGGCTGAAATTACGGAGCTGTTTTCAGGAGAAAACAGCACCGGAATTTCAGACGTAAATGGCATGTGCAGGCACTTTTCGCTGTGTCCATTACGGACGTAATTGGAGCAGTTTTTCCATGGAGTCAGCGGAAAACGGCTCTAATTACGTCTCAAGAAGTGACAGGCACTTCTTTGACGCGGTCGTCTTTTTTACGGCTGCACGTAAAAAAAAGGACTGTCGGCACAGAACATCGTAAGACCCATTCAAATGAATGGGCAGATGTGTGCCGACGCTTTGGAGCCGCATTTTCGGACGTAATTCGAGGCTAAAACGCCAGAATTACGTCCGGAAATAGGGCGTGTGAACCCAGCCTTACACTGAAAGTCTCATTAAAAGCCATCCAGTTCCCAAATATTTCACTGGAGCCATTCTCAAATGCCGCAACTGACTCTAGAACCGTGCCCCAAGTGGCCAATTTACAGTGGAATAGCTTCATGCAAATACTGTAATAGGGCCCCCAAGGTTCCCATGTCATTCATAGTACTAATCTTCATATGGGACAGAGGGACCGTTGGGCACTGTCGGGAAACTGTGGACCATTTGTAACAGTAACTTCTCGAGTACCTATGCTTAGATAAAGTTTTGTTGAACCACACTGATATTAAGGCTTTATTCACACGAGCGTTGAGTATGTCTGTTTGATGGCTGTTAAAACATCAGCCATCACACGCACACTTTTTTTTCAATGGGGCCGTTCACACGGTCATTGTTTCAACGGATGTGAAGGGTCCGTTGAAATATAGAACCTGTTCTATTAGCTTCCTTTTTCATGGATCCCTCCATAGGCTCAAGTCTATGGGGATACATGAAAACAGGACCCGCACGGGGGCGCCTCAAATGTGAAAAACTTGATATTTTTCATGTCCAAGTTTCCCTACGCTCATGTGAATCTAGTCTAACACAGATAAAAATCAGCCTCTAAGAGGTTCTACTATTTGAACAATTCCTACATGTTAAAAAGATCTCTTAACAATAAGCTGATCACAAAGTGTCACCTGGCAGGGATCCCAAGGTGTACAGCTATAATCTGTGGGGAAACCTGGGAATAAGCATTCTATATCCCTGCAGCGCTTCCACAGGTGGAATTAAGTATTACACCGTGTCCATTCAAATCAATAGGATGTAATGCAGGACAGGGAGAGACAGAGAGAGAGATATAGAGGGATACAGAGAGAGAGAGAGAGAGAGAGAGAGAGACACAGAGAAACACAAAGAAAGAGAGAAACCGAGAGAGAGAGACCGACACTCTTTGTAACCACTCTCTAGTCTGGTCAAAAGATAACAATCCTAAACGGGACCCCCCTAACAACTCAGAATTTCCTAATAGAGTATATGAAAATAAGTTCTCTACACTGGACAACTCCTTTAAGTTGCACATATTTAATGACCTTCATTATGTTCCTTAAACCATCTGTTAGACGGCAAACTGTCCACTTTCCTTCAATGTATATTCCTACATTGCAAATAATAAATCAAGAAATGCTTTGAACGACAAAACAAATACCAATTTTCGTAAGATAAAAGAACGAGTCTGTCTTTTGAACATGGCAAGCTAGCTTATTTTGCAAGATTTAATATCTGCCCTTAGGTTTCCTTTTTATTTGATGAGCTTTCAGCAGGATTGAAGTGACAGTCTAGTGGTGTGCGGAAGCACATAAATACTCCATTTCTACATCCTATCAAAGAAAATAATATGGACAAAAATATTCAAGTAGAATTCTTGATTATTACTTTAACAGTTTTGATTTCTAGGGGCTGTAATGTGTTATGCTGCAGGCAATGAAATCAGTGGTACCGTGCGCTGCCTGCGGAGATTACGCAATAATAGTCCATTTGTCAATATGGTATTGTTTAGAATATATACAGTTGTCCATAATGCACTCATTATATCCAGTGGGATGTCTGCAACCATCTTGTAAGTTATAAAAAACAGTAAGTTGGAAGACTATTACATGCAACATCACAACCAATTGGCAGTGAGCTTTTTGATGTGATGTTCTGGTTTAAAATCAACTTAACCTCTTAAAAACTGCCCGCAGTCTTGACGGCGGGTGGTGCAGGACCTCAGTCTGCAGCGACGGCTTTTGGCGTCGCTGCAGTAGAGGGGGATTAACGACTGTCTTCTGTTTCAAGAAAGTAAGTTACTAATAGCTCCAGTTCTTAACGCAGTCTCCTGCTCTACAGCTGGAATCGGATAAACCGGCTTCGATTCAGGTATGGTCAAATGGGACTCCTCATTCCACCCTTTGATTGGGTCACCGGGTTTCTCAGTGATTCGATCAGAGACTGGGGGAACCCTCTACAGTCAGCCCTGGGGACCTAGGAAGGACCCCAGGGCTTTCTGTTCAGTAAGTCTGCTGATTTGGCACCTGAAGTGTCGTCTCAACAGAAGCCTGCGTCGTAACACAGAGTATAATTTGCTTGCATACAGGCTTATCCGGTTACAGTATGGCTTTAAAATAAAGATTAAAATAGTAATCCCTTAATGAGATTTAAAAATGTTTTTTATTTTTTTTAAATGTAATTATAAAAAGCGACCCAAAAATCCAAAAAGTATAAAATACATATTATTGCCCATACATTGCATACAAACAGAAAACCCACCATATTAAGTTTCCACACAACCGTAAGGCCCAATTCACACAGAGGTTTTTTTCGACTGATTTTGACATCAATCAACGGCAAAAAACGGCCGAAACAACCGCCCATTGAAATGGCGGAGGTGTCTTCCCATCTGTGGCGGTGTTTAGCCACTCGAGGTAAAAAAAACAGCAGCACGCTCTTTGTTGTCACTGTTCTGCCTCTGAGCTCCCATTAAAATCAATAGGAGACAGAGAAAGCGTTTTTTGCAGCGTTTTTTGCCCGCGGTGCTCAATGGCTGCGGGCGAATAAAGCAGCAAGAATTTGCAGGCAGGTCAAAATCAGATTTTTCTGCCTGCAAAAAAGCCTCAGCGTGAAAAGGGCCTAATAGTACAAAACAGGCTGACACTCCTGACAAATCATACATTAAAAAAAATAACAAATATTATGTAGTGAACTAATAAAGTAACACATACAATAGTTAAAAGAACATCGCATGCATAAAATGTGGTATCATTGAGGATGCCCAAAGTCACCCAGTATACAGGATAAACGTATCCCTACAAAATATGCAGAGTCTCCAAAATAAAGTGCTTGGTGCCATCAATAGTATAACCCATGTATAGACCTGGATATAAAGTGCTCGGTGCCATCAATAGTATAACTCATACATAGACCTGGATATAAAGTGCTGGGTGCCATCAATAGTAGAACTCATTTATAGACCTGGATACAAAAATAGGCTTGAGAAAGGCTCAGGTTGTGTGAGCCGAAACGGCGCACTTTTTGGGTCAATAAAGCACCCACTTTTTCACCATAAGCCTTTGTGAGAGCTGCCTATTTACTGCTTTTTGTGATTTATAGACTTGGATATAGAGTGCTTGGTGCCATCAATAGTATAACTCATACATAGACCTGGATATAAAGTGCTGGTGTCATCAATAGTATAACTCATGTATAGACCTGGATATAAAGTGCTTGGTGCCATCAATAGTATAACTACTGCATAGACCTGGATATAAAGTGCTTGGTGCCATCAATAGTATAACTCATGTATAGACCTGGATATAAAGTGCTTGGTGCCATCAATAATACAACTCCTGCATAGACCTGGATTTAAAGTGCTGGTGCCATCAATAGTATAACTCATGTATAGACCAGGATATAAAGTACTTGGTGCCATCAGTAGTATAACTCATACATACACCTGGATATAAAGTGCTTGGTGCCATCAATAGTATAACCCATGTATAGACCTGGATATAATGTGCCTGGTGCCATCAATAGTATGACTCATGTATAGACCTGGATATAAAGTGCTTGGTGCCATCAAGAGAATAACCATACGTCCCAAGTTTCAAGAATCACAAAAAGGGACAACTGTTGCGGCGTTCTCAGCGCATCGTGCCAATTTTTTTATTTTAAGCCATGCCTCTAATCCCACCCAATCCCCGCCCATACACACCCGATTAAGTCCACATAGTATCATGCTCCCATAGTGCCTCCCACACAGTATAATACCAAATAGCTGCCCCATCACAGTATAATACCAAATAGCTGCCCCTACACAGTATAATGCCCTCTAGCTGCCACCATACAGTATAATGCACCCATAGCTGCCACCATACAGTATAATGCCCCCATAGATGCACCCATACAGTATAAAGCCAACACAGATGCCCCCATACAGTATAATGCCCACACATTCTCCCATGCAGTATAATGCCCATACAGATGCCCCCATGCAGTATAATGCCCAAACAAATTCCCCCATAAAGCATACTGCCCCCATAGCTTCCCCCATACAGTATAATGCCCCCTTAGCTGCCCCTAGTACCAGTGCCCTTGTAGATAGTGACACAGTGCCCATGTAGGTAGTGCCACAGTACATTGCCCTCTTGCTGCCACCATACAGTATAAGGTCAACATAAATGTCCCTATACAGTATAATGCCCACACAGATTCTCCCATGCTGCATAATGCCCACACAGATGCCCCCATGAAGTATAATGCCCCATAGCTGCCCCATACAGTAAAATGCCCATATAGATGCTCCCATACAGTATAATGCCCCCATACAGTATAATGCCCCATAACTGCCCCATACAATATAATGCCCCATAACTGCCCCATACAGTATAAAGCCCCATAGCTGCCTCCAGACGGCATAATGCCCCCTAGCTGCCCTTATACAGTATAATACCCCCAAAGCTTCCCTTAGTGCCAGTGCCCTCTCGATAGTGCCACAGTGCCCATGTAGATAGTGCCCCTATATAGTGGCACAGTTTCCATGTTGATAGTGTCACCCCCCTGTAGATAGTGCTACCCCCGCCCTGTAGATAGCACCACTTGGAATCCCTCTAGGAGCGGAATCCCCAGCCAGAGCATAAGTTGGGGATTCCGCTCCTAGAGGGAAGCCCTGATGTCCCTGTCCATATATGGACAGTGAAGTCAGTGGCTACTCCGTGAGTGAATCCCCGTTGCCGACTAAGGCCGGAGATTCCGCTCCAGGAGGAGCCACTGCCGTCAATGTCCAAACATGGACAGTGACCTCAGGGGTTTCCTCTAGGAGCGGAATCCCTGGCCAGATCATCGGAAACGGGGATTCTGCTCAAGTAGTAGCCACTAATTGTGAAGCAGGGTACTATCAGCTCCCTGCTTCAGAATTAGTTCAGAGCGGAGGGAGCTCCTCCACTCGCCGAAAACTCCCCAGGCAACAGCGCTACTTTCAGCGCTGTGCTCGGGCAAGCCCTTGACGGTACTGTCCATATATTGACAGTGACGTCAGTGGCTAATCCTTGAGCGGAATCCCCATTGCCGACTCTGGCCGGGGATTCCGCTCATAAATGGACAGCACCGTAAAGGGCTTCCCCGAGCACAGCGCTTAAAGTTGCACTGTGTCCGGGGAGTCTTCGGCTAGCGGAGGAGCTTCCTCTGCTCCTTTGCTATGAACTAATTCTGAAGCAGGGAGCTGATGGTTCCCTGCTTCAGAATTAGTTTGACAGCGGGACATACCGCCCGAGACAGCAGGACAGCGCCCAGAATCCGGGACTGTTTTGGTGGCATCAATAATACAACTCCGGCATAGACCTGGATATAAAGTGCTTGGTGCCATCAATAGTATAACTCATACATAGACCTGGATATAAAGTGCTTAGTGCCATCAATAGTATAACTCATACATAGACCTGGATATAAAGTGCTTGGTGCCATCAATAGTATAACTACTGCATAGACCTGGATATAAAGTGCTTAGTGCCATCAATAGTATAACTCATGTATAGACCTGGATATAAAGTGCTTGGTGCCATCAATAGTATAACTACTGCATAGACCTGGATATAAAGTGCTTAGTGCCATCAATAGTATAACTCATGTATAGACCTGGATATAAAGTGCTTGGTGCCATCAATATTATAATTCCTACATAGACCTGGATATAAAGTGCTTGGTGCCATCAATAGTATAACCCATGTATATACCTGGATGAAAACGGCACAGTGCAATCATTTGTATATCACACGTATACAGCTGAGCAATAAGGCCAGGGCTACACCTAGACTTTTTGTTGTACTACATAATTGATTTGAGCTATTGAGCTACAGCTGAAGTCCAAATAAGTCCATTGAGTTGCATTCATTTTTGGACCGCAGCTGTCAAGAGTTAAAATCAATTATGTAGTACTACAAAAAGTTTAGGTGTAGCCCTGGCCTGAGTACAAGGGTGTATTCACACAGTGCAGTTTTGATGCGCGGCTGAAAACCACATTGAAAAACACATGCGTTTTTACTGCGATTGTGTGAATACACCCAAAGGAAAGGCATACAGATTAAGATGATCACCACCTAACGATTGCACTACGCGCTTGTCATCCAGGTCTATACAGGAGTTCTACTACTGATGGCACCAGGCACTTTATTTTGGAGACTCTGTATATCCTGCAGATACTTTATTGCTGGCACAGCGCACTTTATCCAGGTTGTTCTGCATCGCCTATATCGATCATCTGCGTACTCTGTAATACACTTATCCTGTATACTGGGTGACTGTGGGCATGTTTATATCCTCGTGATACCACATTTCTTGTATGCAATATTCTTTTAACTGTTCTACGTTATTTTTTGATACAATATGTGCAGATTATGAGCCTGTTTTGTTGGTTTTATAAAGATACATTTGGCCATACCTGGTTTGTGGACTAGAGAAACAGTCCAATTCTGAAATCCTCTCCCTGGGAAAGGAGTCTAAGCCACATGCACATGATTCATATTAGATGCAGATTTGCCATGCAAACTTTTACTGCGGCAAATTTGCAGCATAATACAGTACCAGCGCGTAAATTGACCTGTTGTGGAGATTTTCAAATCCGCAGCATGTCAATATATTTTGCGCTACCGTCTCAAAATTGTATTTGACAAATTTAGAAAAGAAAAACTCACCAAAATTAAGTGCGGATTTCACCTGCGGAATTACCTGAGTTTAACCCGTATCTAATTCCGCAACATTTGTATGAAGCCTTAGGCTGGGTTCACACGACCATGTTACGTCCGTAATGTACGGAACGTATTTCGGCCGGAAGACCCGGACCGAACACAGTGCAGGGAGCCGGGCTCCTAGCATCATAGTGATGTACGATGCTAGGAGTCCCAGCCTCGCTGCAGGACAACTGTCCCGTACTGTAATCATGTTTTCAGTACGGGACAGTAGTTCCACGCAGAGGCAGGGACTCCTAGCATCGTACATAACTATGATGCTAGGAGCCCGGCTCCCTGCACTGTGTTCGGTCCGGGTCTTCCGGCCTAAATACGTTCCGTACATTACGGACGTAACATGGTCGTGTGAACCCAGCCTCTATGTTCACACGGGGTATTTTGCCGAGTTTTTTGACGCGGAAACCGCGTCGCAAAACTCGGCAAAAACGGCCCGAGAACGCCTCCCATTGATTTCAATGGGAGGCGTCGGCGTCTTTTTCCCGCGAGCAGTAAAACTGCCTCGCGGGAAAAAGAAGCGACATGACCTATCTTCGGGCGCTTCCGCCTCTGACCTCCCATTGACTTCAATGGGAGGCAGAGAAAGCGTATTTCACGCTGTTTTATGCCCGCGGCTCTCAATGGCCGCGGGCGAAAAACGGCGCGAAAAACGGCGTGCAGGGAGAGGAAAATCTGCCTCAAAGTTCCAAACGGAATTTTGAGGAAGATATTCCTCCCCCAAAATACTCTGTGTGAACATGCTGAATAGAAAGTGATCGACTCCCAGCTGTAACTCCTCTCTAACCCCTCCCCTCTGCTCTTGACTGACAGCTCTCGTGTCACATAGTGTATGATGCTGAGGACCCAGTAGTGCTGTCAATCAAGAGTAGAGGGCGGGGTTAGGGAGGAGTTACAGCGGAGATCCGGACACTTCCTATTCAATGTGGAAAGATTAAGGGTATGTGCACACGACCTATTTTCAGACGTAATTCAGGCGTTTTACGCCTCGAATTACACCTGAAAAGACGGCTCCAATACGTCGGCAAACATCTGCCCATTGCTTGCAATGGGTCTTACGATGTTCTGTTCAGACGAGGTGTAATTTTACGCGTTGCTGTCAAAAGACGGCGCGTAAAATTACGCCTGCGTCAAAGAAGTGCAGGACACTTCTTGGGACGTTTTTGGAGCCGTTTTTCATTGACTCCAATGAAAAACAGCTCCAATTACGTCCGTAATGGACGCCGCAAAAAACCTGAGTACTTGCAATTACGTCTGAAATTCAGGAGCTGTTTTCGCCTGAAAACAGCCCTGGAATTTCAGACGTATTTTGCGTTTGCGTGTGAACATACCCTAACTCCTTTTCCAGGGTTAGGATTTCAGCCACAACGCAGACATAGGTATGTCTAAACTTGTCTCCCCTACACCTATCTAGTGGTGTTAGGCCGAATGCACACGTTGCGTATTACATACGGCAAAACCGCAGCATAATACAGTATCAGCAAAGTCTATGAGATTCCAGGTAGTCTCATGTCCACGCTGTGGTATTTTTTGGGACGTAAATTGACCTGCGGTGCGTATTTTTGAAACTGTAGCATGTCAATTTATCTTGTCGATTCCATTTGAGAATTTTATCCCTGTGGTTCTAAAGAGCAGCAAAACCCGCATCATGAAACGCAGCTTTCTATGCAGCAAAACGTAAAAACCTCACCAAAAAACACATAAAATAACGCACCTTCATGTGCATTTTTTTTCTGTGGATTTATTGCAGTTTCCTGTGGTTTTTCTGCATATTTTCCACAGTGTGCATGTAGCCTAAGGCTGGGTTCACACAACCTATTTTCAGGAGTAAACGAGGCGTATTATGCCTCGATTTAAGCCTGAAAATACGGCTACAATACGTCGGCAAACATCTGCCCATTCATTTGAATGGGTTTGCCGACGTACTGTGCCGACGACCTGTAATTTACGCGTCATCGTTTGACAGCTGTCAAAAGACGACGCGTAAAATGACTGCCTCGGCAAAGAAGTGCAGGACACTTCTTTGGACGTAATTTGAGCCGTTTTTCATTGAATTCAATGAAGAACAGCTCTAAATTACGGCCGTCAATGACGCCTCACAAAATACGAGGACGAGCAACTACGTCTGCAATTACGGAGCTGTTTTCTCCTGAAAACAGCTCCGTAATTTCAGCCGTATCGGACGCTGCCGTGTGCACATACCCTAAGGGTATGTTCACACGCTTAGCAAAAACATCTGAAAATACGGAGCTATTTTCAAGCGAAAACAGCTCCTGCTTTTCAGACGTTTTTGAAACGTCCCAAGAAGTGTCCTGCACTTCTTTTTTGCGGGTGTCTTTTTAAGCGCTGTATTTTGACAGCGACACGTAAAATTAAGCCTCGTGGGAACAGAACACCGTAAGTCCCATTGCAAACAATGGACAGATGTTTGGAGGCGTAATGGTGCCGTTTTTTCAGGCGTAATTCGAGGCGTAAACAGCCCGAATTACGTCTGCAACCACTGCGTGTGAACATACCCTACGCTGTGTGGGAGGACAAAAGTCCTGACAGACTTCTTTTAAGGGGTTTAGAGTATATATTAAGTCACAGCTTAATGCTTGCTGACATTTGATGTATATATGTCATAGCCGGCAAGGGGAAGTATGTAGTGGGCTCACGGGTTGAGCACGCTCCATACTAAGGCCTCATTTACACGAGCGTAATATACGCGCGTGCGACGCGTGTGCTTTTCACGAGTGTCGTACGCACCTATATTACTCTATGGGGCAGTGCAGACGATGCGTGAATTTTGCGCAGCGCGAGTGCGTTGCGTAAAACTCACGACATGTTCTATAATCGTGCGTTTTTCGCGCATCAAGCACCCATTGAAGTCAATGGGTGCGTGAAAACCACGAAGGTCTCACGGAAGCACTTCCGTGCGAACTGCGTGATTCGCGCAAGAGCTGTCAAACTGAATGTAAACAGAAAAGAACCACGTGCTTTTCTGTTTACAAACATCCGAACGGAGTGTCTTAGACATGAGCGAACCGAACTTTACCGGGTTCGGCCGAACTCGTTTTGACCGAACCCGGCAGGTGACAGTCACTGTGCAGGGTGCTGAAAGAGTTAAACTGGTTCAGCACCCTGGACAGTGACTTCTGATTCCAATATACGTGAACGTGTAAAAAAAAAAAAAGTTCTGACTTACCGATAACTCCCGGCTTCTTCCTCCAGTCTGACCTCCCGGGATGACAATTCAGTCCAAGTGACAGCTGCAGCCAATCACAAGCCAAGCACAGGCTGCAGCGGTCACATGGACTGCCGCATCATCCAGGGAGGTGGGGCCAGATGTCAAGAGAGGCGCGTCACCAAGGACGCGTCACCAAGGACGCGTCACCAAGGTAACGGCCGGGAAGTTCTCGGTAAGTACGAACCTCTTTTTTTTTAAACAGGTTACTTGATATGGTGATCGGAATGCACTGTCGAGGGTGCTGAAAGAGTTACTGCCGATCAGTTAACTCTTTCAGCACCATGGACAGTGACTGACGTCGACTAGCCTCATCTCTATGATGGCGGCTGCGCGAAAATCACGCAGCCAAGCATCATACACGGATGACACACGGAGCTGTCAAGTGCCTTTTGCGCACGCAAAACGCGGCATTTTTTGCGCGCGCAAAACGCACACGCTCGTGTAAATGAGGCCTAAGCGGGTGTCAGCTGTATGAAATAGTCGACACTTCACTGCAACGGGTGGGATCACACTCGTTTAACCCCTTAGATGTCAATAACTACCGTGGCATTTAAGCCGTTAGAAAGAGGGGGCAGCAGCCTCTGACTGACCATCGGCGCTACGCGAACGCGGGGTGCCATTGGTTGTCATGGCAGCCTGGGGACCTAATGAATCTCCCAGGTTTGCCATCCATGTACTCTTATAAAAAAGACGATCTGTCACTAGTTTAGTAAACCCCAATCTCCTAACTAATCTAATAGGTGCTGTCACACTGATAATTCCAGTGAAAATTGTTTCCCAAAACGTTTATTAAAGTTATAAGCTTATTTCTAAATATGCAAATGCGGTTATACTAGGTAAAGGGGCGGTAACGCTACTCTTTCTCTGTGGGCGGAGCTTGTGTTGCTGATTGGACAGCGTCATACGGTCCCCCCCACTTCCCCGCACAGCATGATCTAAGCTTCAATCGGGAGATCACGCTGTGTTTACACTTCTGGCCGCAGCTCCTTCAGCACATCGCCTCAATGATCATCCAGGAAGACGGTCCCTGCATCGACTTTATTTATATCACAAATTCCAGAAAGAAAGGGTTTACTCCTCATTTGAGGATTGTAGGCAGGGCTCCTTTTTGCCCCGTCATTTATTCTGCCTCGCATTCAGCTGGTTCAGGATTCAGGCTCTCATTTTTGCAAGATATGGAAACCATTACCTTTTGGAGTAAGACTTGGGGAGCAGTCAGTCAGTACAACCGTTAAAGATATATTGTGTTTATATGAAAGTGGCCAAAACACCCTCCACTGAGACTGTGGAACGGTATTTTTCTTCTTTTTAAAGTGGTTCCTTTTGAAAATTCTTACTTTTTACAGGGACCCCTAGTGATCAGCTGTGCGGAAACATGGCAGTACGTGTTCAATTTCCCTGCAGCGCCACCAGAGGCAAAAAAAGCATTATACTGCGTCCAATAAATAGGTTGTCTGGGTGATGCAGGACAGGACAAATCCTCCAGAGTGAGACACGCACTTTGTAACCGCTCTCCGCATTGGTTTATAGATAACGATGCTAATAAAGTCACCCCTCTCTATTACCTCAGAATTCCCTAATAGGGTATATGAAAATGTTTTTCTAAACCAGACAACCTCTTTAAACAGAAGGTATTTGCATCACTTGCATCCATCACGTATCATTAAACTCAGGGTCTATTTTATACTAATCTGTCGTAATATTATTGTAATCTACTTTATAGGGATCTGATGACTTCAGCATAAAACGGTGATTCTAATGATTGACATTTATGAAATATTTATTGGCTATGCCATTAATGTGTGATAGGTGCGGTCCCATATATGAGACCATCACCTATGAGGAGAAAGAGTGTTCCAAGACTAATGCAAAAAATAGCCCTCAGCAGCTGTATAGAGGAGGAGAAACAGGAAAGAAATAGCTCTCTGCATTGAAGTCACAGAAATAACCAAGGTTCTGGGGACCTGCATTCTCCTGATAGATGAGGGTCCCAGACATGTGTCTACATAGAAGTAAGGGAACCCTATAGTTAAGATCGCTCTACCCGTGTTCCATAACACTACACCACCTCTATTCAACGGGGAAGAAGCACTTGGTGCTTGTTTACCTTCGTCACCTATTTATGATCCTGGGTTAATGCCACACATTCTTGTTTGCTAACGTTGTAGGGCTTCTGGAGGGAACACCTGCACAAGTTCTCTCCACCTATTAAAATAAGTGATGTAGCCAACTGGGCTGGGTAACCTCTCTCCACAGGGGCCCCATAGCCGCTGCATGGTCTGCCCCTATGGTACATAGGTCTTTGATCCCAGAGGTGAGACCCCCAACTATTAGACATTTATGGCATATCTTAAATTTAAAATACCCCTTTAAATGATCATGGAATAGAAGCATATGCTAAGCCAACACGTTCTGATGTGCCATTAAAAGGACAGTCCTTTCCAAAGCTTTATGGTGGTTTTCAAAGGTTCTTGCCGCACAAAAAACAATTCCATTGTTTGGCATATTAAAGGAGCTGTAGACTTGGTTGTAAAAAATCTGTCACTAACAAGCCTTCACAATAGTCTCACTATACTCAAGGGTATATGTGTGATACAGGCAGGACTACAACAGTTATCAGGACTATGGAGAGGTTGTTTCAGCATGCCCCCCCCCCTGTTCATAGGCAATGCACCATTAATGGGGGTGTCCAGTTCCTAAAAATTGATGGCCTATCCTCTGGACAGGCCCTCGATATCTGATCGGGGTCCGACACACGAGACCCCAACCGATCAGCTGTTTTGAAGGGGCCGCAGCGCTCATATGTTCCCCTTCATTCCTTATCTACTTGTGCCGTGATTTGCCGACACACTTGTAGCAGTGGTTCACAGTACTACAGCCTTCTCCCATTTGAAGTGAATAAGGGAAGGCTGTAATACTGTGTGTGTGTGTGTGTGTGTGTGTGTGTGTGTGTGTGTGTGTGTGTTGCTTTATATTTATGGGGCACAGTCTATTTTCAGAGGGTACAATGTGTGACAAGATTTTTATTGTGCACTGTGTGTGCGACTCTTTATTTTTTGGGGGCGTAGTGTGTGACACAATATATATGTAGGGACACAGTTTGTGATGATACTATATTCAGAGTCGTAGTGTGTCGTACTATTATATTCAGGGGCACAGTGTATGATACTATTATATTCATGGGTACATTGTATAGTACGATCATATTCAGGAGCATAGTGTATGGTGCTATTATATTCAGGGGCGCATTGTATGATACTATTTTATTCATGGGCACAGTGTATAGTGCTATTATATTCATGGGTACAGTGTATAATACTATTATATTCAGGGGCATAGTGTATGGTGCTATTATATTCAGGGGCGCAGTATATGATACTATTATATTCAGGGGCACAGTGTATGGTGCTATTATATTCATGGGCACACTATATGGTGCTATTATGTTCATGGACATAGTGTATAGTGCTATTATATACAGGGGCACAGTGTATGGTTCTATTATATTCAGAGACACAATGTATGGTGCTATTATATTCAGGGGGCATAGTGTATGGTGCTATTATATTGAGGAGCGCAGTATATGGTGCTATGATATTCAGGGATGCAGTGTGTGGCAGTATATTCAGGGGTACAGTGTATGGTTCTAATATATACAGGGGCACAGTTTATGGTACTATTATATTTATGGGGACACAGTGTATGGCTCTATTATATTCAGGGGCACATTGTATGGTGCTATTTTATTCAGGGGCACAGTGTATGGCGCTATTATAATTAGAGGTGCAGTGTATATTGCTATTATAATCAGGGACACCGTGTATGGTGCTATTATAGTCAGGGGCACAGTGTATGGTTCTGTTATATTTAGAGGCACAGTGTATGGTGCTATTATATTCAGGGGGCACAGTGTATGGTGCTATTATATTTAGAGGGACAGTGTAAGGTGCTATTATATTCAGGGGCACAATGTATGGTTCTAATACATTTAGAGGCACAGTGTATGGGGCTATTATATTCAGGGGCACTGTGTATGGTTCTGTTATATTTAGAGGCACTGTGTATGGTGTGTGGCACCATGAGGATTTTGTCTTAATTTAAAGGTGCAGATGTGTTGGGAAACGGAGGAGCTAAAGAAATCTGAATGGCAAACTCTGCAGAGACAAGTCGAGGTTGGAAGCATTTATCATGGAGGTCTAGACCAGATGGAGAATAAAAGCAAAAATAAAAATTACAATCAGAGTAGACATCAACTGTGAGTCACTGGATATAAACATTTATTCTGCCTCTGACTGCATCTGATCAGCACTGTATAACCTGTAACAAGATGATTGGTGGCACCATTATTTATGAAACGACAACGCCCAGCATATTCTTACCATTGATAACGGAATACAAATCTATAGATAACCTGACATTACAAATGATCTCGGTAGAGAGTTATATTTGTGCTGGTGCTGTATATATGTACTAAGCTTTGTTCTGATGCTGTATTTATGTACTGGGCTTTGTTCTGGTGCTGTATATATGTACTGAACTTGGGTTTAGTACTGTATTTATGTACTGAGCTTAGTTCTGGTGCTGTATGTATGTATGTATGTATGTATGTACGTACGTACGTACGTACGTACGTACGTACGTACGTACACTACCGTTCAAAAGTTTAGGGTCACTTAGAGATTTCCTTATTTTTGCAAGAAAAGCACAGTTTTTTTTCAATGAAGATAACATTAAATTAATCAGAAATACACTCTATACATTGTTAATGTGCTAAATGACTATTCTAGCTGCAAACGTCTGGTTGTTAATGCAATATCTACATACGTGTATAGAGGCCCATTTCCAGCAACCATCACTCCAGTGTTCTAATGGTACATTGTGTTTGCTATCTGTATTAGAAGGCTAATGGATGATTAGAAAACACTTGAAAGCTCTTGTGAAATTATGTTAGCACCGCTGTAAACAGTTTTGCTTTTTAGAGGAGCTATAAAACTGACCTTCCTTTGAGCTAGTTGAGAATCTGGAGCATTACATTTGTGGGTTCGATTAAACTCTCAAAATGGCTAGAAAAAGAGAGCTTTCATATGAAACTCGACAGTCTACTCTTGTTCTTAGAAATGAAGGCTATTCAATGCGAGAAATTGCCAAGAAACTGAAGATTTCCTACAACGGTGTGTACTACTCCCTTCAGAGGACAGCACAAACAGGCTCTAACCAGAGTAGAAAGAGAAGTGGGAGGCCCCGCTGCACAACTGAGCAACAAGACAAGTACATTAGAGTCTCTAGTTTGAGAAATAGACGCCTCACAGGTTCTCAACTGGCAGCTTCATTAAATAGTACCTGCAAAACGCCAGTGTCAACGTCTACAGTGAAGAGGCGACTCCGGGATGCTGGCCTTCAGGGCAGAGGGGCAAAGAAAAAGCCATATCTGAGACTGGCTAATAAAAGGAAAAGAATAATATGGGCAAAAGCACACAGACATTGGACAGAGGAAGATTGGAAAAAAGTGTTATGGACAGACGAATCGAAGTTTGAGGTATTTGTATCACATAGAAGATCATTTGTGAGACGCATAACAACTGAAAAGATGCTGGAAGAGTGCCTGACACCATCTGTCAAGCATGATGGAGGTAATGTGATGGTCTGGGGTTGCTTTGGTGCTGGTAAAGTGGGAGATTTGTACAAGTTCAAAGGGATTTTGAATAAGGAAGGCTATAACTCCATTTTTTGAACGCCATGCCATACCCTGCGGACAGCGCTTGATTGGAGCCAATTTCATCCTACAACAGGACAATGACCTAAAGCACACCTCCAAATTATGCAAGAACTATTTAGGGAAGAAGCAGGCAGCTGGTATTCTATCTGTAATGGAGTGGCCAGCGCAGTCACCAGATCTCAACCCCATATAGCAGTTGTGGAAGCAGCTTGACCGTATGGTACGCAAGAAATGCCCATCAAGCCAATCCAACTTGTGGGAGGGGCTTCTGGAAGCATGGGGTCAAATTTCTTCCGATTACCTCAGCAAATGAACAGCTAGAATGCAAAGGTCTGCAATGCTGTAATTGCTGCAAATGGAGCATTCTTTGACGAAAGCAAAGTTTGAAGGAGAAAATTATTATTTCAAATAAAAATCATTATTTCTAACCTTGTCAATGTCTTGACTATATTTTCTAGTCATTTTGCAACTCATTTGATAAATATAAGTGTGAGTTTTCATGGAAAACACAAAATTGTCTGGGTGACCCCAAACTTTTGAACGGTAGTGTATGTATGTATGTAGTGAGTTTTGTTCTGGTGCTGTATTTATGCAGTGAGTTTGGTTCTGGTGCTGTATGTATGTACTGAGTTTTGTTCTGGTGCTGTATTTATATGCTGAGCTTGGTTCGGGTGCTGTATATATGTAGTGAGCTTGGTTCTGTTACTATATGTACTAAACTTGGTTGTGGTGCTTTATATATGTACTGTGCTTTGTTCTGGTGCTGTATGTATGTATGTAGTGAGTTTTGTTCTGGTGCTATATTTATGTAGTGAGTTTTGTTCTGGTGCTGTATTTATGCACTGAGCTTTGTTCTGGTGCTGTATGTATGTACTGAGTTTTGTTCTAGTGCTGTATTTATATGCTGAGCTAGGTTCGGGTGCTGTATATATGTAGTGAGCTTGGTTCTGTTACTATATGTACTAAACTTGGTTGTGGTGCTTTATATATGTACTGTGCTTTGTTCTGGTGCTGTATTCATGTACTGAGCTTGGTTCTGGTGCTGTATATATGTACTGTGCTTGGTTCTGGTGTTTGTATATATGTCCTGAGCTTAGTTCAGGTCCTGTATCTGTACAATAAACTATTTGAATCAGAGAGATTTGGCTGCATGCAGTGCTATTCTTTCCGTCAAAATGATGAAAACCATGATGGAACCTGACAGATTCCATTATTAGTCAACGGGGTCCATCAGGCAGCGGTAGTATCCATAATAAAACAGATCTGTTATAAACAGAACCTACAATGGTAATGTGAACAAAGCCTTAGAAATATGTTTTTTATTCTATCTGTTTTGCTTGGCTCATTTTGTTATAATATGTTCACAATTATTCGCTGTCCTCTGTGGTAAGGTCTGTGCGTCTGATGTTTTATTTTGATGGACAAGAAAACATTTCTCATGTCCTTTTACTCTCTGCTTCAAGCTTCTCCTCACCTTACTTCCAGACTTGCTCTCACCGCACCCTAACCATACTCCCGCATTTTCACCAAAACTAACGGTGTGTACCACTTCCTCTTCAGGTCTCCTCTGCTATTCCAGCACTCTTGACCAAAATATCACCGCCCTCTGTTGACCTGAATACTGCACCTTCAGCATAGACATTACCATCATCATAGTTTACACTCCCACTTATGATGTGCCCTTTATAACACTGTGTCTATTTAAATGATGGTGATTGGGTCTTTGGTCGCCCTTAGGCACCAGGTCCCTCTACTTCTGCGCCCCCCTATAGTTATTCCCCTGGTAAATAGATACAAAAAAAACTGATGAGAGCTTTGTCTCTTGTTTTAGCTCTTAACAGTTTCAAAAATGCACATGGGATGAATCATTCAGAAGACACCGCTATGATCATATAGTTACGTGTTCTTTTAAATGGGATGAATCATTCAGCAGAAGCCACTATGACCATATAGTTACGTGTTCTTTATACTTATTTCATTATGTAAATAACTTTGTTTTATCTAACATAACAAAAGCAAAAAGTTATTGAGGCTATGTATCACTACAATCTTTTCTACCACATGCCCATTTCATTGCCATAGTGGCATCTAAAAATTTTTGTAAGATGTTACGTTGCTATTTGTAGCTTTATCTGCAGCCTCTATCTTTTGTGCAGTAAGTAACATAATGAGTTAATTTTACGGTTCAGTCTTACGACTCAGAGCTGTCAGTATTTGGAAGAAAACGAACAATATGCTGCTAAATGTGGCACATAGTTTGAATGCCATATTATTTTCTGTTGTCTTTGTATTTCATGTGGCACAGATTGAGTAACTCATTAACCCTATCATGTACTTAAGGTACGTGTGCCATTCCGCTTACTATCTGTTGCCTAGGTCTGAACTTACTGTATGTGGCCTTTTCACAAAACCTGCCCAGCCTGGGTCCACTAACCATTTTAGAAATAGTGCAGTGCCCTAGGGCCCACGGCCAGAGAATGCCCACCACCCTGTGGTCAATTAGAGAACTCCTTAAAGTTTAATAGAAAGTGTATTATGGCAACAGTGGTTGGTAAGAGGTCCGTGACCCTTAATGACCCAGATCCCTTTTTTTTCCAGCCCTGCTGGGTATGGAGGAGTTAGCAAAAAGAAATCCGCCCCAGGATCGCCTGTAGGCACATGCCTACGGTGCCTTTGGGTAAATCTGTCCCTAAATGGATCCCATGATCATGTGATTAAATGCAGATTATATATAGAAAAAAAAAAGAAGATCTTAGTCTGTGACTATACAAAAATAATTTATCATTAGATCTTATAGTTGATGGGTTTAAAAACAAGTGATGAGGGTCACGGTGAAAACTAGCTGACACCAAGCAATAGCTGAAAATGAATGTGGTTTATTCCACCTTGTAATGTTACTATTGGTATTCCGCTATCATTTACAGCCAATCTGTGCCCTCACCCAGTAAAAGACCCTCTCAGAGAGGATTTATTAGTAATATTACAGAGTGTGATTTCCAATAATCTGCTTGGTACAACATTATTGCTCCACAGAGACCCCCGATTAACTGCTGTACAATCAATAGACCAGTGAAAACACACACATAATCTCCTGCCACTCAATTATTTAGGAGACTCGGGATTCCCTGGAGACCTGGATCCAACTGCAGCTTAACCATTGTGCAGCTGGGAGTGTATTATGTAAGCTGGGAAATTTTGTTTTAAGGAGCCATGAAATTGGCAAAGGCTTGAAAGCAATAATCCCACCAATTTTTTTATTTCTTTTAAATGTAATTGTGTTCAAGCATAAAATCTATGACTATGTAGATCGGCACAGGGGTATGATCAGATCATGCAGTATTATAGTGCCCCACGCTCAGGTTCATAATTACACCGCAACTCCATGACCAAGGCCCTGGAAAATAACTACTATTGGATTCACCATTTAAAGTAGAGGACATCCCACCTGGCTGGGAAGTTTTTGAATTTCCTAGACTGAAGCAGACTAATTACATCTATTTCTCAAAAATTTGTAGGGTGAAATTACAATTATTTACATTTTTTTGCAATCTGGTTAAAAGTTGCACTTTTTTCCACCAAAAAAAACACCAGAAAAAACACATAACTCAAAATGTAAATTGACAGAGTCATGTCAGAAGAAGGGCTGTTGTTAGGGGGGGGGGCAAACTGGGCAATTGTCCAGAGTCCCCATCGTCTTAGGTCCCCCTGTTCGCGACTGCTATGGGGCCCGCACAACAGGGCCCATAACGGGTGACACGGGCCCCCTCATGCCCGGTGGCGTCGCTGGTACCAGAGGGGGCCCCGATGCTAGCTACAGCCACATTCACTTGTATCTGCGTTGGATGTGGATAGAAATTAATATTAAAGGCTGCAGGCCACGTTAGGCCTGCAGCCTATAAGGCGCTGGGAAGAATTCCTGCTCAGGCCGGCGTCATGACATCACTGCATCACGCTGTTCTGCACATGTGTCCTGCCCGGAGGCTGTGCATTACTCTGTCCGTCGCGGCAACGGGGCAAGGTATGTACAAATCTTTGTTTGTTTTTTTTTTCGTCGCTCTCTGGCAATATACAGGGGGGGGGGGGGGAATAGCTATAAACCACTATATTCAAGGCGGGGTGCTGTGTAGCACTATATACATTGGAGGGGGTGTACACAAAGGGGGTGCTGTGTAGCACTATATACAAAGGGGGGCACTGTGTAGCACTATATACAAGGGAGGAGGGCTGTGTGGCACTATATACAACGAGAGGGCATTGTGGCATCATATACAAGGGGGGTTGGCACTATATACAAGGGAGGCCTGTGTGGCACTATATACAAGGGAAGGCCTATGTGGCACTATATACAAGGGCAGGGCATTGTGGCACTATATAAAAGGGGGGCTGTGTGGCACTATATACAAGGGGGCTGTGTGGCACTATATACAAGGGTGGGGCGCTGTGTAGCACTATATACAACCAGGGGGAGGTGCTGTGTAGCACCGTACACAAGGGGGGGCGCTGTGTAGCACTATATACAAGGGAGGGGGGCTGTGTGGCACTATATACAATGAAAGGGCATTGTAGCATTATATACAAGGGGGGTTGGCACTATATACAAGGGGGGCCTGTGTGGCACTATATACAAGGGCGGGCATTGTGGCACTATATACAAGGGGGGGTCTGTGTGGCACTACAGTGAAGAAAATAAGTATTTGATCCCTTGCTGATGTTGTAAGTTTGCCCACTGTCAAAGACATGAACAGTATAGAATTTTTAGGCTAGGTTAATTTTACCAGTGAGAGATAGATTATATTTTTAAAAAAAAACAGAAAATCACATAGTCAAAATTATATATATATTTATTTGTATTGTGCACAGAGAAATAAGTATTTGATCCCCTACCAACCATTAAGAGTTCAGCCTCCTCCAGACCAGTTACACGCTCCAAATCAACTTGGTGCCTGCATTAAAGACAGCTGTCTTAAATGGTCACCTGTATAAAGACTCCTGTCCACAGACTCAATTAATCAGTCTGACTCTAACCTCTACAACATGGGCAAGACCAAAGAGCTTTCTAAGGATGTCAGGGACAAGATCATAGACCTGCACAAGGCTGGAATGGGCTACAAAACCATAAGTAAGACGCTGGGTGAGAAGGAGACAACTGTTGGTGCAATAGTAAGAAAATGGAAGACGTACAAAATGACTGCCAATCGACATCGATCTGGGGCTCCATGCAAAATCTCACCTCGTGGGGTATCCTTGATCCTGAGGAAGGTGAGAGCTCAGCCGAAAACTACACGGTGGGAACTTGTTAATGATCTCAAGGCAGCTGGGACCACAGTCACCTAGAAAACCATTGGTAACACATTACGCCGTAATGGATTAAAATCCTGCAGTGCCCGCAAGGTCCCCCTGCTCAAGAAGGCACATGTACAGGCCCATCTGAAGTTTGCAAATGAACATCTGGATGATTCTGAGAGTGATTGGGAGAAGGTGCTGTGGTCAGATGAGACTAAATGTGAGCTCTTTGGCATTAACTCAACTCGCCGTGTTTGGAGGAAGAGAAATGCTGCCTATGACCCAAAGAACACCATCCCCACTGTCAAGCATGGAGGTGGAAACATTATGTTTTGGGGGTGTTTCTCTGCTAAGGGCACAGGACTACTTCACCGCATCAATGGGATAATCGATGGAGCCATGTACGGTCAAATCCTGAGTGACAACCTCCTTCCCTCCACCAGGACATTAAAAATGGCTCGTGGCTGGGTCTTCCAGCACGACAATGACCCGAAACATACAGCCAAGGCAACAAAGGAGTGGCTCAAAAAGAAGCACATTAAGGTCATGGAGTGGCCTAGCCAGTCTCCAGACCTTAATCCCATCGAAAACTTATGGAGGGAGCTGAAGATCCGAGTTGCCAAGTGACAGCCTCGAAATCTTAATGATTTACAGATGATCTGCAAAGAGGATTGGGCCAAAATTCCATCTAACATGTGTGCAAACCTCATCGTCAACTACAAAAAACGTCTGACTGCTGTGCTTGCCAACAAGGGTTTTGCCACCAAGTATTAAGTCTTGTTTGCCAAAGGGATCAAATACTTATTTCTCTGTGCACAATGCAAATAAATATATATAATTTTGACTATGTGATTTTCTATTTTTTTTTAATATAATCTATCTCTCACTGGTAAAATTAACCTAGCCTAAAAATTCTAGACTGTTCATGTCTTTCACAGTGGGCAAACTTACAAAATCAGCAAGGGATCAAATACTTATTTCCTTCACTGTATATACAAGGGGGGATGGCAATATATACAAGGGAGTTGGCTGTGTGGCACTATATATACAAGGGGGGGCTGTGTGGCACTATATATATACATACAAGGGGGGGCTGTGTGGTGGCACTATATACAAGAGGGGCCGTATGGCACTATCTACTAATGGGGGTTGTGTGGCACCATATATAAGGTGGGGAGGACTATTGCGCTGTATACAGGGGGGCTGTTTGTGTCGCCATCCACAGGGGGCACAATTGGGAATTACTGCTGTGGGGGGCACAAAGGGGGCTCAGTTACTGATGGGGCACTTTTATTGTTTCGAGCACTGAGGAATAATTATTACCATCTGGGACACTGTAGATTACGAGTCTGTTTAGAGGATGGGGTAAAGGTGTGGAGGGTGCTTGAAAAGCTAGAAACCAACATGTCTGCGTGTCAAATCCTGCAGAGACGAGTCGTGGCTGGAGTAAGTCGTCACAGTGGTCTGGGCCGGATGGAGAAAAAAATGGAAAGTGAACGACTCTAATCAGAACATCACCTGTGAGTCACTAGATATAAATGTGCTGTAATCACTTTTATCGTCTGCAGAGCTACTGTGTATAATTGGCATCTACCACTATATGGTCACTAGATGGTGGTAATATTGGTCTTTGTATAGTGGTTTTTATTCAGTAACAGTATGTGGTTTGGGTGTGGGGGTATTATTCAGTCACTATGTGGTTATGGTGTGGCGGTATTATTCAGTATCCATATAGGGACATTATTCAGTCACTACGTGGTTATGGTGTGGAGATATTATTCAGTAACCGTATGGAGGTATTAGTCAGTCACTATGTGGTTATGGTGTGGCGGTATTATTCAGTATCAATATAGGGACATTATTCAGTCACTACGTGGTTATGGTGTGGAGATATTATTCAGTAACCGTATGGAGGTATTAGTCAGTCACTATGTGGTTATGGTGTGGAGATATTATTCAGTAACCATATGGGGGTATTATTCAGTCACCATGTGGTTACGGTGTGGCGGTATTATTCAGTAACAGTATGGAGGCATTATTTAGTCACTATGTGGTTGTGGTGGTATTATTCAGTATCAGTATGGGGGTATTAGTCAGTCATCATGTGGTTATGGTGTGGAGATATTATTCATGAACAGTATTGCGGTATTATTGCATCTGATATAGTGGTATGATTTAATAACTGCATATGTATATAGATAATTTTTTTGTGTGAGATGGGGGACATATGCTGTGGAAATCGGTGATTCAGTTCTCTGCACACCGCCTTCTGATTTGACTGCATTATTCATACAGTAACGGTGTTTTCACATCTCCGTCGGGGTTCCGTTAATGTGTTACGTCAGACCTTTCTGTCAGGGGAACCCATGAACGCCAACCAAAGCATAGCTTCTGTTTGCATCACCATTGATTTCAATGGTAATGTTTCCGTTGCAAATGGTTTCTGTTTGTCTTCGTTCCGTAAGGTTTTGTTTTTTTTGGACGAAATCAATAGCGCAGTCGACTGCGCTATTGTTTTCGCCAAAAAACTGTTTGGTTTGCGTTAATGGGTTCCCCTGACGGAAAGTTCTGACAGAAGCCATCAATGGAACCCCGACACAGATGTGAACAGGCCCTACTTCAGCATTTGGGGCCCCACTTTTAACCTTGCTTAGGGCCACACTTTGTCTAAAACCGGTCCTGGTCAGAAGATCACATTAGTGGAGTCAGAGAGCGTGGACCACCTCTGATTTAGAGACCAAACCGCCTTTGGTGATGCTCAATTCTAAACAAAGGGCCATTCATATCAATGGGAATTTGCTTGGCATGTTGGGTCACACATTCTCAGTAACGGAAATCTCAGGGTGGTGGCAAAGGCTTCTATAGAAGGTCCCAATCCCTTTATTCTGGAAATTGGTCGTGGTTCAAACTCATGGACTCCAATCTTCTGACAAGTGTCTATGACATTTGATTATTTTTAGCTTCCCATCTTTAACCAATATATAAAAAATAAATATCAGGAAATACTATTTGCAGAAATGATACTTGATCTATTCTGATCTGCCACATCCTGAAAATTGTCTCTCGCTCTAATACAAGATAGATACAACTATCTAGACTCCCAATACTAATGACTATTTCAAGGGCTGTCTCCAGGTGGATGTGGGATCTTGCACAACAATGGGCCCCCTTTCTACCCTACCATTAGATTATCAAGTTTAGAACATGAAACGCAAGATCACCATGCGCCCCCCCCCCCCCCAAGTCCAGTGGGTCTTGGTATCTAGTCAGTCTTGCCTGGTACTGACGTTGGCCCTGGTTCAGAATTTTTTTTTACCATTGTTTTCTTCTGTTTATTTGCCCTATAATGTGATCCCATGACAAAGATAATAAGGGATCGATGAAGTGGTCAGTAACACAATCTCAGAAAACCAACAGAATGGGGCACAACTACTTCCAGCAGTATATATGCAGAACTTATTAAAGGGAAAGCAAAAGGGGTAAATACCCTTCTGACCACTCTATGGGCCATCCAGTAAGAGCAAGATGCTTATGTGTCCATTGAGAGTTATATGGGGACAGCATAGATCTTCATAGTCTATAGGTGGTCCACAAGCTGGGTAGGCTACAAAACCCTTGACTAAACACTCCTATTAGTAAAATGCTTCTCTCTCATCACATTTTTTATGTAACACCATAATAGTCATTCTAAGCTCTTCTGTCAAAACACATGTAATTCGCCATTGTTCTGAATCTGTCTCCACTCTATCCCCAAAGATATATTCCCTCCGATGATGATTATATGACAAGGCATCTTGTGCAGAAGGATTGCCAATGATCCTTTGATTGACTAAAGCTAATATCTGGAGAATTATCAGCTTTCAGCTGACAAAGAACTTTTTGTGGCCGGAATCTCTATAAGCTCTTTTCACGTCCGCAGTTATAATAGTTCTTTGCATAGTTTGAAGCTGGTAAATTACAGATACATCCAGTGTTCATGCTACAGATCGGTTCATCTACTTTAAAGAGAATCCATCACCTCTCCTCACATGTCGCTTTTAGAAAATAATTGCATTCCCCATTATATAAGCATTCTGAAACCTCTATGTCATGCAGTTCCTCTGTTATTCCTCCTAGAAGTTCATGAATAAATCGACAACTGTGGATGACCTGACAATATTCTATCAGTGCTGTGACAGTTTGAGACTGTGTAGGGACACGTTCCTTTGACAAGGGGGAATGGTAATGCCCAGTTGGCTGTTTATTCACATATTGCTAGGAGGAATAACAGAGGAATTGTGCAACGCAGAGTTCTAAGAAAATATGCTCCAGAATTGTTTTTTTCATATGAAATACACTTATTTACTAAATTAGACATGTCTGGAGAGGTGACAGGTCATTTTTAAAGCGTAAGTTTATCTTTCAACTGGATTTTCCCAAAAAAGTTGAGTACATTTATTGCTATTGTACTGATTCTGATTTATAGCGTATATTATAGTCCAGAACTGGAGGCTTTGGACATAAAATCTTTTATGATTCCTTGCTAGTTTAATGACACTACACTACATTATAGGAGCTCATCTAAACTTTTAGGCTGGGTTCACACGACCTATTTTCAGGCGTAAACTAGGCGTATTATGCCTCGATTTACGCCTGAAAATACAGCTCCAATACGTTGGCAAACATCTGCCCATTCATTTGAATGGGTTTGCCAACGTACTGAGCCGACGACCTGTAATTTTAAGCGTCGCTGTCAAAATACGGCGCGTAAAATAACAGCCTCGCCAAAGAAGTGCAGGACACTTCTTTGGACGTAATTTGAGCCGTTTTTCATTGAATCCAATGAAGAACAGCTCCAAATTACGGCCGTCAAAGAGGCCTCGCAAAATGCGAGTACGAGCAATTACGTCTGAAATGACGGAGCTGTTTTCTCTTGAAAACAGCTCCGTAATTTCAGCCGTAATGGTCGTTATCGTGTGCACATACCCTTAGGGGGGTGTCTGTCAACAAGGTGGTTGACTGATTTCAATAACAATCAGCAGAATTTTGAAGGTAGCTCTAGACTATAATACAGAATGTTAACCAATAATAACCCCAAATAATACATTTGTGAGGAATTTGGGGTTATTATTGGTTATTGCTCTATGCAAGTGACCTCATTAGTGTAGATAGTCATAGTTTTTGGGTTTGATGATTTGAGTAATAGTGTAGGATTAATATAATATAGAATGTACCTAGGACAGGTGCAAGATAAGTTATGTTTTCATGAAGTTACTCAGATATATATATATAATGTGTTTGTGTTTATGTATGTTTTATGCGTTATATGCATGTTTATGTGTATGTTCTAGGTTTTATATGTAGGTGTTTACATATGTGTATGTTTTATGTGTTATACTGTATGTATGTTTTTTTGTGTATATTCTATTCGTTAATTTTACGTTTATGTGTATTTTGCATCTATATATAATAGATTAACATTTATGTACCTGATTAATTTGGGACAAATTGAAGACATATATTTTATATTCCACTATTAAATTGTACTCCCTTTATATGGGTTAGTGATAGTGGTTACATATTTTTTTGGGGGGACAGTTATACAATCATATGGTGGATCTTTTTTATGACCACGTTGAAATACTATTTTTAGTTTTATATATAGTTGTTTCAGTCTTTTTTTATACTCCACTTGATATCTATGCTTATTAGATTACTAATGAACTCCAAAATACCCCTCTTCTGGTGGGATATACTCCCTAGCCAGGCTTTGGGAGGTTTTAAATAGATGTGGGATAAGACAGTGGCGGTGCCCTCTTCCGAGATGTCATTCGCTGCAACCAAAGTGAGAATTGCGCATGCGCGAATGGCCGTTGTACATCATGATGCACATAGACGTGAAAATGGATGTGAGGTAATCTATGGACATGCGCAGTGGACAGTGTAGGAACCTGACAGCCGACCCAGCGATGATAGAAGGATCTGCTTTTAATTTTTGGTATGTTTTATACACCTGATGATATAATGCTCACATGAAGTCACAGATATGTTGCCAATCCTGTTGATTGACCCTATTAATATGAGTATTACACTGTATACACTTACCACTTTTTGTTAATATATTCCTATATATGTATGAACATATTTTCATAGGTTCCTATTGATATAATATTTGTGCGTGATTTTTGTACACTTTTCACTATTTTGTATGGATTGTTTTTAATTAGATTTATAATTGTGAAATGCATATATATGTGCTCACTTTGTTACACTGTTATGCTTGAGAAAGGCTCACATTGTGTGTATGTATGTAGTAGACTGGTGTTCTAAGGTAGGCTTACACTTTAAAGGGGGATCCCGGCAAATAACATTTATCATCTATCTACTTTACCAGCAGGGGTCCGACTGTGGGTTCCCCACCCGTTGCTAGAACAGGGGACCTCTCTAATGTTATTATATATACGTAAACATCGAGCTGATTTTTTTATGTGTGATCAGATCTATAGCAGAGAGATTTGTATGCCTTATGCCTAGATTACTTTTTAAAGGGGCATTATTGGGAGAAACACTGGATAGGTGATAAATTTGGGATCAGTGGGGATCTGACCGCTGGGCTTCCCACCAATTTCTGAAACAGAGGACCCCAGTCCTCCATTCCCACAAACATATTACCGTGGAGAGGAGTTTTTATGGAGCGGTAGTTGACCGTGCGTACTGCCGGCCCATACAGTCTCTATGGAAGTGCTGGAAACAGACAAGTCAGAGTGCTTGGCTGTTTTCGTATCTCTCATAAAGTTGTATAGAGCGGCAGTGCGCGTGCTCGACTGCCACTACATACAAACTCCTCCTCATCACAGTTGTGAAGACAGCGCACTATGGGACTAGGGTCCCCCAATCTAGTAATTGGTAGTGGGCCCAGTAGTAGGACAGCTGTTGATCTAACATTTATAACATATACATGAAATAGGTGTTAAATGTTTCTCCCTGGAATATCCCTATAAACTTTCTTCTTAATTAAAAGATAAATAAATAATATACAAATCTGTGTATATGGTCACCTATAAGAAGAGACAATCTTATTTTATGTTTATAACAAAATACGACATGTAAATAATAATGTAATACATAATGTTATTCACAATAACGATATCATGATAAGTACGCCATGAATAAAATGTGTACTCAGTAGGACGGTCATTCTCATAAGTGAGTCACTCCGATGATATTCTGTAATTAGAGGACTAGTGCTTAATCTTTTATTAGCTGAGACCCCATGTCATCCATTCATATTTTCATTGCTTATAATAATTAAAGGTCTTTGCATTGACAGACATGCCCCCGACCCGGCATCTCATACTGACAATGCTCGTAGACTATTATTTCCCATAATGAATTGTGAAACTTCTAGAACTCCACAAAAAAGATGCTGGTAATGAAGCCGGTCACAAACACACAGAAAATGTGCCTGATTCTACTGAATATTCATTAGCTTATGTTTGTGTTTATTTGTATGTTCTAGGTTTTATATGTAGGTGTTTATGTGTATGTTTTATGTGTTTATTTATATATTTTATGAGTTATACTGTATGTATTTATGTGTCTTTTCTATGTGTTTATATGTATGTTTGAGTGTTTTATGTGTTATACTGTGTGTTTATGTGCAAGTTCTGTGTTTGTTTTTATGTATATGTTCTATGTGTCATTTGTATGTCCTTCTGTGTATGTTCTAATCGTTAAATGTATTTGTTTATGTGTATGTTCTACATGTTATATGTATGTTCTAGGTTTTATATGTAGGTGTTTGTTATTTGTTATATGTATGTTTATGTATATGTTTTAGGTGTTATATGTATGTTTTTATGTGTATTCTATTAGTTAATTGTATGTTTATGTGTATTTTTATGTGTTATACTGTGTATGTGGTTATGGGTATGTTCTATTTGTTATATGTATGTTTAAGCGTGTTTTATTTGTTATATTGTATGTGTTTATGTGCATGTTCTGTGTTTGTCTTTATGTATATGTTCTATGTGTCATATGTATGTTATTCTGTGTATGTTCTATTCGTTACATGTACATGTTTGTGTATGTTCTACATGTTATATGTATGTTTGTTCCATTTGTTATGTGTGTGTTTTTGCATATGTTCTATGTTATATACTGTATATGTATATATTCTATATATTACTGTATATGTACAGATGTAGCCAAGTTTATCTTGACTTTGATAACTTGCTGCAGCGTGATATCACACAACAAAAACCATTGAAAAGCCATTGAAAAAGTCTAAAGTCTCTTGACACTGTATATTTAATGCGTTAAAAGTCAATATAAAGATGGCTACATCTGTACGTGTTTATGTGCATGTTCTTCGTGTCATATGTAGCTTTATATATATATATATATATATATATATATATATATGTTCTGTGTTCTATGTATGTGTTTGTGTATGTGCTACATTTTATATGTATGTGTGTATGTTCTAAGTGTTATATGTATGTCTTTACGTATATATTATTTGTGTTATATGTGTTTGTGTAGGTTCTATGTAATATGTTTGTGCTTATGTGTATGTTCTGTGATATATATGTGTTTTATGTGTATGTTCTATGAGTAATTGTATATTGTATTGTATATTTGTTTGTGTAGGTTCTATGTGTTATACATAAGAAAAAACATATATGTTATGTATTAGAACATATGCCTAAACACATATATATGTGCTTTTGTAAGCACTTATGTATATGCTCTATGTGCTATATTTATGTGTTTAGGTGTATGTTTTAATGTTTATCTCATTTATTTACTGTTAAAGTATTTTACAGTGTTGTCTACAGAATGTATTTACTCATGATCAAATTATTGGGGGGGGGGGGGGGTACGTGCACCGTATGCCCAGGTTATAAGGGTCTGTGGAGCCCACTTCAGTAATGTTAGGTGATGAACACTGTGCGACCTCAGGAATACAAGGTCATTGAAACGTGGGCTACCTTTTGAGCAACCATATTGGAAGCGTAGGAAAACATTGAGGTTGCTTCCCAGTAATCCTTCGATTTTACAGCGACACAGACACCACCAAATGTCGCCATGTAGTTAGGATTTTGCGCACCAGTTTACTAGACCAGCATGTTTACGTTTTTTATAATAACATACATTCATCCAATTCAATGGAGTCTTACTTGTTCTAAAATGTATCATTATGAGAAATCTTGATGGATTGTCAGTCTTCACTAGAGAATCTGCTCTAAGTGCTCTCAAGGGCTTCCACTCAAACTGTTTATCAGAAATGATTATGATCGCTCTCTAGAGCATTTCATCTACCTGCCCACAAGAACGTCTCTTGTAACTGCTCTCTAGAGCTTGTCTCCTAGACTCTATTCATACAGCGCCACACTTACGTCGGAGGTATACCTCTAAAGGAAGGTTCCGATAATGACACTGTATAGGCATAAAGTGGCAAATGTTGCCTATTTGGTTCCCATTGTAAGAAAAAACATATTTACAGCCAGATATACTGCCTCTTTATGGAATAGCGTAGTCAACTCCACTATTCGATACACCGATAAAAAAAGGTATATTGATGCATACCTCCCTGACATGTGCCAAAGGGACACTGTTTTGTCATATGGGTCATTTTGGTCCTATGGATACTTTCAGCACATATGCCAAATGTACAATGCAGAAGCAGTGCAAATAGAGTCTTATAATACCAAATCTAGTTTCTCCTCAACGTTCTCTATTTCACCAGTTTTCAATACCTATTTTGTATGATCTGTAATGTGAAATAACCTGAAAATTATTTTATTTGTTGCTCGAGTTACTTATCTCCCTGTTCTCTAGACTCTGGTCATTTAAAGTAGATTTCCTGGCTTCCTTATTTCTCTCAAGATATGGATGGCACTTAGTAATCTTCCTTTTCTCATTGGTGGTTCAATCGTTCTCTCTTTTCTGTAGTAGCTGTAAATGATAAGCCTGTGGTGGTGGGCTTGTGCTTATAGACAACAGCAAATCTGAACAAGCTGATCTGCAGTATAATTGTTCTGTTACTGCTGATTTAATCTCTCCCTGCTTGGGTAATGATCTTTTACTCCTATTCTGCTACTCTTTTTCCATTCTCCGTTCACAATTATTATTTCTCGTCCACATCTATAGTTTTTTCTCTAAACAAATGTCTACACATTCTCAAAAAAACTGCATTTCAGTGTTCTACCTATGAATTGTATCAACTTCTCCAGCTCTAACAGGTTCACAGTGTGACAAATTTTAGATGTTTTTGTGTTCTCCATGTCAAAAAAGATTTAGGATGACATAATTAGATAATACTGTATATAGTCAGGACTAGCCTTAGGTTGGAAGGTCCCCTGTGCAGTACATCATATTGACACTTCCAGGGGCATAGTTGGTGGAGGCTGTCAGTCATGTTTTAGGTGCCAGTGGGGGGGGGGGGGGCAATGCCAACAAGCCACTGACTTAGGCAGGGTATTTAGATACAGGACTAAGGCAGCAATCTGAAACTTTTCCTTGGGTGAAAGAAAGCCTAGTTATGACTGTCGACAACCTCCCTAATGGTGTACTACACCATGTACTATTTATAGCGCCCAAATAATAGAATCATACAGTGCCCAAAAAAATACTGCCAGACAGTTGCGTAAATAAGCATCAATAAACCTAAAAGGGCAACACGGTGGGTCCGACTCCAACCAATTTCAACATCTGCATGGAGCAGAGTTTGTATGTTCTCCCCGTGCTTGCGTGGGTTTCCTCTGGGTTCTCCGATTTCCTGCCACACTCCAAAAACATACTATACTTATAGGTTAATTGGCTTGCTATGATATTGTCCTGTTTGTGTATATGTGAGATAGGAAAATAAGATCGTGAGCCCATTGGGAACAAGGACTGATATGAATGGTGACAATTTTTGTAAAGCTCTATGGAATATTTTGTGCCATATAAGCATAATAAATACATATGCTAGGGATTATAGGTTCGGGTACCAACAAAGGAATCCAGGGTGCAAGCTTCAGGTGCCCATTCTATCCGGGCCTGTGGCGCCCCCTCCAGTAATGAAAGGTGACGTGCCCTCTGTGACCTCACTGACGGCACAACCCTAAGACCAACCCTGAATACATCTATATGTAAGGAAAGTCTTTACACGAATATAAACTATAATTCCTTTATAGAATAATTTGTTTCCCACTTCAAACGTTGGTTATAATATCCTCTATTTCTCCTTTTTTGTCTTCTTATAATATGGCTTTGTATGAATTTGTAGGATATTGTAAGCAGAGAAATGTTCAAAAACGACTGAAATCTACCATAAGATCTAAGAGGTCAGTCAGCTGGACTGCGAGTGTCGTCAGCCTGTGGGTCAGCCTTTGATGTGAGCAGAGAGGTTAAAGAAACCTAAACGTTAAGATGAAACAATAAGACGGGGAAACTTAAGGCCAAAATCCCACCTACGGCACATCTAGGGAGCTGTAATTAGTGCCGCATGGAGCAGGAATGTGACATAATGCCACAGGGTGCACATATCTAGGATTACACAACATGGCTACTGCTTGTGGGCAACAGAAGAGAACACACAACGTGTCACTGTTCTGTCTATCATGAACTGATGGTACTGATATGGTACTAATACACCCCCACCGAGCAGATCTATGAATATTACTGAGGTCAGCACATGTTCTATTATTATTCTACCCATTACTAAAGCTTACTGTTGCACTCGCACCCTGGTCCTGGTTGATGAGGGGGCCCAATGTCCCCTCCGCCATATAAGAAGACACCAGTATAATAAATGGCACATGGTAGGTGGATGACCCTGTTATAGTTTGTGCATTGTGGCTCAGTAGCTTCACACCACAGCTTGTATTCTCTCCACAGAGTAGCATGCGTTTAATGTACTGTACCTTTAAACATAACACGAGCTATAGGTGCTGATGGGGAAGACTGTATGTTTTCTCAATGTTACTAGAACATTTCACCGAAAAATATTGTTTATTTACAAAGCCACATTTGATTGGATTACTGGGATTTTGCACACCTATCCAAACAGAAGTGAACCATTAGCACTTCATTTTCCATCTTAATTTCCAAATTAAAGGGAAAGTGTCAGTTTTCTACCCTAAGGGCTGAACTGCACGTTGTGATATTGCTCATTGAGGGTAATCCTAGGAGTAACCGTTACCTCATTTAGTTCACATTGGTTATTTGTTAAACATGCCACACAGAGCAAATATCCCAAATAAGAGATAGAGGATTAATTATTCAAGATTGGGATATTTTTCTTCACTTTTCTATCTATCCTATCTATCTATCTATCTATCTATCTATCTATCTATCTATCTATCTATCTATCTATCTATCTATCTATCTATCTATCTATCTATCTATCTATCTATCTATCATCTATCTATCTATCATGATTTTGAGGTCCCAACCTCCATGGATACAGAACACATGCACGTCTACTCATAACAGCATCAAAAGCTTTGCTTCTATTATGCACTAACAGGACCTACTGTATCATCAAAAAGACACCTTCTTTGGGTGTCCTCTTTTCTTAAAGGCTATGTAAACCTTTGAAAGGGATTATTTTTTTTTAATCAGTGTGATTGGTGCAACTTTATAATTAGTTTTTTCATTAAAAATTTGTTTTGCTTTTTGAGATACAGCTGCTTTGTATCCTGTATACAGAGCAGCTGTATCGTGCGCTAAATCCTGTTCCCGTCAGGTCTGCGAGACTGACAGGTTCAGTGACAGCGGGTCCTGCGTGTCTGACAGTTCTTATCTTAGATGTGAAACATTACAGGTGGATCTTGCGTGTCAGAGACACGCAGGACCCGCTGACACTGAACCCGTCAGGTCCGTGGGACTGACTCACTCAGGTCTTAGCGAACTATACAGCTGCCCTGTATAGAGAATACAGAGCAGCTGTATCTCAAAAAATAGATTTTTAATAAAAACGAATTAGAAAGTTTCACCAAACGCACTGATTGATCCTTTTATTAAAAAAATAAAATCTCTTTCAAAGGTGTACATAGCCTTTAAGCTATTAAAGGGAAGCTGTCAGTAGGTCTGGAGCCACTAAACCAGCATCATGGCATGATGCAGCTGGTGTAGAGTGTTTCTAATCCTGCCTAGCTCAAAAAACGAAGTTTAGGGAATAGTTAGTAAAGTAAATTACAACTTGCCGAGATGAGGAGCGCAATGAAGCAAGGTGTACTGTCCTCTGCTCCATGTGCACAATTCGCGTGCGCCAGATGTCACCGGAGTCCACCCGCTTCGGACACTTGAAGCCGAGGACCGTACACCTCGCTTCGCTGAGCATGCACAGTCTACTGTCGTCCTGTTTAGAGGTGGGCAGGTTTGGAATGCTAAACCTCAGCTGCATAAAGACATGCTGGTGGTTTAGTGGCTCCAAACCCACTGATAGGTTCCCTTTAAGCATTATATTCATTAAAGTGGTTGCATAAGATTTATTTTTCCAGAAACGGCATCAATCTTGCCCGTGGGCTGTCACTTAAATTGGACTAAGCTGTAATACCAAAGAGAGCCATGGACAAGAGTGGTGCTATTTCTGGAAAAAAGAGCGGATTCAGTTTGATTTGCTTTATTAGGTAAATCTATTAGGGACATCTACCTAGTTATGCTAAGTGATTTTATGTGACATAGGAACAGGGGACGTATAACTACATAGCAATTCAAATGTCTGGCAAAAATTTGTGAAAAACAATAACCTGGAAAAACCTAAAATGCACAAATTTATATTTACTGGGGAAACTTTATTATAGGTGGCAATGTCTGTTAACACAGCGCTGCCCATTCAACAGCACAATAAAGGCTATTAGTATTGTTTTAACGCCATACACTCTACTTTCTCATGTACTGGCTTTTACCTATCAGATGTATAGCAGAATGTGAGAATCGTTCAAATGCATTTTATTTACTTTGTTTATATGGACCTTAAAGGTTAGGACCACCTTTGAAGCCATTTTTTTTAATTTTATTATTATTATTGTTTCAATGCAATTAAAATGAAAAATGGAGTAACTTTGCAATAGGTCTTAATTAAAAATGTGTTATTGTTTTGGTTTCTACAGCTCCTATACAGACCTATGCCTCTCCATGGTAACAGACAACAAACAAATTCTGTGTAGTCTGATTCTGCAGTCATATTGCCTTCCATCGGTTCTCTACTTCTTGCTAACATACATTTGGTGGGTTAGCAATGAGTAGATGACAGATGGAAGACAGTATTGCTATTGCTTGAAGGATGTATGTTAAATCCTCTATATTAATTTGATTAGATACTACCAGCATATATGAAAAAATAAATAAATTCTGGGACGTGGAAAGTACCTGCTTCACACCAACCTAAAATATGTTATGCCTTCTTTAGTGGATCATGGCTTAGGAAAGAGAAAAACCGAGACGCTGGCATGGATACGAATCGATATGGTGGGAATATTACCAATCTAATTTTTTTGGAACTGGTGGGATACTAAAAGACTTTTCTCGACCAATGGATGTTTTTCAAAAAATGTGCCCATGTCATCTTCAGCGTATCTCATACCTGCCAGCTCTCCCAGAATGCCCCAAGAAAAAGAGGAGATCTTCCAGACTCCCAATAGAGCAGGCAAATCTCCTGAGTGCCCCACATTCTGACAAAATACTCACCTCTCCCCGTTCCTGCAGTCTTCTTCACTCCCAGATGCCCGAGATTGAGGAGGACTGCAAAAACAGGGTAAGGTGGGTATCTGCACATCTGGTGTGATGGTCAGTATCATTTTAGTGGGTCTGGAGGTCTGGTCTGGGTTGTGCATTTATTGAGAAGTCTGGGGTCTATATTTAGCGGGTCTGTGGTCTGTATTTATTTAGAAGGTCTGGTCTGGAGTCTGTGTTTGTTTAGGGGTTTGGTCTGGAGTTTGCATTTGTAATTGGGGTCTGGGGTTTGTATTTTAGAGTGTCTGATCTGGGGTCTGTATTTGTTTTAGGGATCTGGACTGGAGTCTGTATTTGTATAGGGGTCTACAGGTCTATATTTGTTTAGGTGGTCTGTATTTATTTTGGGGTGGAATGAAGGGGTTCATATGCACTACTTATGATTCAAATGCAGTAGTTTGAGGGCGTGTCCTATATAAATGGGAGGGTCATAAGGGGAAATGTAGGTCAATGTATAAATGGTAGGGTCATAAGGGGAAATGTAGGTCAATACTTTTCATAATTTCTCTGATGTCCCTTCTCAAAGTTGGCAAGTATGGCATTTCTTCAGCAGCTATTGAAGATGTTCACCGCAGACCTAATGTTGGCCTACAACATTCCTTGAGTGTTTGGTCTGTTCACTTGAATAAAACTAAAGACTAGCTGTCAAAAACTAGTTCATGATGGAATAAAAATTTTTCGAAGCCGCAACGACCAGCAGTTCACGCTGGGACTTGTAATAAGAGTCAAGGAGTCACACGTTGCTTTCCCTTACAGTAGAATACCTCACTTATCACTCTTACCCATATAAAATCCCACATAAGAGATGGCTGTTTATGTACAGTAGGAAAAGTGTTAAATTAAAAATAAATAAGAGAAAGCCAGAAGCCAATAAATGCTTAAAGAGACCCTTTCCATATTCTAACTAGCAAAAGGGGCTATTTTTGGCAGCTTTTAACATGCCTACAATGGCAGCGTTGCAGGCGTATAGAGTAATTCACCAACTAAATCAACATTTGGTATTTATCTAAGCTCTTCTTAATTGCTGAGGATTTTCTTAAGTAGTTTTATAACTTCAGTTCTTTTTCAAAAACATCAGCAATGAAAAAAAATAAGTTCTATTAATATGTGGCTCATACCATGTAGCCTTCTGTGCATGATGATTTATTTAAAAAAAATATGACCACAGAGGTCAGCCATTTATCGGGAGATGTTATCTGAGCATCTTCTTGTGCCCTGATCCTAGAGGTTGTCAAAACATCTTAGATCCCGGGGATTTGACGTGAAATAGAGAGGTGATAGTTGTAAATACAGCTTGTGGAGCAGCAGAAGCCATGGAGGGTTGAAGGCCTTCAAGTTTATTATCTCATCAGCAGCAATTATTTACAGAACTGTCAAGAATAATTTGTGTAATGTGGGTCAGATGTTACCTCTATGTTGGATCCAGGTCTACTTTTTATACACCGTGAAGCCATATGGTATATAGAATGGTGTTACTCAAGGACATACATTGAGGCAGACCCTCTGACTGCTATGGGCCCTTGGAGATAGGGGCCCAGGCTTGGTTGGACAGATCCCCTTTTGTAATGGTGGTGAGAACCTGTGCAGGACTCTCCTATATAGGGGAACTACATTGTTAGCAAACTAGAGGGGGGGGGGCATTGACACAAGGATCATGGGTATTGAGGGAAACAAGCACCTGACTCTACAGTCCTAGGAGGCAATACTTGGCACCATAATGGGATGCTCATATTGATCTTTGGTATGGGGCCGTTCTCTTCTATGAGTTCTTCCTAAAGGCAACCTATACTCGACGCTGTGATTAGACAGGATTCAACTTTCTAATGTAGATCCAAGGGGTTGTGGCAGGTCGTAAAAACATGTCCTGATATCCGGAAGCTGTACTCTAGTGGGCGGATGCACTTACAATGCTATTTGTTGTAATTCTTCCTGGAAAAGGTTTATTCCTCCTCCAAGTGACATCAGAGTTGCATCAACGCATCTACCCTTCCTAGGCTTAAAAAGGGGTTGTCCAACAAAAAACATTTATCACCACTACACGTGTACTGGGCTGTTTCCATCAGCCCCATAGAGAATGATTGGAGCAGTAGTGCACATGCGTGACCGCAGCACCATTTAAAAGGGTGACCCGCGTTCTTGTGATCGATGGGAGTCCCAGCAGTCGGAGCCACAGCGATCATACATTTATCACCTATCCTGTGCCTAGGGGATACATGTTTTTTATGGGACAACCCCATTAAGGGTCCTATATACTGTACAAACCTTTAATGATTGATTTTAATATTGATTTTGGTTTCTTAGTCTAGTTAAGTGTCCTGTAATAAATCTACCTGTTTCTTGTTCCCATCGATCGCTCGGTCTATATAAGGCAGTGAGTGGGTAAAGAGATCTCTGGAGCATTTTGTCTGCCAGTCTGTGTTCTGCCAAGTCCTGAGCCTTATTATATTTCTGTGTTCTGACCAAATCCAAGTTCTGATGTTTTTCTGTTCCTGATTTTTTTGAAGTCCTGAATTTGATCCTAGGTGACTTTACAGCCTGCTCCAGACCACTAGTTCTGCCTAGTTTACGTGAATGGGGCCAACCTGCAATACCAGACTCCGCCTGTGAACAAGAGTGGCACTGTTAATGGAAAATAGCAGATTTTAATCTCATACAACACTTTTAAAGGGGGTTTTCCACTTTCTGACAACTGATGACCTATTCACTGATGACCGATCCGCCACTCCGGCGGCCTCCGGACGATGTTGCCGGAAGCAGATGGCTCCGGTCAAAGAATAGCGGCCACGCTGCAGTATTGCAGCTTTGCTCCTATTCAAGTGAATAGGAGCAGAGCTGCAGTTCTGCCGAACGGCCGTTATGCCGAACAGCCGCTCCGGTGGATAGGTCATCAGTTTTCAGAAAGTGTACAACCCCTTTAATCTTGACATTTATGCCGTCACTTTTTAAAACCAGTGGTATAATGCAATAATTAATATTGGGTCAAGCTGATGGCTAGCACCCTGAAGGTTAAGACCTCAGTTGGAAACCTTTAGTTAGTGTGGATATTGTTGTGCTTATAGCTTTAACATATTGTTATAATTTGATAATAAAAATGTGGCCGGTTTTAATCCAGCTTTAATTTCTTTGTAGTTGTAGTGGGACATGTACTTTGTGCTACAGCGTGGGAAAACCGGTCTGCGATAACTAGGAATATAGTATATGATAACATTATAATACACCAAAAGGGAACTTCTAAAATTTTTGCATTGGAATAATATTTGGGGGCAAGGTTTTACTCCAAATTGGTCAGAGCTCCATTTTTCTGATAGAGAGCTCCAAATCCTATGCATAGAGATAAAGGATTATGTCTGCCTGTAGCTGCCACTAGAGGGAGCTTACTGCATACATTAAACTCAATAATAAAACAGTATGCAGTGGGTGCCCCCTGCAGATCACCAGAATTTTGTCTTTTAATGCTACGTCTATGTAGGGAATTTGGAGTTCTCTATCAGAAAAAAATGGAGCTCTGACAACAATTAATATATTTTTAAAGAAATTAATAAGCACAAAATGTGGGACCTATTTAGATAAAATAAACAAACTGGTGTATAAAGGTGGACCTTTACAATGTCTTGAACATCTTCTAGATTTATAGAAAAAAAAATTTGCAAGGCCATCTTATCCCTGTAAATTATTATCAGGACAGTAAAATGTAAGCATGGGCAGAATTTAAAGCTACAGTACATAGTTTTCTCTTCATGTTCAATTTTGTCATATAAAATAATTGGATGCTACCAATCAAACTCCCCTATCTTTACCCAGAAGGACAAATAACTAACAATTTTCCAGTATAATGTTCCTTTAAACATCCGTAAGGCATCCGCTCCATGACAATGACACTAAGCATTGACTTCCTGATCTTTGCTCAGTGCCTCTGATGCCGCAGGGTGGGTACTGTGTAGAGCACCTCTTTTGGGAAAACTGGTTGTGTTCCTTCCTAAACATCTCCTTTCTAATACAAGCACACAGCACCTGCCACCAGCTGGGCCACTAGCGCAGCTGCTTCCCTGGTGACAATGCCTGACAATATCTGACTGATTGACAGTAAGACAAAAGACCTAAGCGAAGCTTGTGCAAGAACGTATTGCAGTCACTGAATGGTGTCACCTCCCCCGTATGGTATCTGTGTATCTGTCTCTCAGCTGCCTCTCTCTCTTTTGCTGCATTGCCATATCTTTTACATTTCTTTATGAATCCACCATCTACGGATCTCAAATTTCTGTGAAATGAAGCAGATTATTTCTCAAAAACTGCAGATTAATGAGCTATGATAATTTATAGAATTACAATGTATTTAGATGAAAACCAAATGGCCATTGATAAGTCCATCATAAATGATACATTAAAGAATACCTATCACCAGGCTGAACTTATGTGTTATTTCCAAAATCCTTTATACCCCAGAGAAATAAATCATTTTCTAATTATAATTATTATTTTTTTAATTCTCCAGGTGGCAAGGGCTTTATGCAGATTACCCAACTCTGTGTATATATTTTGCGAGTATACACCGCTAACTGCTATATAAAGGCTCTAGACAGCGCTCTTTTAGTCAGAGATCTCACTGCTCTGACACTGTATGCCGCCGTATGTTATGGGAAGATGCTGGGCATGCCGGTAGGCCCTTTACCGTAAGTTCGGACCCAACTCTTGTGGGGAGTCGGGTCATTTGTATGATGTCCTTGCTACCTATAAAACAGTTTTTGGTTTTTTTGAAACTATATTTAGAAAATAATTTATGTTTCTGGGGATAAAATATATATATTTTTAAACAGATAGGTTCAGCATAGAGTTAGGTACTCTTCAAGCCACGAGATGAACACTTTCTTATGGTGTATAAAGTTTTCCTGGACAGTTTGGTTGCTCACTGATAATGGCCAGTCTTCTGAAACCACCTTTTCTGAGTTTTTATATATATATATATATATATATATATATATATATATATATATATATATATATATATCCTTCTCAATCAATTAGAATATCATCAAAAAGTCAATTTATTTCAGTAATTAAATTCAAAAAGTGAAACTCATATATTATATAGATTCATTACACACAGAGTGATCTATTTCCAGCATTTTTTCTTTTAATGTTGATGATTATGGTAACCGTTAATGACCCAAACCCAAACTTTAGTCTCTCAGAAAAATAGAGTAATAAATAAGCCCAATTTCAAAAATGATTTTTAATACTGAAAGGTATGTCCAGTATATCCCCTCAATACTTGGTCGGGGCTCTTTCTGCATCAATGCGGCGTGGTATGGAGGCGATCAGCCTGTGGCACTGCTGAGGGGATCTTTTAATTCATTGAGAAGGACTAGTATACTAACAGATACTCAGCTGGCCCTATAGCTACTCCCAATAATCCTAAACACAGTAACCCAAAGGGAACAACAACAAAATCCAAAGTACCAGATCGGCAAGCAAGAGTAGGAGACTGTGCCAAGGTCAGGGGCAAGCGGTGTACAGAAGAAACGGCCATCTAGGTCAGTAATCGCAGGCATGGACCAAGTACAAAATCAGCAGGTCCACGAGTGGTCAAGAAGTGGCTAGTACACCTAAGGTACTAGGTCAAACTTCGGAGAGTTTGTGATGCAAGGCAGGAGGTAAGGAGATATAGAGGAATGTAGGAGGTTCTTACAACAGGACGAGGAAAGCAGAAGAGAAACACATGGGACGTAGGGACAAAAAGTTCATGAAACAGGAGCAAGAAAATGACATCCAAAAAATGATAAGGAAGTTGATGAATAGATTCGATTTCTGCTCATGTAATATACAAAAGTAATGACAACAGAAAGGACAACTAAGGCTGCTAAATATATGATGTACCCTTAAAAAAAGGTAATATCTCATTGTACCGTAGGGATTATTAGAATTCACCAATGGATGCATCATCTAGCAGTCAAGAAATACGAGGAAGACTGGAACATAGTAAAACAAGGTCAAAAGACTTAAAGATATATCTAATATTTCATAATCAGACCATCAAAACAAAGATCAGGTACAACTATGGTGTTTCCAATGCTCTTATGAATTCGAAACCCGGACTTTAAAGCTGGACAGGAGAGTGTTGGTTGATGCCTTGAACTGTAGTGTTGGCTAAGACTTTTGAGAATTGCGCTCCATTTCCAAATCAAAGCTATTTTTCTCACCGGAGAACAATTACTAGATAAAATCTTTTTCTAATGTTGGACATATTATTAAAAAAAAATCGATTTACATAGATTAAAAATATAATAAATTTACATTGCTTATTGCTAAAGTATTCATAACCCATTTGTCATTAGATAAGCATCTAACCCGTTTTTTTTATTGCCGTCATAGTATCTGCCATATATATTTTCTTTTCCCTACCCCAAGAGGTAGCAATGGCAGATAATTGTAATAGAGCCGGGTTTCTCAAGCTTTAACTATTGGAGCCTCACCGACCAGAACATGGTGATACCTGTGAGTCACCATTGGTCAAAGTTTTTGTCAAGATGTCAAGATGAAAAATCGTAAAAGAAGAAAAAACATTTGTGTCCCAACTGGAAAACCATAGCTTCTTTCATGCCACAGTGTTCCCATAGAGTTCACTTTCGTTTCTTGGGTGGTAATTACTTTCCATCTTTCATTTTGTATAAGAAAAGGGAAGGATCTTGTTAATTTCAAAAGTAAAAAATGTGGCATGGGGTTCTGTACTTAGAGGATCTGTCACTAGTTTAGTAATGCCCAACTAATCCTAACTAATCTAATAGACGCGGTCACACTGATAATGCCAGTGAAAATTGTGTCCCAAAAAGTTTATTTTTATAAAAGTTATGAGCTTTTTCTAACTTTGCAAATGAGTTTATACTAGACAAGTGGGTGTCCTCACCAGCGATTCTCCTGAGGTAGAGCCTCCTCACAGCCTCTGACACCGTCCTATCAGCATGGAAGCTGCTTCACACAGTGTGAGATACTGAGGCTGGAGGGAAGGTGGATCACTTCAAATAGCCATATCTCCGACTTTTGACCACCTAGAACAGTGGTTCTAGTGGCATATGAGATTCTAATCTTTCCTATGGCACCAGGATCGCAGTTCAATCTGTGACACAACCGGAGGTATCACCACTTAAAAACAGTCGAGAATGGAAGCTGTGTACTATATGATCACGCTCTGTTGCTGGGCAGGGAAGAGGAGATCTGTATGACTGATTGGACAGCGTCATACGGAAAACATTACACCGCCCAGAGTGAAAAGAAAGTCACCTCCCATTTGGCAAATACAGCCAAATTCGCATATTTAGAAAAATGCTCATAACTTTGCAAATAAGTTTTCTTTTTAAAAAATCACACTGAAGTTATCAGCATCACAGCGCCTATTAGATTAGTTAGGATATAGAGAATTAATAAAGTAGTGACAGATCCTCTTTAAGAAGAGGCCATATTCTCCGATACATGTGTCGAATCTTACTAGATTGGGGGATCAGACTTTTGAGCCAGGCCTTGTATAAACAGTCTTATTGCATGATGCCTTCCCTATAGAAAACTGCATCAAACCTTGTTAAAGGGGTACACTGCTTTGTACAATCCCTACTTGTTAGAAGGATCCCTTGACAATAAGCAGATCACAAAGTGTCCCACTGCTGGGACGCCAGCGGCCAGCTGTGAACTGTGAGGAATCTTGGCAGTAAGCTTTTAATTTTCCTGCAGTGCCACCACATTATACAGTTCACAATAGGTTGTCTGTGTAAGGTCCTCCGGAGCGAGAGAGACACTCGCTCTCCACCCTGGCCTAGATGAGGATCCTAAAATTAGGACCCCCCTCTATTAACTCAGAATTCCCTAATAGGGTATATGGAAATAGGTTTTCTAAGATGTACAACGCCTTCAAGGCTAGCAAGTCAGACCCCGACTAGTTCCTGCATTTGTATTAATTTTTTCTTGAGTTTGAGCAGATGGGTAGATGAATAGTTGGCCGGCCCGACTCATCAGCAAAAACAACTGCTCTTCCCATGTTTATAATACATAATCAAGTGTAATATTTTGTACTTGGCAAAAGCACATTTGCTGCCAATTTTAAAGCTGTAAATACGGAGATGATATTGCAAAATCCATGCAAGTTAAATTATCTGTGGCTAACCTGTCTCCTCCCTGCCTATGCCTCAGAGGGAACTTCTTAACCAAACATATAAGCTTGATGGACAAAAGCAAAAACAAAGCGTTAAATGAAGAAGTTAATTTTGTAGAGAATAAATATTGTCATTGTGAGTATCCTTAGCTGATCTAGTCTGTGTGTGATCTATACCTATGAGGATGATCCACTGATCCTGTCGGCTGTATATGGCTGTTTTCGCCATTCCCATGGACTTTGATTGGAGCGGCAACGAACATGCGAAACCCTCGCTCCATTAAATGTATTCCTCACAGTGGTCTGTTCTTGCGATCAGTGGAGGTCCCAGTGGTGGGGGTCCTAGAGATCAGCCAACTGGATAGGTGATCATTTTTGATTCTGGTACAGCCCCTTAAGTGAGCAGGGTATTTGGGGCCCTAAAGGGAAAATTAAACCAAAACTGATTTTCTATAAGTTAGCTTTGAAATCAGAAGATCATATCTGTCAAATAGGATGCGAGTCAGATTCTAATCAAAGTGCCGTTCATTTGTATGGTTTTGGTATGAAAGCCATCAAAAACCTTTTTTGTTTTTTTGGTCTTTTCTTTATGTAAATAGGTTCCAAATGCATTGCTGATTCATTTATTAGTATATATCGTGTATATGTGTGTGTGTGTGTGTGTGTGTGTGTGTGTGTGTGTGTGTGTGTGTGTATATATATTACAGCTTTGTTTTTCAAATATGAAGCTTTAAACCCCCTAAATGAATATAGATTAAAAAGTAATTAATGGATGGGTTCCGACACCTTGATCCAAACCGGGAGTCGGGTCCTGTCCGATTAAACCAGTAAAATCTGTCACGGGCACTACTGGTGATCCTGGATCTGTGACTGTCACTGTTACCAGGCACTTATGGCCTCTGAGGCTGTAACTAGCTATCATTGTTTTTGGGATCTTATGGATGTTACTGTTTAGGGGATACTGTGACTCTTGCTGTTATGCCAGTATTTTTAGGGTGTAAGAAAATATCCTTAGTTTAATTGTGATAGTTTTTCTCAACCTTGCATGTGTTATATGAAGACAGAATTTATGAAATTGCTTGCCAAAATTCCTGGAAATAAAGTGAAACAGCAAATGAAGGGCCTAAAATTGACCCATGATCACATGATTGATCACATCATTACGGAGGAAGAAATATTGGATGTCATGTAGAACTTTCTTCAGTTATAATCTGCACTTGACTGTTCCCTAATGCCAGAAGTTGTCACTGATCTGAATCCTGGATATGATAAAAAGGAGGTACATAGAGTTTTTGGAATTGAGAATCTATGTTTTCTGGGTGGTTTGGCTCGAGCTAACAGTGGGGCATCCTGAAAACGACTCCTATAATCTTAAAGGGGTTTTCCAGCATATCCTTTGGATAGGCAATCACCGTGTGATCGGTGGGGGTCCCACCTCCAGGACCTAATCAGCAGAACGAGACAGCAGCTCTGCTCCATTCACTTTCTTGTGGCTCCTATGAAAGGGCGGTGGTCATCAAGATCCAGGAAAAAACCTTTATCTTGCACTAATTCGGGGTATGGAGAGGGGTTATTGAAAACAGACAACTTTAAATCAATCTGCAAAGTCCCTTATTTGACCCAGTTCCTATCATGCTTGGAACCTTTTTGTATAGCACTGGGAAATATGTTCAAGCTCTTCATCCAAATTGCTGAAACCCCTGCAGGTCCATCTCTTTTGTATAGGACTAGAATTTAGCTAATGTGCGTTCATTATTAATTTAAATTCTGCAAGGTATTTTGGTACGGATGAATTGGGGGAAGTGTTACTATTTTGGGCTGTAATTTGTTGTATTTAGTTGCACATTTTTGCTGAATTAATCTAAAAATTAGAGCAAATTAATCATCATAGACCATGATAAATATAATGGTTACTTACCGGATGCAAAATAAGATTCCCTTATAAATAATTTAGTATATAAGACTACTGTAGTAAGATGAGATTAATGAGGAACAGGGAGAGGGCTTAAATTTGATCTGGCAAGCGGAATTGTGATAATCCTGCTCAGTCTGCAATGTATCGCCGGTGGTTCAGAACGAATCCTTTTATTGACCTTTTAATAGAAATCAAATTGGCTTATAATAATAATATTAATATTGGCGCATTCAGATCTAATTTTTGTGCGTCATTTTAGGAGGTGAAGTTGTCACTTGGTAAACTTGCCTTGGCATACAGCAAATGTATGGGTTGGTTCATACCCTAGAACGATACCAGTGGTGAAAAGATTTAGTGTACCTTGCAATTTATAGATCTAAATTATTGCTCTAGGAGTCCAGTGGGCGGTGTTACTAAATGATTGACAGCCTTCCTAGTATAAGCATGCATAGACATAGCTGTCAATCAATGAATAGGACCGCCCACTGGAATCCTAGAGTAGGGATTTAGATTTATAAATTACAAGTTCTAATAAGTCTTTTCCCACAAAACGATATATCGATCTACTCAGCTCTTCCTGCTCTATATCGTGCTGCCTGCAGATCGGACTACGTTATCAATGTAAAGGTTATCAATGTAAAAGTGCTGTCATTTTAGCCAGTGTGAATGGTAGTGATGTAGAATGTGACAAATTTACCAAATGGCACATATGTGAATAGATAGAATTAAAGAGGACCTATTATCAGCAATAGGGTACCTGTTATATAAAAAAAAAACAAAAAAAACATTAGCCCCTTAAGAAAAAAATATTTTTGTAAATGCGTCATTAGAAAATTAAAAAACCCTCCTTATAGGACGTTGTTTTCTGTCTAAAAGAGAAATTAATACATGAATACATCAGTATTAATACGGCAGTCCCCAATCCGTTACTGCTATATTAATAATACAGTAGACAGCACTATTTTAGACAGAATGCAAGATCTTACGATAAACAGCGAGATCTCACTTTTTAAGCCTGTAGGCTGCCGTTGGGTTATTATTCGAGGATGCAGGGGATGCCCTTGAATCACCAAACCCGGAAGTTCGGACCTTTGGCCAGGACCCAGTCCTTTAACCTAAGACTTCCCAACCAATTTACATTTACAAATTGTTCTATCAAATAATTATTCATAATGCTTATTTTATTGAGTTGTTCTTCTTCCTCCTTGTTTATCTTTCTTACTTTTTCTCCTTATTCATCTTCTTTCCTCTTCCTTCTGTCTTCTTTCTTCTACTTTCTCTATCTTCTTCTTCTTTCTTCGTCTTTCCTAATCTTTCTTCTTCCTACTTTCTCCTCCTTCTTTGTCTATTTTTGTATTTTTCTTCGTCTTCTTCTTTTTCGCCTTCTTTTTCTTCTTAGTCTTATTTTTCTTCTTCTTTGACTTCCTTGTATACTTTTTCGTCTTCTTTTTCTTCTTCGTTTTCTTTTTTTTCGTCTTCTTTTTCTTCTCCGTCTTCTATCTCGTCTTCTTCTTCTTTGACTTTTTCTTCCACTTCTTCTTTTTCTTCTTCATCGTCTCTTTATTCTTCGACTTCTTCTTAGTCGTCTTCTTCTTCTTTGTTTACTTTGTCTTCTTCATTGTCTTTCTTCTTACGTCCGATGCATTTACAGCAGTTCTCTATTATATATCAGCCAAACTGATTCTTTAATCGATTTCCAGCTCTGGAAACAAAAGCCTCCCCCACTTCCCTTATTGACAGAATACATAAATGTCTGCATATCTGGGAGCAGATCAGGCACAATGAATAGGATTTCCTTCCTTTCCTTCCTTCCTATCAATTCAATCAATCTGGTTAATGATGAATCCAATAGGTGAACATTAGAAAAGTGCTGTAAATGCAATTCCCTTACATGTAAGTGAAGTTTTGCCAAATTTTCATATAAAGGTAAATCTAAACAGTATAAAGCCTAGATCATCACCCCCCACATCAATGTACATTCATATACACTGTATTATTGGGGGACAGTACAGGCTGGTACCTGGGCACTGTACAGTGGTACTATCTGACAACTTGATAGTGGTATTACTTGTACACGGTATAGTACGATTATTTGAGAACCGATATTTCTTTGGTTACTGTATGGTGGTATTATTTATACAATTCATGGCATTATTTGGGCACTGTATGCAGATATTAATTGTACACTACAAAGTACTGTTGTTTGTAAATGGCATAGAGTTATTATTTGGTCAGAGTTTGGTGGCATTGTTTGTTTAAAAAGTTCACTGGTAACTGGGCACTGCATGGTAGCATTATTTGGACAATTCATGATGGTATTATTTGAGCTCTGTATAGTATTATTATTAGTACATTGCATTGTAATGTTGTTTGTGAACTGTATGGGGTATTATTTGGATACTGTATAATGGTATTATTTGGTCACTGCCTGGTGGTATTATTTCGGTACTATTTTCCTTTTACCTGCTGCCTGTTTTTTCTTCTTCCTTTTACTCCTTTCACAAAAGAAGGGGATCCAAGAAGATTTGTTTGCCCAGGGTCCTATCAAATATTGATCTGGCCCTGATTGGAAGTGTATATATGTATTTGTCATTTTTGTATTTCTTTTTGTTTAGTATTGAAGATGCCTTATAAACTGGGATTGGCTTTGGTCATATTCGTGTTGTACCATTAATTTTTTAAACCTAGAAACTGTTTTCTACGATCTATTAGATTGCACGTAATGGGCTGAGCTAATAAATTTCACAGTTCACAAATACTGGTAGATTGTCAGAGAAATAAGCGGGTGCTCTATGATGAGATATTGGAGGGCAAGGAGCCCATAAACTGTTCTTGCATGGGGACCCTCTGCTGTCTGTCTCCGCCACTGGAAAAAGTTGATCGATGTTATCGCCAGTCCAATAAAGAAGCTCTGATAAAATTTTTCGACTAGTGAAATAGATTTCCCAGCCACGTTACTGATCAGATCGGCCAAATTAAAAAGCTGAGTCCAGCCGCCTAATTGTCCATCTTCCTGTCTTTGTACATCGTATTTATCCCTCAAGTAAACACAATTTGGAGCAGACCATGTGAAAGCTTCGAGAGCTATCCGTCCTACCTGGAGCAGTTATTATCCTCCGAGTATGCGGGGCTTTCCATGATGTTTCTCGATATAAAGAGCTCCCCCCACCACTATTTTAATCTTTGCTGATATTATATGAAATGAAAACATCTAGTACTCCGGAGGCTGCAGGTTTTCCTTTTTTTTTTTTCTTTAAACTTGAGTCTTTGAATAATCTGTGATCATAGCGCCCCCTGCCTGCACTAAACTGGAAGTGACATCTCTTAATGCCGCATGTCATGGAAGAGTGTTTGAATATTTTTTTTTAATAAATACAGAACAATTTCTTTTATAATAAAATTAATCAGAAAATAAATAAAATGTTTAAAGTTAATGCCTAATATCCGGCTGTTTTTATGATATATTATTCGTTTTTTTGATCAGCAGAACCAAACATTTTTTATCCATTTTCAAAGCTAGTGTAAACATTTGCTATGAAGCTCCATTGACAGCTTATTTTATTAATGTATTTATGTGGCATGACAGTGGCCCCCATAGCAAAGTTCAAACAGGGGCCCCAATGATGGTGCAATGTTTTGCCAACCAAGACAGAAGGATCTGATGTTTGTAGCCCCCCTCAAACTCTTTTAATTCTACTCCTCCCCCCGCTTATTTGCTAACAATACAGTTCCCATGAGGTCAAGTAAATATATTATATATATCCCCAAATAGTTACCTAAACTTGTCTACATTGCTCATTGCTTTATATATACTGATCGTGGCGTAACTACTGCCATAGCAGCCATAGCAGCTGCTACCGGGCACGCGGACTTAATTTGGCCGGGCACAAAAGTTCTTAAAGCCGGCCAGCATTTAACATTTTTGCTGCGGCGCCCGGAAGTGAAGACAACTCAGAACTTGTATGTTAATGTTGGGGTTTGGTCTGGGGTCTGAACTTATTTTTGAGTCTGGTCTGGGGTCTGACTTCTTTTTTGGGAGTCGGGGATCTAAATTTGTTTTGTGGTCGTATGGACTGACGTCTAAATGTATGTTGCGGTCTGATCTGGGGGACTGAGTTAATTAGGGGTCTGATCTGGGGGTGTGATGCCTTCTATGCCCCCATTCTGCATTTTCTACTTATGTGGCTCATAGTGTGCGTGGTCAGTGGTGTCATTGTCCCAGCATGATCTGATCATTTGTCAGGTCTTGCTAGGATTTGTAGTATCACAAGAGTTGTGATACCTGTCCTGTGACCATTCCCTTTGTTGTCTGATGATGATCAATTCTCAAGTCATGATGGGAGTTGTGCTCTCAGTTGTAGTTTTATACCGTGACAATCGTCCCCTCACTCTAACTTTCACAGGATCTGGTGAATGCTCAGAGTCAAGGGGGCATTCAAGAATTTGCTATGGTACCCAGCACTTTGTAGTTAGACCTCTGTATACTGAGACATGTTTTGTTTTTTTCCAAAAATCTACTGGGAAACTGTTTTTTTAACTGAAGAAACCACTTGCTAATTTTTGGGAAATGGTTATGTAAAAATGTGAAAAGGTGCTAAAATTCTTCTCCGCATAAACCACAGAAAAAGTCCAGCACGCTCACTCCCAGCGGTCAGACCACCACCGATTAAATATCTGACATATCCTTTAGCTATATATATATATGGGGGCACAGATGACATTTTCACAGTTAGGGTATGTTCACACGCTAGCTGGCTTTTACGGCTGAAATGACAGCCTGTTTTCAGAAGAAAACAGCTGCGTCGTTTCAGCCGTAAAAGCTCCTCCTCGTATTATGCGAGGCGTCTGTGACGCTCGTATATCTTGAGCTGCTCTTCATTGAGTTCAATGAAGAACGGCTCAAATTACGTTGCAAAGAAGTGCCCTGCACTTCTTTGCCGAGGCAGTCAATTTACGCGTCGTCGTTTGACAGCTGTCAAACGACGACGCGTAAATTACAGGTCGTCTGCACAGTACATCGGCAAACCCATTCAAATGAATGGGCAGATGTTTGCCGACATATTGTAGCCCTATTTTCAGGTGTAAATCGAGGCATAATACGCCTCGTTTACGCCTGAAAATAGGTCGTGTGAGCCCAGCCTCAGGGCTCATGCACATGGTCAAATTAAATGGCCAATATGCAATAGCCAAAATGATGTTAATATGGCATCCAAAATATTGTATGTGCCCATATTGTACATAATTATACCTCTCACTGTACATAGAGAATCCATTAAAAAAAATCCATTGCCTGCCATATTACGGGAGCATTGCGGCGTGCACGCGCCCATAGAGACAACCTGGCAGGTCGAACGTCAGGGGTGGAGATAAACCAGTGTCTATAAGAAGGCAACTATAAGAATTTGAAAAACTGCTACAGTATATATACACTTAGACCCCCCTTTATTATTGGGCCACTTTGTGACAACCTCATGCGTCGTAATGTATTGTGTATTGTATATTGAGAGGCCAAGTTCTATCTTGGTCCCTGATTATCTGTCATGTGACTGTTGCACATCTGGACATGTCTAGCAATCCTCCAATCACTTCTAGTGTTCAAATGCTCGTTTGTAGTCTGTTACCATGGAAACGTGTAGGTCTGCATAGTAGCTGTAGGCACAAAACAATAGGAAAGTTTTAATCAAGACTAGTTGCAAAGTTGCTTTATTTTTCATTTTAGATACATTGGGGCAAAGGTGGACATACCCTTTAAATAGAAAATTACTATGAGCGACTAATCGGCAGCAGAAGTAAAATGGACCAAACAGTGGCCCCGCCAAAGGGAAGGTTGTTTATATACAGACCAGACCAAATGGACATTTTTTGAACATAGGGAGGAGTAGGGACTGACTTTCCAAAAGAGGGACTTTTTTTTACTGACCTGCTTGGTATCTATGAGAAACTGCTCTAGTTTTTATACATGAGGCCTATATGACTCGGTGTGTTATTTTTATAGTCAGTGACATATGTCATATAAATTATGCACAAACACCAAGTACATTTATTTACAAGTAATCAAACAAGATTCCACAAGACATACAGGGTTAAATGTGTCTGAATATCCAAAATAGATCCCGAGTCGGCAAGTCAGGTTTTGATGTGAGGCCAGCGGCTCTGACGAAAGGTTCTCAGCTGTGCCAAGAAATGCAATATTTCTTGATTTAAAGGAGGAGTGACGGTGAACACCTCAGTCAGGGATGCTGGGCTGGGAATACAGAGAGCGGTGCGGCCTTTGAAGTCGGAAGGAAAGCCTCATCTTATAGCTCCTGTACGGACTTGAATCTTGATTCCTTACCTGGAAAATATGTAAATTATAAGAACAAGAGATTTTTACTAAATATTCTGTCTATACTTTACTTTATTTCCTGTTACAGCTAATTTGATTTATTATATTATCTATCTATCTATCTATCTATCTATCTATCTATCTATCTATCTATCTCTGTCCTATCCATCCATCCATTTCAAATGTTGCTGCTGTGGTTGTTCTGGGAAAATAAAGTGTCCCTTCGCCATTTTTCTATTTAAATCAGAGAGCTATCGCGTCGCTCTATGCTTCATTTCAAAACATATAGTGGAATTTATTATCCCCTTTACGGTACTTTTATGGCGGAAAAAGTTTCACGTTTTGTCGCACGCCATATTTGCGCTACAATTTGCATTTTTTCTCGCCTCTCATCACATATATTAAGTGGCAAAGAAAGTGAGTAGGGTTATTCAGGAGGGGGCACCATCAAACTGCCAGATTTATAATTACTAACCATAGAAATTGGTGCAGATTATAGCACATATCTACATATCTACGTGCATCTTATTCCAGCGCAAATAGGCTTAAGGCCGGCGTATGAAGGCCAGTCTTAATAAATCTCCCCAATGGGCTGTTTAGAGAGAGTAAAGTATTTTTCATTAAGGAAGCTTTGTATCCAGACCGTTCCAAAACCTGTAAGATGAAACAATAAAAATTGGTTATTTCTTGGTTATAACTTCAAGTGCTTGAGTTTTAGGTCGAATTCCAATCCAATGATTTCAAATTCGCAGCATGTCCATTCTGTCGCAGATTATGTTAAATTGGTCAAATATAAAATGGTCAAATCCCTGGTGAAGGTCTGCAACAAATCCGCAACAAAATTGTCACGCTGTGGATTTGAAAATACGCAGCATGCCGTGAAAAACGGGTATGTAAGAGTTGCATTAACTAGAACAAGAACAGAGCCCCACTTTGACTTTTGCTTTGGGGGTCCCTTCTCTTGAGGTAAAACCTGGCTTCGAAGCTGTTATATAAATGACTTTGACTGATATTTTGCATTAACCATGAGTTTATTATGGACACTGAACTGAAAATAATTTATGAGAAAATTGCATAAATAACAATTCCATAGTATCGTCCTATTGTCAGGATTTCACCCTTTCCCTTCCGACTCCTTAATGAAGCCTTTTCTGGCCAGCGTGTTTGCCACGCAGGGGCTCATGCAGAGATATGAATTGACTGGCACCACCATGTACTGATACACAACACCACCTATGTGGAAGGGTCGTAACTAAGATAAAACTTTCAGCAAATGACTACAATATTCTTCTTTATCCTTGCAGTTGTAGGTATGTGTTATTACGTGTCGGAGCTTCCCTTACAAGTTGACTGTAGTTCCCCATCGGAAATAGAGCAGCCACCCTTCTATGGGGTGTGTCCCTTTATAGTCCTGTTAGTTGGGGATGAACACTATAATTAGGCACCCTGTTAAATATTTCTTCAATTTTACCAGCTACTTCAAAGGGATGAAAAGCAACATGAGTCATTATGATGCAATACAACAAATAAACTCTCTACGATTTACGTGTCTTGTACATAACGCTTACTGATAGCAGAAATGTGTGGGCTTGATGTGGCCAATCACTGGAACAGATTGCCTTAACGAGGGCATCATTAAGAATATAACTAGTAAGAGTTCATTGTGCCCGCTGAATAGAACGCCAATCGATGGTAATATTCTATCAATGTGGTGGCCAACCTTTCCTGCAGTTGACCTCTCAGTGTCCTGTAATGCATACATTCCAGCCAAACCGAGAAATATTTGGAGTCTTGACTGGAATGAACAAGGAGAATTTGGAATTTTTTCGTTTCCATAAGCAAGAAACACTTTGCTATCTGTCTTTTGGTTTATTTTATTTTGCTAGGAGGGAGCTTGCTGTAGCAGAAACATCCCCCTCAGCTCTGTCTGCAATGGAGATGGTAAGACATGGCTAACTTCTGCTGATATTGCCTCTCAATCCTTATGTGACTAGTAACTGCATGAAGTTTTATTTCTTCAAGCTCCTGTTAGCCATATAAGCAATAAAAATAAAGAGATGGGGCTTACTTTGACTCTCCATCGTCAACATGGGCCGACGGTTATATATGGCGGCCAGGGGTGAAAGACAAACACCCATGAAACTGCTATATGGAGATGCCTTTTAGGCCAGTAATAGGTGCCTGTCAGTTTTTTTATGTTAAAAGAACATAGAGAAAAGAAAATGACAAAGAAATTAAGGAAAAATCACATTTATTGAATAAAAGTGATCAAACATAAAAAAACACACATCGTTGTATACCCGTAAGCATACCGACCCCTCGGAATAAAGTTAACACAATATTTATACCGATCGGTAGACCACTAAAAAAAATCTACAGTGAAATTGCTTTTCTTTTAATTACCCCCCCTCCTCCAATTTTTTATTAATGAAAGTTAAATGCTAATATATATGTACCTCCTCAAAATTGTGCTATTAAATAGTAAAACTTGTTCCGCAAAAAAAATAAGCCCTCATACATTATTGTAAATAAAAAAAAGTTATTACTGTCAAAACATTAAGTGGTTTAAAGATCTCCTACTATTTTGAGTCTACAGCTCCTATGCAGACCTACTTGTTTCCTTGGTTACAGACTACAAACAAACTCTGTGTGTAGTCTGATCAAGTTTTACTCTACTTCATTGGCTCTTAATTCTACTGTCTGTAGGTCACAAAGAAGAAAAAGTCAGCTGGAATGTGATCTGAATATAGGATTATACTTTACAGGGTTTGTTTAGAGTTTGTAACCATAGACACACAGGTCTGCATAACGGCTGTAGGCACAAGACGATAGAATATTTTTATTCAAGACAATTTGCAAATTGTGTCAGAAGCTTACTGCATACTGTTTCATTATTCAGATCAATGCATAAGTTATATGCACCCAGCTCCTACGCTTCCCTAAGTGGTAGCTGAAAGCAGCCAACATTGTGTATCTATGCAGGAGCTTTGTATAAAAAAAAAAAAGTAGATCCAAAGTCAATAAAGATAGATTATGAAATTAATCTGAACAGAATTTTGGATCTACTGTATCTATAACAAAAGAGAAAAGCAAAAAACAGAATGGGGGTTCAATTGTGGAGATTTAAAGGGCAACTAAATGTTCAACAAACTTCTGACATGTCCTAATGACGTCAGAAGTTTTGATTGGTGGGGGTCCGAGCACTGAGACCCCCATCAATCGCTAAAACTAAGCGGCCTAGGCGCTCATGTGAGCACTGAGCCGCTTCGTTTCTGTTCGGCTTTTTTCGGAAAGCCTATGTAGCGGTGTACGGGCCCATAGACTTTATATTGGGTCCGTACACCGCTACATCGATTTTCCGGTAAAAGCCAAACAGAAACTAAGCGGCTGAGCACTCACACAAGCGATTCTGCAGCTTAGTTTTAGCGATTGGTGAGGGTCTCAGTGCTCGGACCCCCACCAATCAAAACTTCTGACATGTCAGATGTTTGTTGAACATTTTTGTTACCCTTTAAACCAAAGGCAGAGCAGGGCACAATTTTTAGACCGGTACAGATGTAGCCAAGTTTATCTTGACTCCGGTAACTTGCTGCAGCCTGATATCACACAACCAAAGCCATTGAAATGTCATTGAAAAAGTCAAGTTAAAAATTCTTGCAACTGTGTATTTAATGCGTTAAAAGTCAAGATAAAGATGGTTACATCGGTATACGTGGCATATTTCTTGAGGATCTATGTAGACAGTAGACTTATCCACTGTCTTTGAAGACTCTCTTACAATTTCCATCTTCAGGTTGGGGCACTAGCCGCCATAACCTGACAATCTTTTAGCATGGATAACCCCAAATCTCCGATATGGACCTGCACACAGGTTGTAAGGGGGAAGATGAGTATTCTTCACCTAGGGCTATTCATTCTATGAAGCATATAATTTGTAGGGCTGTTGTTCTAAGCAGCAATTATTTACAGTCATGTCGTGATTTATAGTATTGGGCACTTTTATCACAGTAATCCATCCAAAGCCCCTGAAAAGCAGTTTGTCATCCGTGCTCTAGCTGTATAGACTGTGCTAATAACATAGACCGGCTTTCTTTCACCATTTATATATATTTCTGTTTTACCTTGTCTGGGACATCATCTAGTAAATCAATGTTTCCTAGGCCAAATGGGGCTTCAGTAAAGGGTTATCTCTCGGAATGAGGAGAAGACGCAGTGCTGGTCAGACATGTTTTCTGTGATCACTGAATAAATGGCCATAGAGTCCATCAATAAAATAAAATGTGTACAGTCATTGCTGGAAGAAGTATCTGAAGAGGGTGGGTATGAGAAAAATGTCAAATAACCTCCTCTGCTTCTAAGATATGCTGCAAATATATTCAACTCTGTAAAAGAACAGTAACAAAAAGAAAAATAAATGAAAAGGAAACCGTTATGGGGCACTATGGCTATCACTATTTTAGGGGCACTGTGGCTTCAGTGTTATTGGGCGCTATGGATGTCCATGTTAATGGAGGCATTGTGACTGGCACTGGTTTATGTTTAAAAGCTTTACGTTTGGGGGAATTTGGAGGCATGACCTAAGTAATTTCTCAAAGTAGGTAAGTATGAGGATTGTGATTTTGATAAGTATTGGCTGTACTTCATATCCATATCCCACATACGAAATATGATGCCCCTAGACTACTATAGGCCCCTAATGTACCGCTGTTGTCCTTGAATTTTTTTATGGAGGCATACAGAGGGTTTTTTATCCCACAGATTCCAGGTAAGTCGTTGAGAAAAACTATTCTGGCATGCAGTATCACATGTCCTATTATGGAATTATGCTCCCCTTGAAATATATTGGCTATAGTATATCATAAATTAACTTGCGTCAGTCATTCTAAGAGCTAGGGCGCTATAATTTTGTCACATAGTCACCCGGGCTTCATAGTACGGCATAGTCCCTGCTTACTCTTTTGTCCTCTCCTTAATCTGTGGTTCCTCATGTTAGAGCACAAATGTACTTTGCTTAAAAGAGGTGTATAATATGATAAAGCTACGTATAATGAAATTGAATGATATAAACAGTGGTAAAGAAATGTAAAAACACCTACATTTTTTTAAATGTGAACATAAGATAATGGATTCCCATAGGTAACAAGTACTAATGGTAACGATTACATTGCCCGTATGGGTTATCACCCAACTTTTAAATAATTGTGAATGCCAAGTCTTATTTGGCATGCAGAATTATGATCCCCCCCCTTTTTTTTTAAAGGTCACTAATAGTAGCTTTGACAGTTAAAGGGGTTGTCCTATGAAAACAACCCTTGTCCATATGAGCACACGGATGTCATACAGGGGTCCCCCATCCAGGATCCCCCCTATTAGCCAGAATGGAGAACTACACTGTTAGAACAGCTTCTGCTCGGGTGGACTCGCGCCATTTATGTATCACATGGGCAGCGGTTCAGATGCCAGCCATGTAACACTACTCGAGGTGAACAGGAGTTGGTTGGGGTGATACGACCTTTTGAGTAGTTCTGGCATTATATTCACAGGATAACCGTTCTATAAGCTCCTCTCAAATAAGCGAGTGCTGACGTATTGAAAAGGATAAACTCACAAATGTATGTAAAACATAAAGAAAATGTAAAAAGTGAAATTCTAATTCCTGACTGTAGACAGCGAAAGTGAGGACCCTTTTTTATTTTCCTCTGCATCGACCTATCAGACAGATGCCATTGAGTTGCCATGATATTTTCTATATACACTGCAAGCACCGGCATCTTTTTTTGCAGATAAGCTGAACGGATATGAAAGGTTTTGTGAGCAGTTCTTATCAAAATCTGAGGAAGAATGAACCCGCTAATGAATGTTTTGGAGCTCTTGTCCGTCAGATGACAAAGCCTGTACATAAATAATTAGGACAAGCTGGGACCTGTTTTCTAGATGATAGATAGATAGATAGATAGATAGATAGATAGATAGATAGATAGATAGATAGATAGATAGATAGATAGATAGATAGATAACAATTTGACTTAAAAGTAGACTCTAACCTATTTATGTAAAGGATCTGCCAGGCACAGCTTCGGGGTTAACTCCCATAATTAATCAGTCAGCACCTGAATCTACATCCCTGAGACTGACTCCAGCTTCCACCACTCAGGCTGGCAGGCTTAGGAGTGGGAGAGCCTATCGCAACCTGGCCAGACACAGCTAGCTCACGCCCTCGGTCTATTTAAGCCTGCCCTTCCTGTCCCTCGGTGCTTGTGATTCTTTTCGTGTGGTTTCCTGGCCCAGCTACAGCTCCTTCTATTTTGATCCTGCTCCATACAGACCCTGGCTTACTGACTACTCTTCTGCTCTTCGTTTGGTACCTCGCACACTCCTGGCTTGACTCGGCTCGTTCACCACTCTGGTTGCTCACGGTGTTGCCGTGGGCAACTGCCCCTTTCCCTTGCTTGTATTCCCTTGTATGTTTGTCGTGTTTGTCGTGCACTTACTGAGCGCAGGGACCGCCGCCCAGTTGTACCCCGTCGCCTAGGGCGGGTCGTTGCAAGTAGGCAGGGACAGAGTGGCGGGTAGACTAGGGCTCACTTGTCCGTTTCCCTACCCCCCGTCATTACAATTTACATGGATTTCAAAAAGTCTTCGTACTGTAAATTCCTTTAATCCACCATAAATGGGACCTGCTAGGTGCCAGATTATTAGATTTTCTGGTTTTATAAAAATATACTCATAAAGGTAGAGAAATGAAAGTATAAAGTACTGTTGGGGTGAAATCCCAAATTAAAATTCTAAGGGTATGTTCACACGCACTAATTACGGACGTAATTCGGGCGTTTTTGCCCCGAATTACGTCCGAAAATAGCGCCTCAATAGCGCTGACAAACATTTGCCCATTGAAAGCAATGGGCAGACGTTTGTCTGTTCACACGAGGCGTAATTTACGCGCCGCTGTCAAATGACGGCGCGTAAATAGACGCCCGCGTCAAAGAAGTGACCTGTCACTTCTTTGGCCGTAATTGGAGCCGTTATTCATTGACTCCAATGAATAGCAGCGCCAATTACGTCTGTAATGGACGTGGCGTTCAAGCGCCTGCACATGCCGTTACGGCTGAAATTACGGGGATGTTTTCAGGCTGAAACATCCCCGTAATTTCATCCGTTACGGACGCTCTCGTGTGAACATACCCTTACACAGAATCTACCTGTATCACTATGTTATTGAGGGGGGATTCACACGAGCGTGATTTTCGTGCGTGCAGGCCGCGTATTTTTCGCGCGCCACGCACAGCCCTATAGAAGTCAATGGGGCAGTTCAAACAGTGCGTGATTTGTGCGCAGCGTTTGTTCGCTGCGTACAAAACGCGACAGGTTCAATATCTCCGCGTATTTCGCGCATCACGCACCCATTGAAGTCAATGGGTGCGTGAAAACCACGCAGGTCGCACGGAAGCACTTCCGTGCGAACCGACTGAAACAGCGCACCAGCTGTCAAAAGGATGAATGTAACCAGAAAAGCACCACGTGCTTTTCTGTTTCCAAACATCCAAATGGAGTGTCTTTGAGATGAGCGAACCCGGACAATCGAATCGAACTTCACCGGGTTCGGCCGAACTCGTTTTGGGCGAACCCGGCAAAAAAAATTCCGGTACGCGAAGTCAGGAGATAGTCACTGTCCAGGGTGCTGAAAGAGTTAAACTGTTTCAGCACCATGGACAGTGACTACCGATCCCAATAAACATGAACCTGTAAAAAAAAAACGAAGTTCTGACTTACCGATAACTCCCGGCTTCTTCCTCCAGTCTGACCTCCCAGGATGACAATTCAGTCCAAGTGACAGCTCCAGCCAATCACAGGCCAAGCACAGGCTGCAGCGGTCACATGGACTGCCGCGTCATCCAGGGAGGTGGGGCCCGATGTCAAGAGAGGCGCGTCACCAAGGACGCGTCACCAAGGACGCGTCACCAAGGCAACGGCCGGGAAGTTCTCGGTAAGTACAAACTTTTTCTTTTTTTTTAACAGGTTTCTCGATTTTGTGTTCGGCATTCACTGTCGAGGGTGCTGAAAGAGTTACTGCCGATCAGTTACGTTCGTCTGAATCTGCCCTTAATCTGAGAAATGTCCTAATTGTATTTCTCTACTCAGTCTTCTGCTTCTGCTCTTGTCAATCTCGATTATATTACATTTCTGTGCTGGAAAGAAGTGCCGGATTATCAATTTAACTGTATTCAACAGAGTCTAGAAATTTAATGATCAGACTACACAGGGTTTGTTTGTAGTCTGTTACCACGGAGACAAATAAATCTGCATAGGAGCTAAAGAAACAAAATCATATTTTTTTTTTAATCTTTAGTTGCTTCATTTTCCATTTTAGATGCATCGGAACAATAAAGAAAATTTGGTTATGAAGGTAGACATTGCCATTTAAGTAGATGAGTAGATTAAATCCACTTGAGTTTTCTGAATATGTACTTCCATGGAAGGACCCACCTGACCTGATCTCTTCATGAAAATGCTATATCAACCATTTTACATGAATGAGTTCCCCTGCCAGGAGCACTATGGGCATGGATATTTTCAAGGAAAGCAAGTTAGCCTGCAATCATGCTTTTGGGCTCTGTTTACACTCCACTGTGTTCTGTTCCATCAAGGACTCCGTTGTTTTTATATATATTTAAGAACATTTGCAAAGTTTACCGGGCTATTCTTACGATCCTAAACACTATAATGAATATGGACTCCATATTAGGCCACGGAATCCATTAGGTTCATTGGTATCCATTCGAAGCTGAGGACAGTACACCTTGCTTCACTGAGCATGTGCAGTATACTGTCCCCGATTCAATGCGCGTGATGCGCATGCGCCCGATGCCGCTCCCGGGCTCATCTTGGTAATTTACTTTGCTAATTATTCCCTAAACAGCCATTTTTTACGTAGTCAGGTTTGCTGGAGGTTTAGTGGCGCCAAACCTGCCGACCGGTTCCCTTTTTGAGGTGCCAATGATAAATATAAAAGAGTATGGGTTTTGTGGGGAGATTCCATCCAGAGAATTAGGGAGATTCAGGTTGGGTCTGATATAATGTAGCTGTGTAAAAACATAACAATCTTTTTTGGTTTTTATATATTGTATGAATGACCTAAGATTTCTGTATTGTTCTTTTTTCTTTTTGTGGTGTGCTGTTGGGTCTTGGTTGCCTTTTATCTTTCGTGTAGGTGTCAACAGAACACCACATCTCCGGAGGATTAAAAAAAAAGAGTACACAATACAAGAAACAAAGACAACTTTCGGACTTGTGGTTTATTAGATAAACGTTTTGTTTCTTTATTATATACAGTTTTATTTCTTGGTTGTATTTCTTCATGGGGGTGTCGGGAGAGAAAACGGGGCAATTGCTACTGTAATTGAAAAATTTAATAAAAACATTCAATTCAAAAACAGAACGGAAGTCATGACCATAGTGTGAACAGAGCCCTATTTATTTACAGATAAAATGATTTTAATATTTTAATAAACATGATGGTCCCGGAAAATTGGAGCTTGCTGAGGCATAGAGAGGAGTTTTTTAATTTTTCATATATTTTTTTTCAATCTAGTTCTGGTTTTTTTCCGCAGGAGAATGGTTAATACCAGTGTTGATATTTTGTCCTATGATGTTCTGTAACCCGGCCGGGCCGGGGGGGGGGGGGGGGCAGCGCATGTCTAGACCTGATGGAATTCCTGATACAAGGTCCCCTGTAGAGGGGTTTGCTCTGATGTACAAAGGCGTTTGGGTCAGATCTCTAACTCCTGCAGAGTGAACAGATTCTGGCCTTGGGCATTAGAAGTGGAATTCCGGGATTCTGACAAGGAACAATCTGTATATGGTTTACAGTGTCTGAAAACCCCATTCAGGAGGCGCTCCTATCTGACCGGCCATCATTACACTATCATATCATCTTTTTACATGTTCAACCTTTCACCAACACAGGATATTTTGCACAGTAGCAGGACCCGGGCTACCTGAGAGGATGACTACAAGGTCAGATTAAAAGGAGTATTATGTCCGGCCATGAACTAGGGTGACATTTGTACGGCTTGATCTTGATGATGGAAAGGAAGCAACAAGCAGCGTCTTTAGGGTTGTGTGTTCTCCATGACAAGTCTATGAACCTACAGTATTATATAATGGTGCAGCAGAAATAGCAATTCCCTGTATAGGGTTATTCTTGAAAAACATTCCTCTGGCGGGGGAGGATTATATTCTGATTCAGCTGGGAATGACAATTCTTTATGTAAAAGCCTGTCTGTTGCTCCACAGGCATAATACAGGCTGCAATTTCTACTAAGAATAAGTCTAATATCTATCTATCTATCTATCTATCTATCTATCTCATATCTATCTATCTATCTATCTATCTATCTATCTATCTCATATCTATCTATCTCATATCTATCTATCTATCTATCTATCTATCTATCTATCTATCTATCTATCTATCTATCTATCTATCTATCTCATATCTATCTATCTATCTATCTATCTATCTATCTATCTATCTATCTATCTATCTATCTATCTATCTATCTATCTATCTATCTATCTCATATCTATCTATCTATCTATCTATCTATCTATCTATCTATCTATCTATCTATCTATCTATCTATCTATCTATCTATCTATCTCATATCTATCTATCTATCTATCTATCTATCTATCTATCTATCTATCTATCTATCTATCTATCTATCTATCTATCTATCTATCTATCTATCTATCTATCTATCTATCTATCTCATATCTATCTATCTATCTATCTATCTATCTATCTATCTATCTATCTATCTATCTATCTATCTATCTATCTATCTATCTATCTATCTATCTATCTATCTATCTATCTATCTATCTATCGAGTAATTTATATATATATATCTCTTAAATCTATCTATCCTTCTGTCTATTAGTTTTTTTTTCCCGTTCTGTCAGGTTCTTTACATTGCTGAATCTTTTCAGAGAGTAATTAACTGATAGAAATTTATTTACCAATGTCAAATTGTTAAATCGTGAATTGGTCAAATGGAAAACCTCTCCATAAAGTCACTGATTAATGATATTGCTCCTTATGCCTGGTCCATTTATTTCTCCTGGCTGACATCATACATCTGTCCCATATAACTGTTCTTATAAGATGGATATATGCTTCCCCTCCTCACATATGATTTATGGATAGAACTTTGCTGCTGGTGAAGTGCAAGAGTTAACTTTCCACAATAATGGTGGTATTAACTCTTAGACATAATACAGACAAATGTGAACCCTATTAGGATTAGGGAAGAGGCTGGTAACGTTATAGGGTCAACGCAAGGGGAGTTAACAAGAGACAGGCCTTAATTCATATCAGATGCACAGCTGGAATATGAAAGAGTAGCTCTCGCCGAGGGAACGGATCATTCTAGGTCTCTATTATTCGTGGTCCTGCAGTTATCCGTATGAGACGGAGGGGGACAAGTATAAGGGACGGCACCAGAAGCCGAGAAGTATTATTCATCAGGAGACTGTGTGCCCGTTACTTCTCAGCAAGTGTCCCCAGTAGTATATTCAATAGTAGACCATGGCTCCATTACCCATCACCGCATTTCTGATATATACAGGCCTCAACGTAATACATTTGTTTAAAATTATTTTTAGCATGACCTGTTAGACACTTTTCTCTTCCTTAATCCACTTTTGATCTTCAGATTTTGTGAAAGTTTTTTGGCGCACATTGTAAGACATGCCCCTTTCCCACTAAACATGCCCACTTTTTGGAAGACTTTTAAGGGGCGTCTAGTGAGGTTCAAACATGAAAATTGCGCCAAACTGCACCAGTTTGCACCAAATTTGGCACATTTTACGACACTTTCTAGACCCAGACACAGTAACATATGTCTTTAGTCTTAAGGGGGTTTTATACTGGGCGATTATCGGGCAGACAAGTGTTCATATAACGCTCGTTGACGATAATTGCCCTGTGTAAACAGGGCAGCGATCAGCAGATGAACGAGCAAACACTCGATCATCTGCTGATTGTATCGGTTTAAAAAAGTTAAATATTATGACGCGCTGCCGGCATGATGATAATGTATGGGGACGAGCAATCGGAGTGACGACCGCTCGTGTCCATCCATAGCTCTGTGTGACAGGAGCAAACGAGTGCCGATCAACAATATCTCGTTGATCGGCGCTCGCTGCACCGGCCGCTGTAATAGAGCCTTTAGAAAAATTATATAAAAACATTAGCAGAATGTTCTGCGACCTCCAAAATGATGTACAAGTTCCTTTCAGCTCCCCAAAAAATCAGAGTCACATGTTTTTTTAAGAGACTAGAAAAATTCTCCTATTTTTACAGACTGTCCAGGAAATTACGGACCATTGGCAACCTTGCGGTCTATCCCATCCTTTGTTTCACGTGTTTACCCAGATCACAATGAGCCCTGCAAGCCTATTGGTCCCTGATATTTGCCCAGGTTTGTCTTGTGCTGACGCCAGCCCTGATCTTATACATGCACATGTGATATGTCCGTATGTAGCCTGTCCATATAGACAAATCTATAGAAACAAAGAACCTCTCTCTCCTACCAGGCGGACACTGAGCTTACTTTCTCCCAGGTTAGAAGGACCGTCAATGCAGCGCTGCACCAGATTGTCCCTATTGCTATATTAATATTTGTATAAGAATGGTGTCTATGTATATATTAATATTATATGGAGATACAGTAGGTATAAAAGCAATACTGAAGTACTTCAGCAAATTAATGTTGTTTTTTTGTATAATTAAAAGTTATGCAATTTTCCAATATACTTTCTGTATTAATTCCTCATGATTTTTATGTCTCTGCTTGTTGATATTCAGGAGGAACATTCATTGTTTACATCCAGTGGATAATATTCTGTCCATGGTCATGTGATGGACACACAGGTGCTGGAATCGTTACAGGGTCATGTGATGGACACACAGGTGCTGGAATGTTACAGGGTCATGTGATGGACACACAGGTGCTGGAATCGTTACAGGGTCATGTGATGGACACACATGTGCTGGGGTCATTAGCGGACACAGCTCTGATACACAGGGCCGTAACTAGGAAACACTGAGCCATATGGCAAACTTTTGACAGAGCCCCCGCCCCTGTAGATAGTGCCCCCTGTAGATTGTGCCATACAGCCCCCCTGTAGACAGTGTCACACCCCACTTGTAGATAGTACTTGCCACCTCCCCCTTGTAGATAGTGCCATACAGCTCGCAATGTAGATAGCGCCATACAGCTGCCCTGTAGATAGTGCTATATAGCAAAACCCCTCTTGTAGATAGCGCCATACAGACCCCCCTCCTGTAGATAGCGCCATATAACGACCCCCCTTTTGTATATAGCGCCATATAGCAACCCCCAAAAAAAGTCATACTCTCTTAGGCCCCGTTGCCACGACGAACGAAGCTAATCAACGGCCGGCGTGATCCAGTGAGACAAATTACAATAACCACTGGGATTACACATACTGATTCAAGTGGGGGGTTCTCTAGGAATATGATTCTTCAATTCTGACATCATGACTACTGCTGACAGTCACTGTATCAGCCGTTCTGTACTGCGCAGCGCTACTATACTGTACCAGGGGGGGGCATGTCGAAACTGGCATTAATCTTTCTGTAAAATTCTGTTGATTGCCATTCAATTAATACAAATGAAAAATGATATCATTAAGCAAACGTCAGGACCCCCATAATAGTGCCAGCCACAGGACCCTTATAGCAGTGCCAACCACCAGACCACATAACAATGACAGCAACAGGACCACATAAAAAAAAAATTACAGCAACAGGTTTCCCATTACTGTGAAAGCTATAGGATTCCCACAACAGTGACAGTCACAGGACCTCTATAACCGTGCTACAGTGCCCCCACAACAGCAACAGTCACCATAAATCCAACCCCCCACAACATTGGTAGTGACAGCCCCCCCAGATATAACTTACCTCCTGCACTCCTCTGAGCGGGCAATACACCTGTAACTAATATGTGTCATGCCATGTGTGCCACAATAATTCTCAAATGTGCCACATCAGGTCACACGTCATAGGTTTGCCACCCGTTGACTATATTATAAATGTTCTTAATAAAAACTACCTAGTGCTAAAAACAAACAAAAATCCCTTTTCCCAACATAAAACATTTCCAGTAAAAGAAGGTCTTGTGTTTCTAGGGTCGTGAATGGCAAACCCATAGAGATATGTCATTGTATAACTGGGAAGATTTGTGATTCAGGAGTCTGGGAAAGTTGTGTTATCCTCCCCATAGAAGTCATTAAAACTATGGAAGTATTTTCAGACCTGAGCAGTAGTGGCAGCGCCTCCTCTGTGATCTTATTTTTCCCTCTGAGTGAACTATGCTACTTTGGACTTGTGTGGTTACCTCTTACATGAAGATGGATGCCGGCAGATCACAGAATGAGTAATTCGCCCCTCTTTGACCCAGTTTATTTTCATGGTGGGGGAACTACTGCAATAAATTTTAAAAGAGTTTCGAAGATAAAAAAAAAAAAGGAAGGAATGAAAAAAATTAAATCTTCTCTCGACAAAAGACTGAAAATGAATCTAAGAACTGGTTAAACGTCATCCGCTGGATTGTGATATTTTCCAGGACGCAGATTAGGATGTTATGAGATTAGGAATTATACGGCAAAGCAACACTATCAAAGATTTATAGACATAGACTGTTAATCCTATAATGAAAAGTTCTATAATTTTGCCATATGCTGCACCCATTTCTTTCATTTCAAGATCTCTGCTTGCTGTCTTCCAATGGGAACCTTCATTGTTTTTGTGATAGTCATCTGATGTACACACAGGTGCAGGGTTCATTACAGAACACATCTCTGATAACTGAAATTGCTGTATTATTTCCATATTGCTAGGTTCTAATAAATTACCTTTTAAGAATGCAAAAATGATCCTGTGTTCCATGAAAATCACAAGTATATTTCCGATTCAACTGATCTGTCGGATTGTCCGAAAAGCAACGGGAGAATCAATTTGTCCCTACAAATTGTTGTTTAAATTGTCCCTTGAAGGGATTGTCCCATCTAGACAAGCCCTTTCAATATAATACAGTCCCCAGCAGCAGCCACTGTGTTGAAAATGAGCTTTCCTTGGCAATAACATGGCAGGTCCGCCATGTTTTTCTAATCCTGGAGAATTCCTTTAACTGGTTGCCGAAGCTTGACATATATGCTAGTCATGAGCGGCTGGAGGTTACCACGTCAGGACGAACATAGACGTCATGCTGATCGTGCGGGCCCTGCCGGAAGGTGGATGCGGCAGCACCCGGCGTTCATTCGGCCACAATTCAAATAGATAGGATATGACGCCGGACCTCTCTGGGTGCCGGAACCAAAAAACGCTACAGGTAACTACCTACGTACGGCGCCACAACTGATGTCCCCGATGCCAGAACAGATCCCATAGAAAGCTATGGGATCCGTTCTAGCATCAGTTTGGAAGGGAGGGAAACTGAAGCGGACGCCGGACATCTGTGAACGGCCCCTTAGGCTGGATTCACACGCACTATTTACGGACGTAATTCGGGCGTTTAACCTCGAATTACGTCCGAAAATACGGCTCCAATGCGCCGGCAAACATCTGCCCATTCATTTGAATGGGCTTTACAATGTTCTGTGCCGACGGTCATTTTTTTTACGCGCCGCTGTCAAAAGACGGTGCGTAAAAAAGACGCCCGCGTCAAAGAAGTGCCTGTCACTTCTTGGGACGTAATTGGAGCCGTTTTCCATTGACTCCATAGAAAAACACCTCCAATTACGTCCGTAATGGACGCTGCGAAAAACGCCTGCAACATGCCATTACGGCTGAAATTACGGTGCTGTTTTCCTCTGAAAACAGCTCCGTAATTTCAGCCGTAACGGAGGCTGCTGTGTGAACATACCCTAACAGGTACATAAATACTTCTTTAATTTACTTCTAAATGCTGCTAATAACAATACCGAAATATTTCCTAAAGGGAGCGTGCATCACGCTGAATCACGTATCTTCTAGATGACATGTATCAAATATTTCTGTCTTCATAATGCATGAGATGTAATTGCCGTCTCATACTTATCATGTGAACGCATCAAACAACATGTCGTATAATGATATAGTATTATATACAATTACATATTTGTAAACACCAGCAAAAGGGAATTCCTTCCTAAAATAAGACCGACTCCATTGTTCAGCTTCATTACTGGAGATGGTAGGAAAATATTGTTGTATTTCCCTTTTAGTTGTTGATATGGCCTGAAGGTGATAAAGTTGCAGGAACAGGATGGTGCACTATGGTGACGTGTACTGAAAGCTCCCACAGATGCATGAAAACAATAGCTGGGTAACCACTCCCCAGCCCCTACAATACTACCCAGAGTAAAATGCCCCGAGTTCTTTTCCAACAATCTTATATGTTGTTCTCCTTCTTCTCATTACGTGCCTTCAAAGACCCCTCCTCCTACCGCAAACGCTACTCTGACAAATCGCGAACCCACTCAGCTCACACTAAAACAGGAGAAAAAAGGGGAGGGCAGGCGGGAAAATCTTTCTTCTGTTGGCCAGTGGGAAAGAGGGCTGCCTCTATCCCACCAGGGCTTATATACACCATACTCCTCCCACCACTTAAAGATACACCCCTATGCCAACCCCCTTATGCTTAACCCTTTAAATCCCTGTAAACTTAGCCTCAAAATTATAGCATATACCCAAACCACCTTGTCATGCGCTCTCTCCATTACGTCTGCGCCTACATTGCGTTGGGCTTACTTTGTACTTTGCTACACCTTTACATTACACCCCACCCCACACAAAACACCTTTAGCAATGAGGAAATTACCATCAGCCCCCCCCCCCTCACAGTAAAGTGACCATCAGCCTCCTCCCCAGTAAAATAAACATCACTATCCTCAACCCTACCTCAGAGCACATGGGTAGGCAAAAAAGATGTCCTCACCGGCGGCTCAACCACTGAGCTTCACCCAGTCCACAGACAGAAGCTAATTCCTCCCCCCGCAGTAAGCGCACTATAACTCCGCTGCAGTCACATCATAGAGATGTCATTGTAACGGCACAAATGTGTTCTTACTGCCGGAGAAGGAATGAATGCCCAGGACCGCAGCGTTAATGGCTCCTCTCCATCAGGCTGTTCTGGCGGGAAGCAGTGGGCGATACAGACGTGCGTTCGTGCGTCCGTCTCGTCTGCTACAAGTGCAAGCATTTTGTTTTCTTTTTGGTGGCAGTAGATTAAAGGAGTGTCGCGGTACCCCTGGAGGGTTCTCATGGCACCCTAGGGTGCTGCTGCACCCCAGTTTGGAAACACTGGTCTAGACAATCCTCTGTGAGCTAAAGAGTCTAGAGTCCAGACTGATACATTTTATCTGTACTGATACATTGTAACAAACTATCAGTACAAGAGTGAAATTTGTGCAGATGTATCCATGTCACAGAGCAGAGTCACTGCTTTCCTTTACTCAGGGCAAAGATTAAACTTGCTGCCCATGACTATTATCTAAATACCTTGGCCATGGCAGAGTGTCTTATGAGTGCCTCCCAGACACCCAACACCCAGGGCACATGCCCGTCAGTCTTCCCTAGCTACTCCACAGTCACATAGGAGTGTCTAGACTTGATACAATTGAAGCAAACCCTCAGCTGAGAGTAGGACTAGGTCAGATGGGTTCTGCATGTAAACAAGAATGTTTTAATTCACCAACAACAAGTAGATATTTTAAAAATGGTGATCTTCATTATATATTGATCGTTATTTATATAGCACTGGAAGCCCTATAAAGGGGCTGTCGACTGCGCTATTGTTTCCGCTAAAAAAACGGAAAACCTTACGGAGCGGAAACAAACGTCAATCAATTCCTACGGATGGGTTACTATTGAAATCAATGGTAATTCAACGGAACCTATGGTTTCCGTTTGGCTTTCTGTTCAACGGTTCCTCTGCCGGAAAAGTTGAACGGAAGCCTGACGCTGATGTGAACACAGCCGAAGAACTATTCTATGTGTTCATCAGTTTATGACGCAATATTTATTACATAGGGGGCTTCAATACTGCTCCAAACTAATTCTGCCTCTCTGCTCGGACCACAGTGAATATTTATTACAGTCTCTCTGACTGCTGCCTCTCTCATCTCATATATCCATTTATTATCCTCCCTGATAATGCCACGCTTTGTGTTCTGCTATTGTCAGTTATAATTCTGTCAGTAACTCAATTCCTGGTGTCTCAGACAACTCATCAGCTCTCTGGGAGGAGATGTTCTGCTCATGGAATTTTAGCCCTCGGGAAAATTGTAGAGTTTTTCTTTCCTTTATCTTGAAATAAAAAGTTACCCCCCCCCCCCCCCCCCAATTCAAAAGTTAAGAAGTTTTAGGAACAATTAACATTGGTTTATCGGTGTGTGTGTGTATATATATATATATATATATATATATATATATATATGTATACAATTAGAATTTGGGTCGCTTATGTATACTGTCTACTATATATATATATATATATATATATATATGTATATATATATATATATATATATATATATGTCAAGTTTGGAAATATATTTTTAGTATTATTAGTTGTGGTACTTGTGTTGTTGTTGTTGTTGTTGTTGTTATTGTTATAATAATAATAATTATTTTAATAATTAGCATTATTATTTATTATTATTATTTAAGATGTTGTCTCAGAGACAATACCTGTCCATATACCCTTTTAGGGCAAATGGACATCATATAGGGGAAGAACCCCGCTCTATGAACCAGAATAGAAAATAGAAGGCAGCTCTGTAAAAGCAGGTCCCGTTCTGGCGGACCCGTTATCCATGCATAACATTAATTGGCCATTGATTTAAATGACCACCATGCAATGTTACATTTGACCTGCAGCGGCCGCTGTGGGGTAATTAGGAGCTCGGGAATGACTACCCCTGGTGCTGATCGCTGAGGGTTAGACAAACAAGCTTTGTGAGACAACACAGAGGTGTAAGCTAAAGCTACAAAATCTCTATCAGGGCCCCACCAACCATGTGCCGTTTATAATACTGGTGTCTTCTTATGTAGCAGAGCCGGGTGCCACTGCTTCCTCTGCCCCTCCTATAGCTGCGTCTCTGCCTTTATCATTTTCCATTGAAAATAAATCACATAACAAATGAGCAGTTTAAAGAGTCTCTGTCACCAGTTTAATGCTTCTCCATCTCCTACCTAATCTAATAAAGACTTTGATGCTGATAACTACTGTTTTGTTTTTTTTAAAACTTTTATTCTTGACAAAGTTCTGATAAGTTTTCGATTTATGCAAATTTTTTCTAAATGCCCAACTGGGTGTTTTTTTTCTTATCACCAAGTGGGTGTTGTAAAAAAAAAGTGTATGACGCTGACCAATCAGCGTCATACACTTCTCTTCCATCATGCCCAGCGTGATCTCCGCTAGAATCGCAAGATCACGCTGTGACGTCACTTACTCCCGCAGGTCCTTCACCGGAGCGACGGCTGAATAACCAAACACCGCCTCCAGCCGTGCCAGGACTGCTGCTGTGGAGGATAATCGTCCTGGCACGGCTGGAGCTGATGTCTGGTCATTCTCCCATCGTTCCGGTGAGGGACCTGCGGGAGTAAGTGACGTCACAGCGTGATCTCGCCATTCTAGCGGAGATCACGCTGGGCATGAATGAAGAGAAGTGTATGACGCTGATTGGTCAGTGTCATACACTTTTCTTTACAACGCCGACTTGGTGAAACGAAAAAAAAAAATGCCCAGTTGGACATTTCGATTTTTTTTTAATAAATCTAAAAATGATCAGAACTTTGTCAATAATAAATGTTTTAAAAAAAATAGTAGTTATCAGCATCAAAGCGCCTATTAGATTAGGTAGGAGATAGAGAAGTAAGGCCGATAACTTATAATTATTAACCCTTAATTGCTTCTATTCTATCTTATATTTGATGACTAAGACCATATAGATATATACATCCTATATACTGTATATTCCAAACATTGCGTGCTTACATATCTATAGCCAGGTTACTCTAGAATAGGCCTGAGGATGATGATGATAATATATATATATAACATCTCTATCCGGCAGATCCTCTGGGATTGCTTCTCCACACCAGCATGGGTTGCCATGGCAATATCCAATATTTTATAACCTTATATGCCCAGACTTATTAAAGGCCAAGCTGCGTTTCTATGGTAACATCTTATAATGTTATAGCATCAGGTCTGTCACTTTTATTACATTATTGGATGGTTTGCATACAGGGATATATCATGTTTTACATGCATTTGACATCACTTTTAAAATTGATAATATACAGTAATCATTGTCACAAATGTGATCTTCAAAAAATCACGTGAGATGAAATGTTTTGATCCACAAATAGTTTTGATATGTTATTTAATAAAGGGTATGTGGACTTTTGCAACCCTTTGCATCGCTTGGTCTATATATAAGGCAGCGAGTGGGTAAACAGATCTCTGGAGCATTTCATCTGTTAGGCCTCGTACACATGACTGTATTACAGCCGTAGACAATAGGGCACCCATAGACATCTATGGGGCACAACTTTGCTTTCATATGCATCAAAATTGCAGCATTCTCTATTGGATGCCGTATTATAGAGGTATTATCGTGGGTTTATGCTATACTATGCTCCTAGAATGACACTGTAATAGGGGGCCCCAAGGACTATCATTTAGGGCACATTTCGGGCCTCAGTAGTGCAGAACTACAGGGACCCCGAGTGCCATTGTACCGCCTCCGGTAGACAGCTCTGTTTGCATGAGACCTTATCCTTATTAGATTCCTGTTTTCCATCCGAATCCAAGTCCTGAAGTTTTCCTAGCCTTTATTATTTGACATCCTGAATCTGATCCTAAGTGCCGTTTTTCCCCAACTTTCCTGAGGTGTCTTCTGTGTCTGCGTCAGCCCTTCTCCTCATGGATTTCAGCCTGCTAGTCTTCTGGGTATGTCCTCTTCATCTGCAGAGACGACCAGCTCAGCCCTAAGCATATATATGGGGCTAAACTGCAATACCAGACTCAGCCTATGGACAAAAATGGCGCTATTGCTGAAAACACTGCACATATTTTTATCAAATACAATCTTTTTAATCTTTTTTAAATGTGAGCCAGGATTTGGTAAAGTTTGATGTATTATATACTGCTCCATGGAAACCGACTACAAATCCTCTGTGTAGTCTGATCCTGCAGACGTGTCACCCTCTTCTATCTGTCGCCTGTTTATACTGTCTGCAGGTTAATAAGAAGCGGAAGGCATGGAAGGAAGTAATACATATATTTAGCTATTGCATGTTTTGTTTTTAAAAAATTATTATTATTAAACTTCTAATAAAACCATAATACTAATTATAATACCAGTCAGTGGAAAGTTTTTATTGATATCTCTGTATCTAATAAATGTAGAAACATCACATTCTGATGCGCCAAGGACTATTAATCAATACTGGACAGGAAGCTTCCCTTGCTCTCGACAAAGAGGTACTGCAGCAGCTGAGATGTGTTTTCTGGTCTAATAAATAATGTACCCCATGCCAGTGGCGTACATAGAAAAAAGGGGCCCATAGCAAAGATCAAAATGAGCCGCCAATTATTATGTTGAGTTTTGCCACCCAGGACGGAAGGACCTGGTGTTTGTTTACCCCTCCATGACCCTTGGGCCAATTCGTCCCACCCTTGTTTGCTAACAATGCAGTTCTTTTGGTAACGGGTTCTTGCCACCAAGTAGTGAATGGAGTAGGACCAACCAGGGCTGTCTCCGCTCCATGGGCCCCATATCACGCTTGCCTCCTTCAAATAATATTAGGAGTCACCTTGGCCTTCAGTCCTGTGTTTTTATATGGTCAGGCATCTCTTTGGTGACTTCTACTATTCTTATCATTTACAGTAGGTGGACATTATGTCATATATAAGATCATATAATAGACAAGAAGCAACTAAAAAGAGAACCTTGAGGTTCTACATTATAAGCAGGTATTTCTCGGAGCTGTCCTGAAGAAGTTCATTCTTTCTCACCAAAAGCCCATGATCCCACAGACTCGCATCCCTTCACGAGCCACCGATCGCTTTCAAGTCATAATTTTATCTTTCTTTTTATTTTCATTTCAGACCAGAAAGAATCTGTCCTTTCACGGAGGGCACGCAGTGTGACTCTTTAATTGGCTGCTTGGATAACAGTAATTTCAGGGGTAATCTTTAATAATTTGCAGTTTCTTAGGCATCCAGGGAAAACAAAGTCTTTTGTCTCATACTTGGCCCTGGCACATACCAGTGAGACTATCGTTTTACAGTCTCCTAATACCTTCCAGGATTTGGACTATAGTATGGGATGACATATTTGCTCATTTAGGTTCATTTGTTACAATTACACTTTTTTACTATTAAGTTGCATTTTTGATTTTCAGTGAAACATGTCCCTCCTCTGATTCTTGAATTTTTTTTTGACAAAAATAGATGTAAACTTAGATCTGACCCCCGGAATCCCCATCGATCAACAGTACAGACAAAGTGACACTCCATGTGGATATGTCTGGTACTGCAGCTCAGCTCCATTCAAGTAAGCTCCACTCAAAATACCAATATCCCCCACTGAAAGAGAAATTACTTTAAGGTCCTCACACTGGAGAGCATTTATTAGCTGGTCCATATCTCAGTGTTGAGGTCCCCTGTGTAAGAGACGCAACGTCAGAGATTGTACTTAACATCAGTCAAGACAAATATTCAGGTTTTGAGTGGAGTTATGCTTTAAAGGGCGTTTTCTCAACCTGGTGTATAAGCCCTATGAGATAAATGCACTTTATAGAGGAGGGCCCCATGCTCAGGATCGCCCCTATACACCAGAACAGAGAGCCACTGTATGGCCATGTAATGCTATACTTAATCCCAACAGAAGCAGGTTCCCCCGGAGATAACAGCTGATCAAGTTTAGAGAAGAAAGACCCAATTGGTTTGGTTTAAAAAGGAGTTGACTTGGTTAGACCACTTTAAGGTTTGTTTTAAAGTATATACTGTGTCAGTGATCCTCAATAGCCATAGGCTGTCAGGACATGCTAGGTGTTGTAGTTTTGTTAACAGCTAGAGAGCCACAGGGTGGGGAACACTGTTGTAAGTTATCATTTTCGTTTCCAGCTACCAGTCACCTGCTATGCTACTACTTTTGAAGCAAAACTGCTTTTGGTCCACTCAAATAGGTTGTTGAATTATCAAAAATTGGAGGGTGGATGGTTACTTGAAATCCTTAGGACTAAGGGTCCTCTTAGGGCGGGTTCACACGTGGCGGAATTTCACTTAATCCGCAGCGGAGCCGTTTCTCCATTGACTTTCACTTTAATTTAGCAGTGTTCGTTTAGACGATGCGTACAATTCCGCTGCGGAGCATAGGCTGCGGAGCGGAATTTGGTGTCCGCAGCATGCTCTGTCTGTTGCGGAGCAGTGGCGGACTCATGGCGGAATTTCTCCATTGACTTCAATGGAGAGTCAAAATTCCGCAATGAAGTCCGCAGATCTTATGTGTGCTGCGGAGCGTATTGGTTTTACTACCATGACATTTCTTCATTCTGGCTGGACCTATGTATTTCTAGGTCTACAGCCAGACTGAGGAAGTCAATGGGGCTCCCGTAATGACGGGAGCGTTGCTAGGAGACGTCTGTAAATAGTCACTGTCCAGGGTGCTGAAAGAGTTAAGCGATCGGCAGTAACTGTTTCTGCACCCGGGACAGTGACTACCGATCTCAATATACATGTATCTGTAAAAAAATATAAGTTCATACTTACCGAGAACTCCCTGCGTCTGTCTCCAGTCCGGCCTCCCAGGATGACGTTTCAGTGTAAGTGACGGCTGCAGCCAATCACAGGCCAAGCACAGGCTGCAGCGGTCACATGGACTGGCGCGTCATCCAGGGAGGTCGGGCTGGATGCCGAAGGAGGGACGCGTCACCAAGACAACGGCCGGTAAGTATGAAATTCTTTTACTTTCACTAGGGAAAGTGCTGTCCCTTCTCTCTATCCTGCACTGATAGGGAGAAGGGAAGCACTTTTCCCGCAGTCCGCAGCAGCTAGTCCGCATCAATGTACTGCACATTTTGTGCAGATCCGCAGCAGAATCTGCAACGCAGATTCTGTGCGGCATTGATGCGGACAGTTGCGGAGGAAATCCGCCACGTGTGGTCATGCCCTTACATGGGCCGTGTAAACAAGTGCCGATCAATGAGACAGCTCGGTGAGCAATGTATGGAGACAATCGAACGTTACTATGATCGCTCGTCTCCATGCATTACCATCATGTCGGCAGCACATCTCCCTGTTCACACAGGGTGATGTGCTGCCGACAATAATAATATTTCTGTCAGCATTTGCTCATTCATCGACTAATCGTTGCCCTGTTTAGGCAGGGCAATGATCGGGAACGAGCGTTCTGTGAACAATTTTTAGCCCGATAATTGGCCCGTGTAAAAGGGCCCATATACTCAGTACAAGACATAGACACATTACTGAATGAGCGCTTGAGATCACTGGACAATGCAGGAAATACTGTATTTGTGCCTTACCTGTTGTATCCCTTCAGTATCATCTATTCATGCTAGGAGTGATATAATGCCAGCTCACTGCCATGCTGTTCCCATAGAAGCACTGGTTGTTCCTAATGGGAAAGGTCCCCGTATCCTGTCATATAGCTGATAGACCATCTAGACCCATTTTATGGCCAACATTCTGAATCAATGGGTGTACTGCCAAGTTCAGCTGTGGGCAAGCGTTCAGATATACTAGTCCTTCTCAATGAATTAGAGTATCATGAAAAAGTAAATTTATTCAGTAATTCAATTCAAAAAGAGAAACTTCTATATTATACAGATTCATTACACACAGAGTGATCTATTCCCAGTAGCAAGAAAGAGAAAGGTCCAGCGATGTGTGGTATAAGTGGGGGAAACTCCGTTTCCACTTTATTGAAAAAAATATCGACATACAAATGATCCAACGAAGTAACGGAAAACACCAGGAGGATAACAAGGTGGTTAGAAATGGCATTCTTGCCATTTCTAACCACCTTGTTATCCTCCTGGTGTTTTCCGTTACTTCGTTGGATCATTTGTATGTCGATATTTTTTTCAATAAAGTGGAAACGGAGATTCCCCCACTTATACCACACATCGCTGGACCTTTCTCTTTCTTGCTACTGCTCCCTGCCGTGAGCCGTCGCGGTTGATCCGGGCGATATCGAACACAGGAGTGTGAAGCTGGTGAGCTGGAGGTTTCCTCCCATCCCTTTTTCCCTGCCATTATTACTGATCTATTCCCAGCATTTTTTTTCTTTTAATGTTGATGATTATGGGAACAGTTAATGAAAACCCCAAATATAGGGGCTCAGAAAATTAGAATATTATATAAGCCCAATTTCAAGAATGGTTTTTAATATCGAAACGTAGGCCTACTGAAAAGTATGTCCAGTATCTGCCCTCAATACTTGGTTGGGGCTCCTTTTGCATGAATTACTGCATCAATGCAGCGTGGAATGGAGGTGATCAGCCTGTGGCACTGCTGAGGTGTTATCAATGCGGCGTGGAATGGAGGCGATCAGCCTGTGGCACTGCTGAGGTGTTATCAATGTGGCGTGGCATGAAGGCGATTAGCCTGTGGCACTGCTGAGGTGTTATCAATGCGGCGTGGAATGGAGGCGATCAGCCTGTGGCACTGCTGAGGTGTTATGGACGCCCAGGTTGCTTTGATAGTGGCCTTCAGCTCGTCTGCATTGTTGGGTCTGGTGTCTCATCTTCCTCTTGACAATGCCCTATAGATTCTCTATGGGGTTTAGGTCAGGTGAGTTTGCTGGCCATCAAGCGCAGTGATACTGTGGTTATTACACCAGGTATTGGTACTTTTGGCAGTGTGGGCAGGTGCCAAGTCCTGCTGGAAAACGAAATCTATGGGGTATTGTCAAGAGGAGGATGAGGGACACCAGACCCAACAATGCAGACGAGCTGAAGGCCGCTATGAAAGCAACCTGGGCTTCCATAACACCACAGCAGTGCCACAGGCTGATCGCCTCCATGCCACGCCGCATTGATAACACCTCAGCAGTGCCACAGGCTGATCGCCTCCATGCCACGCCGCATTGATAACACCTCAGCAGTGCCACAGGCTGATCACCTCCATGCCACGATGCATTGATAACACCTCAGCAGTGCCACAGGCTGATCACCTCCATGCCACGACGCATTGATGCAGTAATTCATGCAAAAGGAGCCCTGACCAAGTATTGAGGGCATATACTGTACATGCTTTTCAGTGGACCAACATTTCAGTATTAAAAATAATTTTTGAAATTGGGCTTATATAATCTAATCTTCTGAGACACTAAATTTTGGGTTTTCATTCACTGTTCGCCATAATCATCAACATTAAAAGAAAAAAATTCTGGAAATAGATCACTCTGTGTGTAATGTATCTATAAAATATAGGAGTTTCACTTTTTGAATGGAATTACTGAAATATATTAACTTTTTGATGATATTCTAATTCATTGAGAAGGACTAGTATTTATGTGTGCAAAATCGAATAAAATCTAAATAGAAACATCATAAGAAAATCAGTGAGATTATTGTATTATTGCGCTACGTAATGTCATTTAATATAAATATTATGCTGACATACACTTATTGCGAGAAAGGTTCATGGATTTTCCATGTTCTCCTCATGTTCTGCCTTCCACCTTACTCTTACTTAAGTTAAATGGATTGTTCACAAAGGCATAACTTTGAACTGGGGTGCAAAAATTGCTGTGGCACCTGGGCTCTGGTGTTTGTGGGGGCCCAATGGCTCCTTTGCCTAACATAAGGACACCATAACCATAAATGGCACATAAAAGTTTGGTTCCTCATCTATTTCCTCCTGCATTTGGACCAGAAAGCAGTAATATAACAGTATTATATACAGAGTGTGTGCAATGGGCAGTGCATGAAGTCCGCGTGGTGCAGCTTCAGCCAATATCTGAAGAGCACTGAGTGATGTCAGAGAGGGGGCGTTGTTTTAGAAACCTCTGCTGTACAGCCGAGTAACAGGCAGTAGTTGTTATTTCCTGTGGTGCCAAGGGCCAATAGTGTACAGAGCATCTTGGAAACTTGCATTTGGTGGCCAGAGTAAAATAATCGATGGTCCTGGTATGTTAAATGACCCTACTAGGTGATTTCAGGGTGCTAACAATGTTTCTCTGCCAAAGTCTCCTGGCGTACCTTGAATTTTAAAATAATAAGTCTAGGGAATGGTTGTAATGAAGTTCCTTCTCCTTCATGGACATATAATGCAGACATGTCCCGACTTTCCTACATCTCAAAACGGGGTCAACTCTATGTTCCGTAAACACCACAGAACTAAATAAACCAGACAGAAAATAAACTCTAAATCCCCTCGAACTAGATGGTAAATATTTGGGGGGAAATACAGTTCATCCTACAGTCTATTAATATCTGCACAATGACCGAAATATGTCTCTTGAAAGCCCAAACATGTGACATCTACATAACCTCAAACATCTTAATCCCGTCTAGCCGACGTTACTAAAATGATTAGATGGTAGATATTTGATCAAATTTAGTCCTTTTTGGAAAGTGAATTTTTGTATGTTCTAATGGTCACCGGGGGAGTAGAGGTATATCATTTTTATTAAAATAAAATCCTTCCTGACCTTGGCGAGGAGTCTGAATTATATATACTCAAACCAGCAAAAATAGAAAGATAATTTAATGAGCACACTTGGCAGTGAATAACATCCATCACTATGTTTGCTAGGTGCACATCATTTCTTCCAGTGCCCTGATGGTCGCATACTGTATGACCACTGAAGTTGTTTGGTCTACCAGTACGACTCAAGTTCTTACTGTCCATGCTTTTGTCTGTGGATGGGTCAGTTGTGGATGGAAGGATTAGAAAGGTTGATGGCGTTGTTCCCAAGTTTGGATAATCGCTTATTACATAGGGGTCCCTTGAAATAGCAGCTAACCCTAGGTACTTGTCAAGACAACTGTCGAGTGTCGCTTCACGACATGCATGCCATACTTTTGGCAAAATTGAGACATAGTCTTGGCACTTTTTGCTTCGTAAAGCTCCACCAATGTTACTACTTCAATAGATACCCTTGCCCAGAACGCAATACATGGCGAGTTGTAATACACTACGCCTTATCTACTCACTTCTGGCAAAACACTAAAGGGTAACCAAACTGGGTAGGGAATAAGGGCAACTGGTCCACCCAAGCAGGAGGCAGAACAAGCAGGGACCTGCATGTGGCAGACTAGTAGCATGACATTGTTGGATTGGCACTGGCTATCCTGGAATTCAAACTTTAAGGAAACCCTGGTCTACAACCTACACTCTCTGCAGAAGGTTTGGGCGCCACTGCAAGTATATTCCTAAGGTTATAGTCACCGGGATAGTCTGAAACAGAAGGCTGCTGGCAAGTGGCAAGAGATGAGGATAGCATAGTCTCATCTGCAACGAAAAGTGGAAAAATGCAACCTCTATGCCTGGGTACTGTAAGATAGCATTGGGGGTAAGAAGGTCTTTTTTAGGTTTGATCTCCTCAAGTCATAGGGGGCTCCACACATGGAAATCCATTGATTTCAGTAAAACAATGGTCATTTTACCGAATGCCAGGACCCCTTCTTTTAAGGCATAGGTTGGGGTCTCACCTTCCGAGCCCCATCCATGCAACCTTCTCTTTCCCAAAAAGTAAAAACATCACACCAAGACCCAGTCTCCATCCCATCTAGCATAAGGTTCGACAGTTTTTCATGGTCGAAGCTGTAACTAAACCCTCAATCTCCTTAACATTTTTTATTGGCTTTTTTATCTTTCTTTCCTCATTCTTCTCTAACCCAGGGCTTTCTGCTTCTTGCTTTGACCTCCACTGTTTCTGGTTGAAAGACCTGTGTTAGGAGGCCATGTTTACTCCTCTATTTTTAATGATCTCTAGCAATGCGTTGGTTAATAGCAACCAGTAAAAGGTCAGGTCAATAGGAGGTCAAGTGAGGTCAGCGAATAATCTGAAAAGCCATTGAATAATTGAAAAGCTAATTTAGAAGTCAGTCGCACGGCAGCCTGGTAATCGTGCATCACTTTTTTTTAATGATATTTTAATTGCCTTCTTCAATACGATCATCCAGTCACATTGATCTGTTTTATTAACTGTGCATCAGTCCATTGATTAAACATTGTTTTTGGGGGGATAATAGACACTTTTACTGTACTGGGACACGGACGCCGTCCTGACACTCAATTGTCAGTCCCAAAGGGGATCACAGAGACTTAACGACATGTTAAAAAGGTTAACTGCAGATGACACGGCCAAATTCAATTTATTTCAACGCGTTCTTTAAATAATACATTTTGTAATGTGACAATTTAACAGCAAAACTAAAGATAATTGTAGACATCCATTCCCACTGTCTCTGCATTAATAATTAATTATCCGCAGTAAAAAAAAATTCTATCTATCTATCTATCTATCTATCTCATATCTATCTCATATCTATCTATCTATCTATCTATCTATCTATCTATCTATCTATCTATCTATCTATCTATCTATCTATCTATCTATCTATCTATCTCATATCTATCTCATATCTATCTATCTATCTATCTATCTATCTATCTATCTATCTATCTATCTATCTATCTATCTATCTATCTATCTATCTATCTATCTATCTATCTATCTATCTATCTATCTATCTATCTATCTCTCATATCTATCTATCTCTCATATCTATCTATCTATCTATCTATCTATCTATCTATCTATCTATCTATCTATCTATCTATCTATCTATCTATCTATCTATCTATCTATCTATCTATCTATCTCATATCTATCTCATATCTATCTATCTATCTATCTATCTATCTATCTATCTATCTATCTATCTATCTATCTATCTATCTATCTATCTATCTATCTATCTATCTATCTATCTATCTATCTATCTATCTATCTCTCATATCTATCTATCTCTCATATCTATCTATCTATCTATCTATCTATCTATCTATCTATCTATCTATCTATCTATCTATCTATCTATCTATCTATCTATCTATCTATCTATCTATCTATCTATCTATCTATCTATCTATCTATCATCATCAGCAGCTATATATCTATCCAGCCAATTATATTTTACAGCCCCAAAGTTTAACATTTCTTAAAATTCTTTTGACCTTTCCTGTTCAATGCAGTTGACTTCTTATCAGGGACGTACATGGAGGAGAGGACAGCAATACGGGCGCTCTCTAGACATGGCGGATTTGCTTCAGATCTGCAAATCTGCAGCAATTTACAGTACAATAGAAGTTGAGGGGGTTTTCAAAACCCCATCCATATGTAGCGTAAAAAATGCACACTGAAAGCAGAACCTGCTGCGGATTTCTAAATGTGCAGCATGCTTATTCTTGTGCGGAGAAGCAGCAGATTTCACCTTTTGCAATGTATATGGGAACACTTGTGACAAATCTGCTGCTAAATCCACGACAAAATCTGTATGTAACATATGTGGATTTTGCCATTAAGGGGAGCTTTAGGGCTTACTGCATAATGTTTTAACTCCTTCCTGACATTTCCCCTACATGTACGTCATAGTCGGGAGGGTGGGTGTATAGAGTGGGCTCACGGGCTAAACCCAAACCATAAGTGTCATATGTATATTACAGCTGACACATCATACTAATGGCCGAAATTGTAGATAACTTCAATCCTGTTTAACTGCTTAGATGATACGGTCAATAGCGACCACGGCATCCAAGTCATTAGATAGAGGGTGGGTCCTCTATTACCCCCTGTGATGCAATTGCTGGGTGCCAAAGGTCGTCATTCCAGCCTGGGGGCCTAATGAAAGCCCACGGATCTGCCATCTTGGTCTTGGTATTAAGCTCTGTCAGAGGAAGGACTTAATGAGTGGGTGCTAAAAACAAAATATTTAAAAAAAGTTTCCTAGTACAGTATATGGTACGATAAACGGCGCCATTGAAAATTAAAAATCGTCCTGCAAAAAAAAACGAAACACTTATAGAGCTGGAATCCTGCTGTTGAGGAGCAGCATATATGGCACAGTAATGACATGGACACGGGAGCTTTGCCCGTGCCATCACCAACTGTACTACTGTGATGGGCATAATAGCTCCCAATTCAGCTGTTTAACCCCTAAGATGTTGCGTTCAATACTGTCCACGGCATCTAAGTAGTAAAACAGTGGGTTCACTTCGATTCCCTGTTGCCGACCACTTCGTTCCGAATACGAGAGCTGACAGTTACAGGGGTTTTCCACGCTCTGATAACTAATAACCTATCCACCGGAGAGGTCATCAGTATATGATCGATGCGTGTCCGACACCCCGACCCCTCACTGATCCGCCACTACGGCTGCCACCGGGCACCGTACAATATTGGCAGAACCAGATGGCTCCTGTCAAAGAATAGCGGCGGAGCTGCAGTACTCCAGCTCTGCTCCTATTCAGTTCTGCCGAACGGCCGCTATGCAGTGGTCGGAGCATCTGCTTCCGGCTCCAACTATTTCATACCATCTAAAAATTCGGTGCACGGAGAAGGCCGGAGTGGCGGATCGGCGTGGGGTCCAGGTGTCGGACACGCACCGATCATTTTCAGAAAGATGAAAACCTCTTTAAATATGGCAGCCTAAGAAAGCCCACATTGATGCTATTTTTTAGGTGGCCATTAGGCCGTGCCTCAGGCATGTCAGTTTTTTACTGACAGGAACGAATGCATTGGAATACAGAGGTATTCCAATGCAATATTTATTAAAATTAAAAGTCCCCTAGTGGAACAAATTTTTTTTTAGTAAAGTTCATTAAAGTTGTTTTAAAAAAAAAAGGACAGACTAATGAAAAAAAGAATAAACACATAATTCTCCATCAAAAAAGCATTTATTGAATGGAAGTGATAAAACAAAAAACTTTACAAATTTGGTAGCCCTGCAACCGTAACGGCCTGCAGAATAACGTTAGCGTATTATTAATTCCTCATGTAAACTGTATTAAAAAACAATGGTAAAATTGCTTATTCTTTTTATCACCTCCCCAAAAAATGTGATAAAAGTTAAAAACGAACATACGTACCCCAAAATGGTGCTATTAAATAGCACAACTCCTCCCGCAAAAAACAAGCCCCTATATATGTAGGAAGATCGAAAAATATCAAATAAAATTGTCAGACAACGTTGAAGCAAAACGAAAAAGTTCCCTGCATCCCCAAGGCCAGGACTAACTTTATTTAGGTATTTAAAGCTCCGTACCAGAAATTTAAGCCCCAACCAACCACAGAGAAATATAAAGAAATAAAAAGAAAACACAATGGTGTTCATGGACATTCACTGTAAACCACTTTCGCCCTTGTTTTCTAATATTTTAGCGCCGTCTTGAAAAGGAGCCCCATGCATTCTCCTGCCCTTAAGAGCTGCCCAGTTCTGGGTACCCTTTTAACCAGACTCCTAAAAGCTGCGGAGGCCGCCCCTATAATGAATACACTATTGCTTCCTATATAGGTTAAGCTGGTTTACTACTAAAGAACAAATAATTCTTCATCGGATCCACCTTTTCTTTACTCTGCCAAAACCAGAAGATCGGAGTCATCTTGATGTTCTTCTGACATGACAGCTATGACTGTCCACTTGTGCGTGTTTGAGCTCTGCTACATGTAAGCTCCAGTCTGACTCAGTTTATTGATACTCGGGTGATGCCGTCAATAAGTGGCAGATGTGCTGTCCCCAGTGGGAGATGTAAACCTTTTACGAATTAATTGATTTTTTGGGTTTATTAAACAAGTACGGGCAATTTTTGGTTGTCTGTCCTGATTTAGCACTGACAACTTCACTTCTAAAAATTTCATTTCAATTCCAGATTAACTAGATCATCTCCAAAGTGCTATGAATTACAATTCCTATGCTCAAAAAAACCTTTTGCTTTTTTTCCCCAGAAACAGCGCCTCTCTTATCCATGGGCTGTATCTGGTGTTGAAGTTCAGCCCTATTTAAGTAAATAGGGCTAAGTTGCAATACCAGACTCAACCTATAGGCAATTGTGGCGCTGTTTTCTCATCTCACATAACCCATTAAATGTACAGGTTTATCTTTCTAACCTAATAGAAAATCTTGATATAACGCATCTGATGTCCAACGAATCCATCGGATTGTTAATCTAGACAACCCCTTTAACCCCTTAGTGTCCAAGCCATTTTTAATTTTTTTCATATTACACTCCCCGTCTTCTATAAGCCATAACTATTTTATTTTTCTGTCAATGGAGCGGTGTGAAGGTTTGTTTTTTTGCGGGACGAGTTGTAGTTCTATTGGCACCATTTAAAGAACCATATAATGTACTGGGAAACTGAAAAAAATTTCTAAGTGGGGTGGAATTGGAAATAACTGTGATTCCTCCATGTTTATTTGGGTTTCGTTTTTACGTCTTTCACTGTGTGGTAAAAATGACAAATTTACCTTATTCTCCTGGTTAATACGATACCAGATTTATATAGGTTTTTTAATGTTTTTCCATATTCTGAAAGCCATAACTTATTTATTTTTCGTTGATTGTGCGGTGCGAGGGCTTATTTCTTGCGACACGAGCTGTAGTTTTTGTTGGAACAATGTTTTGCAACATAAGACTTTTTGATCAGTTTGTATTAAAACATTTTTTACTACTAAGTTGACCAAAAAACAGCGATTTTGGCGTTTTATATTTTTTTCTTTTTATGGTGTTCACTGTGCGAATTAAATAATGCTATATTGTAGTTCTGACTTTTACATACGCAGCGATACCAATTTTGTTTATTTTTTTATTTTTTACATTACTTAAAAGGAAAAGGTTTTGTTTTTTTTTACTACTAAAACCTTTATTTAATTTTTTTTTCACACAATCTAATAGTCCCCCTAGGGGGCTTGTACCAGCGATCTCTGGATCAGTTTGCTGGTACAATCCACTGCACTACTACAGGCAGGGCTTAGCAGAGGCAGAGTGAAGGCAGTCCTAGGGGCCTTCATTAGGCCCCTGGGCTGCCATGACAACCATTGGCGCCCCTCAATCACATTTTGGGACCGCCGATGAGCTGTCGGAGGGGGGCGCTCCCTCACTATAATGCTTCAGATGCTGCAGTCGCGATTGACTACAGCATTTGAGGTGTTAAACGGCCAGGAACATCGCGATTGCTGTTCCTGGCCGTTAGTGACAGATGTCATCTGTAGTACACAGCTGACACCCGCAGAGTATAGAGCGCGCTCAGCGCATGAGCGTGCTCCATACATTCACCCTCACACCATGACATGCACTTACGTTAAGGTGCGTTAATGGGTTGAAGAAATGATGAATTGTTATTATCTTGTGGTCCGGGGAATGTATTAATAGTGTCAGAAATTGTTTAATTTCCCAGTTAATTAAAAAAAAAAATTGCTTTGAATTTTAAAATGGCGCACATGGCTTAATATATTTGTTATATACGCGCCACTGTTCCTTTTGCCACCTCATGGCTGCCATACATATGCACCAATATTTTGTGTATAAAATTGCTGGCCATTTTAAATAAATTTGGCACATTTGGTGACTACCCTGAGACACACCGCTATAAAAAGTGATGAAAAACACGTAAGAAATTTGGCGCACATCATGTACTTTATTAATTTGGTGCCATAGAACATCTACACAAAAAGTCTGAAATATTTGCTGAAATATTGGTAAAAGTACAGGGATGGTAATGACACACTAAGCATTTCCATGGGGGGCATTGAAGAGTTGTCATAGTGGCATAATGGCTTACACGGTACACGGTTGTTTCATGAAGACATTCCCCTTTTCATAAGAATTCTGCTGATCGCCACAGGTCCAAGTTCTCTCACCCCCAGAAATCTACTATTATCAACGCGGAAAGCCGTCACCAGCCACACATTTGCCACACATTAAAATGAATGGCCGTCCATGTCACGCATGGACGCACCGGTTTTCCAGAGTGGGAGCCACTCTTAGGCCTCTGTCAGATGAGCGTATTTTGCATCCGTATACCATCCGTTTTTTGCAGACTGCAATACTGAGCAGATATTATTCAATGAGGCTATTCACATGGGTGTATAAAATACGTGCGCATTTTAAAAACGCAGCATGCACTACTTTCATTCATATTGCGGATGGAAAACGCCCATTGAAGTCTATGGAGAGTGATGCATTCGTATTTGTTCTGTATTTGGTCAATGTGTGATCCATATGTCACCCGTATTGTATCCGTCTTTCAGTGGGGCTGTCTTATGTCATTACATTTTCCCGTCAGTAATACAGATCTGTAATACTGATGCAATACTGGTGAAATACTGACGGCATACTAATGCAATTTCATCTGTAATACGTCCGTATTGTGGATCTGTATTACAGACGTTTACAAATACACTCATGCGAAAGACAGAGTTGCTCTCCGTTCTGCCACATCTTGGGCGGTCCCAAGCTGGGGACCAGGGCCGGCCTCAGTATAGATGGCACCCCGTGCGAAAATATCTTTCAGCGCCCCACCCCATCATAAAAAAGTATAATGCCCCCCACAGTATAATGCCCTATATAGTGCCCCCACACATATAATGCCCCTTTAGTGACCCCCATACATTATAATAATAATATTTAATAATATATTATAACCTCTTCAAGGACACAGTATTTTTTCCTCTAATTGTGCCCACACAGTATTATGCCCCCTAAGTGCCACACACAGTATATTGCCCCCTGTAGTGCCCCTACACAGTATAATATCCGCTTAGTGGCCTCCACACAGTATAATGCCCCCCTCACCTGGCTGCCACACACAGCCCCCCTTGTAGATAGTCTCTCCCTGTAGATTGTGCCATAATCCCCACCTCCTCCTTGTAGACAGTGCCATACATCCCCCCACCACCCCCTTTTAGATAGTGCCGCCAAACAAAAAAAATTTGTACTCATCTAGGCCCCGTTCTCATGATGAACTCAGATGCTCCACTACGGGATCCTTGTGTAGGCCATAGCCTATTACAGAGTTTCCCAACCTTTTCGGACTCGAGGCACCCCTAGAAAAAAAAAAATCCTCAGGGCACCCCTAACAAAAATTGTTTTGAGAAAGACAGAAAACAGAAAAAACAAGCACTACACTGTTAGGGTATGTTTACACAGCATTTTTTGCAAGGCAGAAAAAATCTGGCTCAAAATTCCTTCAGGAATTTTTGAATTGACTGAATTATTTGACTTTTTTTTGGCGTTTTTTTTAAGCCGTTGAAGCGAATGCAAAAGACGTAGGCAAAAAGCCAAACGAGCGCCACAGGTATTTTCTGCCTCCTATTAATTTCAATTGGAAGTCAGAGGTGGACCACTTGAAGACCATCAGCCCCCCACTCACAGTAAAATGACAATCAGCCCCCCACTCACAGTAAAATGACCATCAGCCCCCCCCCCACTCCCATTAAAATGACCATCAGCCCGCCACTCACAGATTCCCCCTGTAAATAATGCCACACATCCCCTTGTAGGTAGTGGCACACTCCCACTGTAGGTAGTGCCACACAGCCCCCTTGTAGGTAGTGCCACACAGCCCCCTTGTAGGCAGTGCCATACAGCCCCCTTGTAGGTAATGCCACACAGCCCCCTTGTAGGTAGTGCCACACAGCCCCCTTGTAGGTAATGCCACACAGCCCCCTTGTAGGTAGTGCCACACCCCCACTGTAGGTAGTGCCACACAGCCCCATTGTAGGTAGTGCCACAAAGCACCCTTGTAGATAGCACCCCCCCCCCCCCTTCCTGTATATAGCGCAACCGTAGCTCCCTGAAGGAGCGGGATCCCCCTCTGGCCGGGGATTCCGCTACTGGACGGAGCGCTTGATGTCTCTGTCCATATATGGGCAGAGACATCAAGCGCTACGTCCAGAAGCGAAATCCCCTGCCACACGTGAATTCTGCTCCTTCAGGGAGCTACAGTGGTGTAAGTAGATAGCAGAGCAGAGACACAGATACTATTGAATGTGGCGTCGCTACTGCTGTAGCAGCCGCTGCTAGCGGTGCCGCCGGCGATGGGGTTGCCTGTCCCGATGTGTGGCACTGGTGCCCTCATGCCCGTGTCGCTGCTAGCAGCCGCTATGGCTGCTACAGCGGTAGCGACGCCACTGAGAGTAGCGTCCAGGCTGAAAGGCAGCTGCTGAGTCGCCGGGCCTGGGTGCTTCTGAAACAAGCAGGGGAAGGGAGCCTGCTAGAGTGATGTGCCCCGTGCAATGGCAGAGGTCGCACACCCCTAAGGCCAGCCCTGCTGGGGACCCCCCTCTATGACCTCCATATGCCCTAATAGGTTGTCCTTTATTTGATTTAATTAAATTGTGATGGGGATGAGGCATAGAGGTCTAGATGGTGGACATTTTGGTAGGTATTTGATTAAACTACAGCCACATAACTTGTTTATGGATTGAACTGTAATGGTCATGGGATTAATAAGATGCATAGGTAGAGAGTGTATAGCATTTGAAGGCTTTAGATTCCAACAGGAATACATGAGGTTAATAGCCGGAATATAGGTAAGGTAATAGAGTCAAATGCCTAGGGACCTTACCAGAAATGGGCCTCCATCCCCCTCCTCAGGATAGTTATTATTTACTGTATGAGAGTATCATCTATATGATAGCCTGAATCTAATGTCTATACATCGATGTCATCACTGTCTAGTAATATCAACTTGAACATGGACCATGCTGGTCCACATTCTATGGTTTATAATGTGGTTCTTATTGTCTAAAATTCACAACAGCCATTATTGCTCTAATTAAAATGCAGCATTTACTAGAACCTGAGTGTCCAAGAGCTGCACTAAATTCGCTGCCAAATCTGTAGAAAATAAAAATGTATATATTATATCGCAAATAGTTCATCAGATATTTAAAGAAACACTCCAGTCAAAATTGATGCACTGTGTTATGTCTAGTGTAGATCCTGAGGGGGTTACAATAGAGAATGCATTGCCCCCTTAGGCCCTGAACTGTAGTATCCCTTTAAATATTCCTGTCTATTCAAGTTTAGGCAATTGCACATTAGGGGACGATATTATAGTATTTTTTGGTAAATTAGTATTGAGAAATGTATTTTTCTGGCATTTAGATGTGAGTGACAGTAATTGTAACTTTCTTATTCTCCAACTTTACCTAGTTTTCATTATGTGTGATATTTCAAATACAATGAAATTCTGGTAATCTAGAGCCCCCCAGGACCACCGAATTACTGGATTTAAAGGATATGTACACCTTTAATTAGATTTTTTTAAATTATTAAATGAATGTATTTAGTGTTTTTATACAACTTTTAAAATCACTTCTATTATTATTTTTTACTTTTTAAGATACAGCTTCTATGTATCCTGTATACATAGAAGTTGTGTCGTTCTGTCAATGCCGATTCCGTCAGTTCAGCTGAACTAATGGCTCGGCTGAGAGCGGGTCCTGCGTATCTCTGACACACAGGATTCACCTAATGCCGATCACATCTAAGTTATGTAATTACTGATCATTATTAGCTGTTTCCTGTGCGTCAGAGACACGCAGGACCAGGGCCGGCCCTAGGATAGATGGCGCAATGTGCGAAATGATCTTTTGGCGCCCCACCCCATCATTAAAAAAAAATGCCCCATAAAAAAATTATAAAGCCCCTTTAGTGCCCCCATACAGTATAATAATAATATTTAATAATATATTACAACCCCTTCAAGGACACAGAATTTTGTCCTCTAATTGTGCCCACAGTATTATGCCCCCTGTAGTACCCCTACACAGTATAATGTCCGCTTAGTGGCCCCCACACAGTATAGTGCCCCCCCTGTAGATTTTGCCATGTAGCCTCCCTGTAGACAGTGCCATAATCCCCCACCTCCTTTTTGTAGACAGTGCCATACAGCCCCCCACCTCCACCTTGTAGACAGTGCCCCCAAACAAAAACAAAAATTTTACTCACCTAGGCCCCGTTCCCATGACGAACTGAGCTGCTCCACGACGGGACCCTGTATCCTAGTACAGAGTTTCCCAACCTTTTCGGACTCGAGGCAGCACTGGAAAAATAAAATATCCTCAGGGCCCCCCCACCAAAAATTGTTTCGAGAAAGACAGAAAACGGCTAAGAAAAGCACTACACTCGTAGGGTATGTTCACACACGTTTTTTGTAAGGCAAAAAAAATCTGCCTCAAAATTCTTTCAGGAAGTGACAGCGTTGTGTGACACACAGCCCCCTGTAGAGTGCGCCACACAGCCCCCTGTAGGAAGTGCCCCACAGCCCCCTGTAGGGAATGCCACACAGCTCCCTGTAGGGAGTGCCACACAGCTCCCTGTAGGGAGTGCCACACAGCCCCCTGGTAGGAAGTGCCGCACAGCCCCCTGCTATGGAGTGCCGCACAGCCCCCTGCTATGGAGTGCCGCACAGCCCCCTGCTATGGAGTGCCGCACAGCCCCCTCGTAGGGAGTGCCGCAAAGACCCCTGGTAGGGAGTGCCACACAGCCCACAGCCCCCTGGTAGGGAGTGCCACACAGCCCCCTGGTTGGTAGTGCCCCACAGCCCGCTGGTTGGTAGTGCCACACTGCCCACAGCCCCCTTGTAGTGCAAGGACTACGAAATTACCATGATAGCTGGTGGGCAATAGACATTCAAAAAAGGACAACTGTGCAGGAGCACACAAAATACCCAGCTTTCCCAGCTACCAAATAAATGTGTGGAAATAAACTAAGATATAACTTTTATTTAGTCTAGCTAAAGGATTAATCCTTTTAGCTAGATTAAATAAAAGTTATATCTTAGTTTATTTCCACACATTTATTTGATAGCCGGGAAAGCTGGGTATTTTTTTGTTGTCTTTTTTTGTTGTCTTTTTTGTAGTCCTTGCACTACAGCACCCTTGTAGATAGAACCCCCCCCCCCCCAACCCCTTCCAGTTTCCAGTATAGATAACACCACTGTAGCTCCCTGAAGGAGCGGAATCCCCATGTGGCCAGGGATTCTGCTCCTGGAGCGCTCCTTGATGTCTGTGTCCATATATGGACAGTGACATCAGGGGAAACTCCTGAAGAGGAATCCCCGCCCACAGCGTTGCTGACGCTGTGACCGTCGATTCCACTCCAGGGGAAGCTCCTGTCGCCTGTGTCCATGACGTCATTGGCTTCTCCTGGAGTGGAATCCCCGGTCATAGCGTCTGCAACGCTGTGACCGGGGATCCCGCTTCAGGAGTTTCCCCTGATGTCACTGTCCATATATGGACAGAGACATCAAGGAGCGCTCCAGCAGCGGAATCCCCAGCCACACAGGGATTCCGCTCCTTCAGGGAGCTACAGTGTCGCTAGTAGATAGCAGAGCAGAGTGATACCTCCCTGCTCTGCTATAGTGCCGTCGCTACCGCTATAGCAGCAGCTGCTAGAGGCGCCACCACCCTCATGCATGGTGTCACCTCTAGCAGCCGCTATGGCTGCTACAGCGGTAGCGACGGCCACTAAGTGAAGAAGCGCCCGGGCGGAAAGGCGACTGCAGTTAGTGTGTGTATCCCCGCTGGTAGTTTCAACGGCGCGGGGATGCACACACCTGCTGGCGCCCCTTTTGCAGTGTTGTGGCTGGCGGCCTGTGCGACTGCACTGGCCGAACGTATCTAAGGCCGGCCATGCGCAGGACCAGCTCTCAGCCAAGCTGTTAATTCAATTGAACTGACGGAATGGGCTAAGACAGAACAATACAGCTTCTATGTATACAGGATACATAGAAGCTGTATCTTAAAAAGTAAAAAAAAATTAGAGAAGTGATTTTAAAAGTTGCATAAAAACACTAACTACATTCGTTTAATGAAAAAAAAATGCTTACACATGTGTACATACCCTTTAAAATAGAAAATGTAGCAACCTTGCAAATAGTCTTGATTAAAAATATCTTGCCATTTTGTGAAAACATCTCCTATGCAGACCAATGTGTCTCCATGCCAACAGACTACAAACAGACCATTTGTGTATTCTTACTCTTTCGTCGTGTACGATTCGCATCCATTTTCCCCTGGTTTTTGCTATATTACTGTATAATGAAATTTTAGAATGAGTAGGCATTGTAGGCCATCAGCAGATAAGGCAACCCAATCATACAAAATTATTTTTTGAGTGGGGATAGACTATACCAAAATAGCCAGGGGTGAAACTACAGGAGGTGCAGTGGTAGTAGTTGCCACATAGGAAGACACCAGTATTATCACATGGTAGAGTAGAGGGCCTGAAACAGATATTGTATTGGAGCTTTAAATTACACCCGTGAGGAAACCTTAGAAGTAGCTTAGATATTAATATTATAAGATAAGGTATTGCAATTTAAATAATTGAAACAGGAAATTTCTGAATAGTGAAGTTTCCAAATATCGGACCCCCACCTATCAGGAGAACTGTGGTCCCATAACTCCCCCACCCCACTCTGCCTAGTGATGCATATCTGGCTGTTTCCGTGAATCCCATAGACCAGAATGGTAAGACTTGTGGTTATCTCTCCATTTAATCACCACCTGGATGTAGTAGTTACCTCAACACACAGATTAGGGTTAGGCTACCCCATTCTCCAAACAGATGGTAGTCCCAGAGGTGGATCCCCCACCTATCAAAAACATATGGCATATATAGATAATACAAATAATTCTCAAATATCACAGTGTTTTAGGATGCACAGAGCTCTTGTACAATTGATTTTCATGGTCCGCACCTAAGTTAACACCTCAAGTAGCGATAAACCTATTATAACCATTATAATGATTACAGTGGGAATTACAGAACCTGCTGAGACTTCAGTATATGGTGTAAATGCACCTGCTTAAAGTGGCAAATATTGTACAACTATGCTTGAGTCTTATGTATAGCATGGCGGTATATTTAGCACAGGTTTAGGCAAGTATCCCCTGTGAGCCGGCTGTAATGATATAGACTCTCACTCTGACCGGAGGATCTGTCCATGGAGATTGATATTCAGTTCTTCCCTGAACTTCCTTGGGAATGAGAGCTGTGCTTGATAGATAGACAAGGATGTGGCTTTAAGAACTCCCAGTCCTGACCTATCATGTCTTAATCTCTCGCAGGCACTGATGGATGCACTTGGGTTGGCTTTTATTAACTCCATCTCTACCGGACAATGTGTAGTGGAAGGAACTGGAAACATTTAACAACCTCCAGACACTTCAATGCAGCAGAAGGATCTTCTAAGATAATTTTTTTTTTTTTAGCCACATCAGCGCTTACGAATATTCTCAATTTTGCAAAAAAAATTTTATTAATGTTTTTGTTAGTAAATTAAATAACTAGTGATAAATGATAAAGTTATGTAAGGATATGTTAAGTAATGTCAAGGAAGCACAAGGACCGGATAGAGAAACACCGAGGCAGGTATGGCAGAGGGCAAACTCTTTGTGGGCCCCTTGATCCTCAACTGCTCTTCAAAATTTTTCCAAATTCTTCATCAATTCCTATTAATCCGGCGGATCCCAACCTACCATAGTAATTTTTAGCACAAGCCCTTAAATGATATCTAGTAGACCCCAATGCCTTCAGGGCCCCTATACTGGTGCACAGGCTGACGGTGTTATATTATTAGGTTAGTCTAAAATTCCTACTCTTAGGCGCATGCTACATTAAAACTCAAGTAAGAGATTGGCAACCTGCCTGTTGGTTATGTTTGTCCTAGTTGTCGTAAGTTGTTAGTTGACCATTTTCTTGCTAGAGCTTTCATATCTTGTATAACATGTCACCACTGAATTTCATGGAATGACTTTGTATATATGACACTACATACCATAATGTTACATAAGTAAATCTACGTATTGAACACTACACTATACCTTTCTATACTACATCATATAAAACTATACAATAGGCAATACTAAATATTCCCAACCTTTTTACCATGGGAGAACCCCTGAAAAAATTCCCTCCCCTGCGGAATCCTGCAACCAGTGGCGTACACAGAATCCTAGGGGCGAATTACAAAACTCTATGTTGTGCTGTTCCTCTGTTATTCCTCCTAGAAATGTATGAATAAATTGACTACTGGGTGTTACCAGTTGGGGGTGTGTCCCTACACAGGCTGACACTGTCCAATCAGTGCTGACAGAGTGAGACTGTGTAGGGACACACAAGTTGAATGGTAACACCCAGCTGTCAATTTATTCATATATTACTAGGAGGAATAACAGAGGAACGGAACAATGCAGGGTTCTAAGAAAAGATGCTCCAGAATTTTTATTTCATGGGGAATACAAGTTTTTGCTAAAAATAAACACGTCCGAAGAGGTGACCGGTCCTCTTTAATGGAAGCTGCACAAATCTATTTGCTTGCGTTACCATTAGTGGTGACTGCAAGTAGCCCTTATGACAGTGTCAAAGCAAACAGGGAATAATTTCAGCGCCGGGCCCCCTCCGACCACAGGCCCCATAAGGGTATGTGCACACGTAGTGACCAAAAACGTCTGAAAATCCAGAGCTGTTTTCAAGGGAAAACAGCCCCTGCTTTTCAGACGTTTTTTGAGCAACTCGCGTTTTTCGCTGCATTTTTCGCAGCGTTTTCGCTGCGTTTTTTACGTCCGTTTTTGGAGCTGTTTTCATTGGAGTCTATGAGAAAACAGCTCCAAAAACGTCCAAAGAAGTGTCCTGCACTTCTTTTTACGAGGCGTAATTTTACGCGTCATAATTGCCGTACGACGCGTAAAATTACGCGTCGTGGGAACAATACAGCATTATACCCATAGAAAGTAATGGGCAGATGTTTGACAACGTATTTGAGACGTATTTTCAGACGTAAAACGAGGCAAAAAACGCCTCGTATACGTCTGAAAATAGGTCGTGTGAACCCAGCCTAACAGTCACGTGCACTACCTTTATGGTAGGTACACAGTGCCAACACCTACCCCATTACTAATGTAAAAAAGTGACAATTCTTGATGTTTTCTAGGGAGCCCTAACCAGGTCTCAAATGGTTGCAAGGTTCTTTTTAGAGTATTTAGACATTTTATATGTTGGTTCAATACACCTACTGCTACTGGCCTGTATTATGTATACAGGACTACATGGTTCTGTCTACACTGACACCTCCCAGAGGTTAAATGATCTCAGCAAACCACATCCCATATCCCTCCCCAGTGAAGCTGAGGTTTCTTGGCCCTAATAGAAATGTTAGTAGTAACTAAATGGTTCAGGGTCTGCAACTGTAAATCAGCAGTCAGTCCATAAATTACTAGATCAAATCTCCCTGGGCCCCGGGAATACAGGGAGGATTAGATGCCATGTGTGGGGAAGAGGATCTGTAAGATAGATGTGGTTATAGGAACATGAACTAATAGGTTTTCAGGAAAACCTTCTAATTTATGGGGTGTCTTTAAGGGGTTATATAGCCAAATATTCCAGATCTACACATTTTCCTTCTGCAAAAGTGTCAGTGATGCGTCTAAAGGGTTAACTCTTTCCATGCACAGAAAGTAAGTGAAGAAGCAGGGATGTAAGGTCAAACAGGGAGGTCGGGTTTAAAGTGGACAGATGTGAAATACATAAACTGCAGAGAAATTAGCTACTGACTTCAATGATTCCACAGTAGGGCCATTAAAGGAAAACACCATAGATGTATACAGTATATGAGATGGTCAACGTAAAGCTTTGGCGTATCTCATAAAATACAGACTACAGGCATGATACAGTGCCCAAATAGTACCCTTAATTCCTGGTATAAATATATTGAGGGACTGGAAGAGAACTCGAGATATTGGTGGCCACGACCATTTGTCCTTTTAGTCTATTTTAGGCCATGTTCACACAGGGCGGATACACTGTGTAAGACTTGGTTGAAGGTATTGTCTACTTAGGGCAATCCCTTTTTATTGTAGCTAGAGACAATCTTTGTAGCTAATCCCTACTTTGGCTAGTAGATGAAGGTCTTGAACGGAGAACCCCCACCTATTAGAATTTCCTAATAGGGTATAAAAAATGGGTTTTATAATCCTGAAGGCCCCTTTAAGTTTATGAAAATAGTATTGTAGCCACTGGTAACCCTTTAAGGAGGTTATATATTTAGGCTCCAAATAGACACACCAGACGTGACTGCTTCATCATTGTCCAGGAGTAATAAATCATAAATCTGGGAATATAAGAAGAAAACACACAAGTCTAATCTCTTCTGATCAATGTTACTATGCTCCATTATATCATTTTTGGGTACTTTCTAAGAAATTAGGCGGTGGGCATTGGAATGAACCGGCAATAGGATGTTGAAGAACAAAATTTGTCATGTCTTTAATTATTTCTAGCCTATCCAGTATACATGGGGTTAACACATGACCTATAAACTGAGATTAAATGTTCATATTGCATAGAGATATTCACCTAAAGGCATGTCAGGATACCAGGAACATGAAAACGAGCAGTGACAAATAGAAAAGTTTACGCGTTTAAGAAAGGAGAGTAAATCAGAACTTTGGCAACTTGTTCAAAGAGAATTCCTATGTCGCCGAAAACAGAATTCAGAGATGTCTTATTTAGTTTTGGAAGTACAGAACAGAAGGCGTTTCCACCTGCCATTGGAATACAGGACAAGAAAACGAATGGAAAAAAAACATATGGGCTTGGTGTTATTGCAAGGAGTTTTATAACAAATAGGAAGTTGTGCCAGGGGCGCTTCAGTGGTGCCACATTTGTTGGTGCTGGAATATAATGTTCTGATCAGAAATCATGCAACTAATACAACTAATGCAACAGAGAATACATTTTACCCACAGGAATACAGACTCTGATAGGGGAAATTAGGGTATGTTCACACGGCCAAATGTCAGGCGTATTATGCCTCGTTTTACGTCTGAAAATACGGCTCCAATACGTCGGCAAACATCTGCCCATTCATTTGAATGGGTTTGCCGACGTACTGTGCAGACGACCTGTTATTTACGCGTCGTCGTTTGACAGCTGTCAAACGACGACGCGTAAAAATACAGCCTCGTCAAAAGAAGTGCAGGACACTTCTTTGGACGTTTTTGGAGCTGTTTTCTCATAGACTCCAATGAAAACAGCTCCAAAAACGGACGTAAAAAACGCCGCAAAAACGCCGCGAAAAATGCGAGTTGGTAAAAAAACGTCTGAAAAGCAGGGTCTGTTTTCCCTTGAAAACAGCTCTAGATTTTCAGACGTTTTTGTTGACTACGTGTGAACATACCCTAACCGATTTGCTTCTAAAGAGTCAACAATGAGTCAAAAACAGCAGAAATGTAGTATTACATGCGACCATTCAAATTAAGTGCGCCAAATCAATGTAATATATGGATGACCCAAGTCCACAAGAGCCGATGCTTGTTAGCGACTCTCCGCCCTGGCTCATAGAGGGGGTCCAGTGCGGGGACGTTTATTGCTCTAATATTCTTTCTAAACCCAACTTCTTTAAGCTGGCCTGATGGGATAACCCCTAAGCTGGCCATAAAGTTTCAGACGGTTGTTGTTCTTGGTTGAGTGTTGTCCTGGAGAACAATACCGTAAGTTAAAATAATTAAATTACTAAAACTTGGTAGATCTATGTCTGTCTTGATCTGTGACCTAGGATGGGCTTCTATTGATGAGCTACAAATTTATCGTTTGTCATGAATAACTGAAAAAATCTGATATCTGTCTTTGACTGGCGTCTGTCACTCTCATGTCACAAAAAGGTGGCAACAGTTGTCAGTAGATCGAACTTATTGACCATCTGAAATGTCGAGTGTGTAGCCAGCTTTTGGTTAAAGTATGGGTGGTAATATTTTTGCATAGGTCTCTTCTACATACAAGCGCTCACCATAAATGTTATCTATGCCCATAGTTATCTAATTGTCTATCCAATCCATGTTGAGGAGCATATGTGACTATTCCTCCTTCTTTGGACCCCACTCTAAAGGTAGTATTACATGGCCTGACGTGGGCCGTGTAAAAGAGCGCAGATCAATGAGACAGCTCGTTGATTGGCTCTCGTTTGCTCCTTTCACAAGGAGGTATGTGTCACGGGCACAGGGTATGTGGACCCACTAGGCCGCTCCGCCGTAGCGGGGAGGCAGCTGACCAGGTCACACTCTACACGATAGTCAATAGCAGATAGCAATGCTTGGGTACCTGAAGTAGTCCAGACGGTGGCTGTGGCTTCAGCACGGATGGAGGCCGGGCCGGTGCGGCAGGTAGCGCCAGACGTGGCTGGCAGTATCCGATGTAGCAGAAGACACTGGACGTGGCAGAAGACACTGGACGTGGCAGAAGACACTGGACGTGGCAGAAGACCTTTAAGGCCAGGAACGAGCGTGCGCGCGCACTCTACGGGACACAGCAGAACGGAGCGGAAGTGAGCGCTGGCGTCTCCTAGGAAGGAGATGGGGACCAGCGCTCACGGATCCATGGCTGCGGGTGTCAGGAGGTGAGTAAACCCGATGGCCCGCGGCCATGGACGCTACAGTATCCCCCCTCTTACGTCCCCTCTTCTTGGGGCCAGAGCGAGAGGGGAACTTTTTAATAAGAGCAGGAGCACTGAGGTTCTCTTCTGGCTCCCAGGACCTCTCCTCAGGACCAAACCCTCTCCAGTCCACCAAATAGAAAGTCCTTCCTCCTACACTTTTGCAGTCCAGGATCTCCTTTACCTCGAATACATCAGAAGGACCGTTGGGAGCAACTGTGGAACTAGAAGTCTTGCTGAAGCGGTTCAGGAACACTGGTTTCAGGAGGGACACATGGAAGGAGTTGGGGATTCTGAGGGTAGGAGGCAGCCGCAGCTTATAGGAGACAGGGTTGATTTGTTGCAGAATCTCAAAAGGACCAAGGAACCTGGGAGCAAATTTATATGAGGGCACCCTCAAGCGAATGTTTCGAGAGGACAGCCAGACTTTAGTCCCCGGAAGATACTGAGGCGGCTCTCTTCTCCTAGTATCTGCCTTTCGCTTCATGCGATCTACTGCCAGCAAAATAGAGGACCGGGTCTGTTGCCAGATTTGTAGGAAGTGCCCATATGCAGAGTCAGCAGCAGGTACCAGAGATGAAGTCGACACAGGAAGAGGGACTCTAGGATGTTGACTGTATACAATGTGAAATGGAGTGGAAGTGGTGGACTCACTTGTGTGGTTGTTGTATGAGAACTCGGCCCATGGAAGAAGCTGTACCCAGTTATCGTGCTGTGAAGAGATGAAGTGGCGGAGATAATTTTCCATGATCTGGTTGATCCTCTCAACCTTGCCCATTGGACTGGGGGTGATAGACTGAGGAAAAGTCCAAACTCACCTCCAGGAGTTTACAGAGGGCTCTCCAGAACTTAGAGGTAAACTGAACCCCCCTCCCCCCCCCCCGGTCGGACACAATGTGAAGAGGCAAGCCATGCAAGCGAAAGATGTGTTGAATGAAGAGACTCGCCAGTCGGGGAGCAGAAAGTAGGTCGGTCAGCGGGATAAAATGTGCCATCTTAGAGAACCGGTCCACCACCATCCAGATGATGTTGCATCCTGCTCAGAGAGGAAGGTCTGTGACGAAGTCCATTGCAATGTGCTGCCAAGGGGCATTGGGTACAGGCAGAGGTTGAAGCAGGCCGGCAGGCTTGGAGTGAGAAACTTTGTTAGAAGCACACACCGTGCAAGAAGAGACAAAGTCCAGAACATCTTTAGGTAGCGTGGGCCACCAGAAGTGACGAGCAATCAGGTTTTACGGACACCAGCGTGCCCAGCCAGTTTAGAACTGTGTCCCCAACGAAGAATTCTTCTCCTGTCTGCCAACCGAACAAAAGTTCTCCCCAGAGGGATGTCTCTAATCTGCAGCGGATTAGCGGTGACAACGCAGGACGGGTCTATGATAGTCTGAAGGAACTCCACCGTGTCCTCTGTCTCAAACGATCTGGACAGGGCATCGGCCCTCACATTCTTGTCAGCGGGACGGTAGTGGAGCAGAAACTAGAAACGGGTGAAGAACAGTGACCACCTGGCTTGACAAGGATTCAGTCTTTGAGCGGACTGAAGGCTCCTCGAACACGGCACGAAAGGACTGCAGGAACAAGGCTAGGTCCGAGGATACAGGTCCTTGTTGCTCCAAGATTGGGTTCGCCCATGTGAGGGCCTTGCCAGTGAGAAGGGAGATAATAAACGCCACTTTGGCCTCCTCGGAGGGGAAGAGATGAGGCTGCAGCCTAAAATGGACCATGCATTGATTAAGAAATCCTCTACATGCTCTGGGATCATCGTCATAGCGAGGAGGAAGAGGCAAAGGAACTGTGTATCCGGATCAAACAGGAGGAGCAATGGGCAGTGGCACAGCAACAGCCTCAGGAGGAAGAACCGGGGGTGGAACAGTGAGTAGATCCAGGCGGACCAGGATAGAATTCACAGCCTCAAGGAGTTGATCCTGACGTGTGCGTAGGTCATGCATCTCTGTCTGTATCTTCTGGACTGCGGTCTTGGGCTGGCCAGCGGGTTCCATGACCTGAGCGTACGGTCACGGGCACAGGGTATGTGGACCCACTAGGCCGCTCCGCCGTATCGGGGAGGCAGCTGACCAGGTCACAGTCTACACGAAAGTCAATAGCAGATAGCAAAGCTTGGGTACCTGAACTAGTCCAGACGGTGGCTGTGGCTTCAGCATGGATGGAGGCCGGTGCGGCAGGTAGCGCCAGACGTGGCGGGCAGTATCCGATGTAGCAGAAGATACTGGACGTGGCAGTAGACACTGGACATGGCAGAAGATACTGGACGTGGCAGAAGACACTGGATGTGGCAAACGACAGCAGGTGCAGTAGACACGACTCCAACACTGGTAGGCACAGGAACAAGAACAATATTGGATACAGGAACGGGTAACAGGGCACGGGTAACAACTGGATCGGGGAAACACTAAAGGACCATTTGCGACACAGACTGGGATAGACTAACAATGCTCAGGCAAGGATCAGAAGGCCTGGGGCCTTCTTATAGACCAGGAAATCATGGCAGTTGATGATGACGATTTCCTTTGTGCGCAAGCTGGTCCTTTAAGGCCGGGCACGAGCGTGCGCGCACACCCTACGGGACACAGCAGAACGGAGCGGAAGTGAGAGCTGGCGTCTCCTAGGAAGGAGATGGGGATCAGCGCCGCGGGCGTCGGGAGGTGAGTAAACCCGACGACCCGCGGCCATGGACGCTACAGTATGTATGTGGATGAGCGAATGTTACTCCGATTGCTCGTCCCCATACATTTTTATCATGTCGGCAGCACGTCTCCCTGTTTACGCCGAGAGATGTGCTGCCGACAGCGATAAGAGTTTATACATTTAAACCAATGCAATCAGCCAATGAACGAGCATTTGCCCGATAATTGGCCGGTGTAAAAGGGCCTTAAGTCCTCTAGATCAGTGCTTGGCAACCAAACTTTACCACTGAGTGAATTAAGAACTTTTCAATTGTCATCAAACTTAATAATTGTCTTCTCCAAGGGACTGAAGGATTCTTATAAGCTTCTAATAAAAAAGTTTGATGTGGTCAAGGATTTACTTGACCAAAACTGGGTGACAGTCTCTATAGGAGCTGTAATGACTATGAGTGGTTGTCACCTTTGGAAAACATCAAGGAAAGAAAAAGACATAACTTTTGAAGAGAGTTTTTGACAATGTAACAGAAGAGGACAACTTGTAGACCTTAAATTATATAATATTGTCCAAAATGTCTTGGTATGCTGAAAAATTAAGATTTTCCTTCACTGGAGCTAAGGGGCCTAGGCCAACCCCTGAAACACCACCCCATGTCATTATCCCTCCTCCACTAATCTTTACAGTTGGCACAATGCAGTCAGGCAGGTAACGTTCTCCTGGCATTTGCCAAACCCAGACTCATCCACCGGACTGTCAGATAGAGAAACGTGATTCCTTACTCCATAGAACATGTTTCCACTGCTCCAGAGTCCAGTAGTGATATGCTTTACACCACTCCATCCCACGAGTGGCATTGTGCTTAGTTATGTAAGGCTTGTTTGCAGCTGTTTGGCCATGAAAACCCATGCCATGAAGCTCTGGGCACAAAGTTTTTTTGCTGATGTTAATGACAGAGGAGGTTTGAATCTATGCATTCATTCAGTTGGCAGAGTGTTGGCAACTTTTATACACTATGTGTCTCAACACTCGGCAAACCCTCTCTGTAACTTTACGTGGTCTTCACTTTGCGGCTGAGCTGTTGTGGTTCCTAAATGCTACCACTTTGTAATAATACTTCTCATTGTTGATTGTGAGATAGCTAGGAGGGAAGAAATTTCACGAACTGACTTGTTACAATGGTGGCTTCTTATTACAGGACCACGTTGGAATTCAGTGAGCACTTTAGACCCATTCTATCACAAATGTCTGTAAAGCCAACTTTCTGGCAAGGTGCTGGATTTTATACACCTGTAGCAATGGGACTGAGGGAAACACCTGAATTCAATGATTAAGAGGTATGTCCCAATACTTTTGTCCATATAGTCTAGTTCAAGTGTAGGGAGAGGACGCGGTTTCTATTTGTCCTCGCGGGGTAATCTGTTCATCCCCATCATAAACTTTTTCACTTGACTCAAGATCACACAAATTTCTCATTGCTTAAGGCATCCACCTGGCTTCTTCGGTTATACAGAAATGGTTTTCTTGCAGGTTAAAGGCATTTGACAGCAAAAAACGATAAATACAATTTTGGAGCTTCAAAGACAAGCATTGTTCTTGTCAGCATTAACTGTGCTAATTATCCATGCAGGGAGGGTGTATAGTGGTTAAGGTGGAACAGCAGACAAACACTGTAATTTTAGTTGCTTTATCAATCCAGCCCCAAAAGACTTTTTTTTTCTTCCCAGCCCTCCTCCCCATGGTTACACATTTCCCCGCAGGCGTAGGCAGATTAAGGGACTTTGCGTTTGATAATAAAAATTACTCTTTTGACATTCCCCTCCCACTTGGCACACATTTAATAATAGTTGTTCATAAACTTTTCATTGAGTCTAATGTAGGCAAATGATTTATGTAGGAAATGATTGCATCTTTTAACCCAAAAAATGAATGTTACAGATGAAGCAGAGTTTATTAGAGTGAATGGCAAACTGCGGATTGGGTAAAGGAAGTGAGTTACCTTTAGGGAGATCTTCGAAGAGTCAAATCCCATAATGGCAAAGCTAATTTCTAACTGTGATTGTTATATTTCTATATACAATACACACATTCATTTTAATGAGCATTTCTGCGGATATTTATACTCTACACAGTAATTTATCAACCAGTTTTTCATAGTCTTGAGACCATAAGGTGGCACATTCCCTCATTTCAGAAGGGCAGCATTTTGACAGATAAGACCTATTCTGTACCAAGATCGGCACTAAGGTTCATCTGTTGCAAACGCATCCTGAGACCCAATAATAGGCTCCTCACATGGTACCTGTCTCCTGACACTAGAAATGGAAGAATTGTAGAAGTTTGTTGTGCTTGAGTAGAACTATTTGGATTTGGTAGAGTGGAGACTACTACCAGGCTGGCATTATGGTCATTACTATGAGAGTGATTGAAGCCCATGGACCCCTTACCAGCCACTATTGCCATAAGACACTTAATTTGGGTTAATAAAATACATTTGAGATGCACGGATGACTTTTTTTTTTTTCCTGCAGACTTTGCAGTTAGACTTTATGGAGTGCTCTGATTTAACAAGGGGCTGTGGGTCCTTTCTGGTCATCGGACCTCCTCCGCAGACACTGCCGAAATGCTAGAATGGTCAATCCACCCTGCTATGAGGTTGACACAATGGGCACTGGTATGAGTAATGACTTGAGAATATGATCAGGGGTTGTTTGGAAGGTGTTACCAGAATATTCTAGGATGGAGCTTACATCTAAAAAAAACTTTCAAGGAATGATGTGAATGCCAAAAGTTATTAACATTATTATATTTATTTAATTTAAAGCACTATTAACTTCTTCACATATGAAATATACATGGGTCTAAGTACATAACATGGGGCAATAAAAACAAAAAGTACAATAAACATGAGTTTACGGAGTGACAGACTGGTACAGAAGAAGAGAGGACCCTGCCCACGAGGACTTACAATCTACAAGGGAAGGAGAGACATTAGGTGAGGGTAGAAGATGCTTATATGGTAGAGTAGCCTCAGTGGGGTTATTGTAGGTTGTAAGATTTTCTGAGAAGGGGGTTTTCAGGTTGTTTTTTGAAGGTTTGGGTGGTGGGAGTCTGGTGTGTTGGGGTAGCGAGATCTAGAGAATGGGGAATGCACAGGATAAATCTTGGAGATGATGTGGATGGGAGAAGCAGACAAGAGGAGAGAAGAGAAGAAGGTCTTGTGTGGACTGGAGATTATCGGGAGGTTAGATCAGAGATGTATGGAGGGACAGGTTGTGAACTGCCTCATATGTTATTGTCAGTATTTTAAAATTCATTTGCAATGTCAATGTGCAGCTAGTGGTGATTAACCGGACAGTGGAGTTGAGGATGAATTGGGGGGGGTGCAAGAGTGTTAAGGTGGCCATACACATTAGACAGCAGTAGGGAAAATATTTGTTAAGCCGACGTCTCCATAGACATTTCAGATAATTTTGGCTATTCTAGTCGTGCAATATGCCCATGTATGTCTGCTGAAACAAGAAGATGACAGACGATGTATGGTCGGAAGGGATGTAAATATACTGACGTCACCTGCACTGCTCCTATGTGGGTTGGCATTTATAGACGATTGTCTGCGGTTACCCGAGCGACACATACGCATTTAACTTCTTCTGACCTGTTATTTAGAAGATTTCTGTCGACTATCAATTGGTTGGTTGGTTAAATTTAAAACCGATGATCATTCATTATGATCCACGTTGTCCACTTTTATAGACTTTTGTCTAATGTGTATGGCCACCTTTAGAGCAGAGGCCACAGTTGCAGTAATCTGGGCAGGATATGATGAGGGCATGTTCAAGCATTTTTTATGACGAATAAAGTCCTACTACTTGTCTCTAGTTTTACTTACAGTCGCGTTTACAATCTTAATTTCTTATCTTTATGTTTTTGGAGTATGGGAGGATACCCAAGAACCCAAAGGAAAATGATGCAAAGCCACAAGAGCATACAAACTCCATGCAGATGTTTCCCTTGGTCGGAAATCGAACCAAGGATTCCATTGCTTCATGGCAACAGTAATGACCACTGTCGCTGTTACTAATAGGCTTTGCTTGAGGTGTCTAACTGTTTAAGATGTCACTACTCCTAATACAATACACTTACTTTCCAATGTGAAATGCTCACGTTGAAAATTTGAATCACTTAACAATAATTTACGAAGATGAAAGGAAATGTCACTTTTTACGGGACCTAATAGTAGGTTATTTTCAAAGACTAAGGCTTCTTTTGCTCTTTCGAACCTGATCCCATTACCCCCTCCCAAAATCTGTCAATGACCTGATGACAAATCAACCATTTACTGCAATCTTGATTGTCCACATCTTTCACCGGCAAAGCTTATGCTTTTTAGATCTGGTGGAGCATAGGGTCTGTGAACTCTGAACCTTGACCTTGCTATAGCTATACACATTATGTTATTTCATTGTTATTATGACTATTGAGTTTCTCTGAAAATTCAATCAAAAGCAAATTTAAAAGACAATCTATAAATTAAAACAAGTGGGTTAAAGGGAATGTGTCGCTAGAAATTATTATTATTTTTTTTTTAGTTAAACAGTTAGTGTATAAATGATTAAACATTGTTCTAATTTTTTTAATTTTTTCACGAGTCAGGAAATATTATAAATTAGATTCTAATTTATAACATTTCCCTGTGCTGGTCACTAGAGGGAGCAATTCCCAAAATTGCAGCATTGGCATGTAGTAAAGCAACCACATTGCTTCATGCTGCAAATTTGGAGTAGACACACTCGCTCTAGCGTCCTCAAACAATCCCCCCTCCCTTTATCCTGGCTAGTGCCAGGAGAAAGGAGGGGATTGAATGTACAAACCTCCTACACTGTGTGTCTCCATTTTTTTAGCAAATACACAGTGTAGTAGGCTTACATCACACAGTAAAACACGAAAAAACACAGACATAACTAAGGGCCTGTTCAAATCACCGTTCATTTCCGTTCCGGGGTTCCGTCGGAGGGTTCCGTCGGTGGAACCCCGCAACGGAAAGTGAAACTGACAGCACAGATTCTGTTTCAGTCACCATTGATCTCAATGGTGAGGGAAATATCGCTAATGCTTTCCGTTCGTCACCATTCCGGCTGGTTTCCGGTTTTCCGACGGAATCAATAACGCAGTCGACTACGCTATTGATTCCGTCGGAAAACCGGAAACCAGACGGAATGGTGACGAACGGAAAGCATTAGCGATGTTTCTGTCACAATTGAGATCAATGGTGACTGAAACGGAAGCTGTGCTGTCAGTTTCACTTTCCGTTGCGGGGTTCACCCGACGGAACCCTCCGACGGAACCCCGGAACGGAAATGAACGGTGATGTGAACAGGCCCTTACCTGCTCCTGCCGCCGCCGCTCCCTCCGGTCCATCCGCTCCGTCTGCTCCCTCCGCTCCTAGGGCTTGCTGCAGAACACATGTCCGGAAGCCGCGACCGGAAGTAGTAATCTTACTGTCCGGCCGCGGCTTCCGGTCCACAAGAAAATGGCGCTGGATGTCGTTCGGCCGAAGACCTTCCATTTGGACTGTGTGGGAGCGGCGCATGCGCCGTTCCCACACAGATGGCGTACACCATAGTGAATGCGAACGGCTCCCGTTCGCATTCTCTATGGGAATGTATGTGCCGTATTCCATCTCTGTATGTATCATTAATCGACACATACAGAGATGAAAAAAAAATGGCAGCCCCCATAGAGAAGAAAAAGTTAGAAAATAAAAAAAAGTAAAACACAAACACACAAATAAATAAAAATGTTTTTAATAAAACACTAAAAGCAAATTGATATAAAAAATTTTTTTTACGTGACACCCTTCCTTGTAGCTTCATCAGAAGATTGCAATTGTCCAATTAAATTGGGAGCTTAAAAGGTATTTGCAATTTTAAATATCTTTTGATAGTAGGACAAGTCAGAAAATAGCATGGGTGAGGGTCTGAGAGCTGTGTATTGTCATTCCATTGAATTTAGTGAAAGCTCCATCAACATAACAATAATATTAAGTGTTAAAGGGATTTTCACATCTGCACAACCCCTTTCCATGTGTCCTAAGGGCAGTCCATCATTACTTTAAAGGGACCTTATTAGAGAATGGTGACATAGATGGGTTCCCCCACTCAGGACCCCTCTCTATGAGCCAAAATCACGAGCAACTGCAAGAGCAGACTCAGCATGACCACATATCACATGGTCACCAGTTCAGTTGAATGGGCTCTATGACCTACAGTTTCCCTGCAGAAGCCAATACAGAGTAAGTAATAAGCCGTATGCTGCTTGTCCCATCAATAAAAGCTGATCGCCAGGGATTAGAGCAACAAGATCCAAGGTGATCAGTTGATCATTGTGATCCTGAGAAGGAGTTTTCCAGTTGGAACAATCTCTTTAAGTCTTAATAGAAGGGCACTCAACCCCTTTAATCCGTTGATGAGTTGGCAGCCAAAATTTGTACTTCGATTCCTTCCTCTTAGATCACCACTGCCCCAAGTATTACAATTTCTTTCATTGTCGTATGTTCATCAATAAAATGTCTGCACTCCATGAAGTTTGCAATGAGAAGATTAACGGGGTTTTCCCACATGATGTCATAAATGTCAGATAGATGTGGGTACCACCTCTGGGACCCGCACCGATCTCTAGAACGGGGCCCCCTAACCACCGTTCTAGCTTTGTCTGATCTCGCTGCCTCCTGGCCAAAGTGGGACACATGTAGATGTGTTATGGCCACATAAGTGCCAACCACAGTACAGGCCACAGTGCCCCCGGTGAAAACCACAGTCACCCAATACCAGTAACAGTGCATTTTGCATATAGTTTACTTAATATGTGATTGGAGAGGTTCAGATCCACAGGACACTAACTAGATAGAGGAACTAAGGGCAGTGGGGAACCCTTTGCCGCAGTATCTGACATGGCATTTCTTTTACCCATGCAGCTGTGTCTGGTACTGGAGCTAAACCCTATTTAAGTAAACAGGGCTGAGATGCAGTACCAACTGTGACCACACACACAGGGGTGGCCCTATGTCGGGCAGTGAAGTCAAGGTGACACGTCTCTCCATCATGTTTCCTTCACTCTGTTGATTAGTGGGCTCTCGCGCTCAGATCCCTATCGATCACACATTCATGACCTAAAGTCTCTAATACGCCTTTATTTATGGATTACTTGGAAATGATTATTCTTTAGGAAATCACCCAAAGTTGACTTTCAATTGTGGACAGAAAGTATCTTTAGACCTTGCAGTCCTACAACCTCGATGATACCTGTATCTGCAGTATACAGTGTCATTACTTGTGTATTATGGAAACACATTGTTTGGAATGGTTTAGGGGCTGAATTATGTGGAGAATTGCAGCAACATGAAATATACAGCAAGACATCACGCCACAGGGCAAACAAACTGATATATTTATCCCTGTGGTTGACTTACGTCAACTTCATAGATAATTGTCATGTAACGTATAAATCTTCAACTGTACAATTTCATTCTCAGCTATGTTTTTATACTATGCAAATATAAATTCACGGGATTGTTCTATGCATTATTTATCTGTTATATGATGCCCTTTACTGAGGGTGTTTATAGGCTATGAAAATACCTGGGGCACCAGGTAGAGCTGGTGGGGGGCAAGGATGCAAATATAATTGAATGTGGGAATCGCTGGTCCCAATAGACCAGGGGAACCGAGCTAGAGACCCAGGACAAGTGTCCCTGGTGGGAGGTGCTAGCAACGCCACTGCCCTTTACCCAATCAAAACCGTGTTCGTTTGACTATTCACATTCAGATTTGCAACAAATTAATTAATCAGGTGACCGCTGTTCTCAAGATAGGCGCAGGTCCTAGGGTTGTGACCCGCATTTATCAGTCCTTTATGGAATATCTCGTAAATATGCCATAAATGTCTATAGTAAAATTCCACCTGTGGGAAAAAATAAATGTTAATAAAGTTTAACAACATAATTAGTTAAAAAAAAAAAGCACAGAAAAATAAGGAATAAAATGATTTTTAATAAAAAGAGTTGTTATTATATAGAAGTCATAAAACATAAAAACACATATATTATAAATCCCCTTAATTGTTAGAACCGGTAACAATTTAGGGTATTCAGAGAACTAAAAAAAAAAAAGCATGGTGGAAATAAGTTTTTTGCACATTCTGTTTAAAAGAGATTAAATTCATATAATTTAACCAGAATTTTTTATATACTCAAAAATTCAACAAAAAACCCTAAAACGACTCACACAGCAACGCCAGTGAAAAAATAAAAAAAAAGTTATGACACTCGGAATACGATAAGGCAAGAACGGAAAAATATGCTGCGTCCTGAAGGTTAAAATAAGCCGCATACTTAAAGGGGATTCCCATTTTGGAAATTTTTGGCATATCCACAGGATAAGGCATAAATGTCCGATATATGCGGGTACCACTATGCTGTCTCTAGAATTGGGACCCCTGTTCTACCTTCTGCCGCTGTCACTAGGCTCCGGCAATTGCCTGATGATGTGGCCGGGCTTCGGAGTGCGATTTGATACGGTGTTTCCGGAATTCATATAGAAGTGAATGGAAGTTCGGGAAACAGCGAGCTCTATAAGGGCATATTGACATCAGTGAGGGGGTTCTGCGGCTTAAAATCCACCTCTAATAGCAAGAGCTAGGACAAATGGGGACTTTTGCTCTGGCGGACTTATTTACCATAATTACGCAGCTTCCCTCTGCAATAACAGCAGGAGTTTCTGAAACCAAAGTGGAAACCCCACCATAAGTTTTATACCGCCACCTGATTTATGTGACCCCAGCAGATTTGGGGTCATGTAGGACTATAAAGTGTATGGCCAGGTTATAGCCAGTGCTGCCTATCAGATTTACCTTCAGCAACATTGTCGCTACAGCTAAACAGCTACAGTACGTCATCAAAATAAAGCTGCATATAAATGATTATAGAAGGGAGACTACTGCACCCACTCCCACTGCACACACCTGACCATGACAACCTAGCAGGGCTGAGTATGTCAATGAACCAAAGTGGAGTATGTCCTTTGGCGCAATTCATTGTAATATTATGATATGCCACAATTCAAAACTAGAATAGCCAAATTAAACATTTACAAGAATACATCTGTAATCGGGTTATCATACATGACTCAGTCGCATTAAAGGGGTTTATCGAAACTTCAATATTGCTAACGTATACTTGAATGGGTAAACATTAAAGGAGACATGAAGTGGCTGATTGGCAGGTGCCAGGGAGTCTGACCACCTCGATCAAATATTGATATTAATGTAATTGAAGGGGTTATCTGGCTCCTAGTAAATAAATGTTACATACGGCTATCAAAAAGATAAATCAATACTAATGTACATTGGGGCTCATTTACTTTTCAAATTGAGCCATAATTCAAGCGAACATGCTGTGCGCCACATTTATTAACTGTTGTAGACACTTTTTTTGCCATGCTTGACAAGGGGGTGTGGCTTAGCAGAAATGGGTGTGGTCCAGAACAAAGTAGCTCGCTTAAAGGGGTACCCCCATCAGGATATCCTAAATGTCAGGTAGATGCGGGTCCCACCTCTGGGACCCGCACCTATCTCTAGAACGGCGCCCCCCTAAACCCCGTTCTATCTCTCTGTGTTGTGGCTGAAGCGTGTGATTTCCAACCATGAAGAAGAAGACAGCATAGCTCGTTGAGCTGCGCTGTTTCCGGAAGTCCCATAGAATTAAATGGCAATTATGGAAAAAGCGTAGATCGCATGCTGCGCTGCTTCTGTAACTGCCATTCACTACTATGGGAGTTACGGAAACAGCGCAACTCCACGAGTTATTCTGTTTTCTTCTCCATGGTCGCACGCTTCAGCCGCAACACAGAGCAGTTGAATAGGGTTTAGGGGGCCCCCATTCTAGAGATAGGTGCAGGTCCCAGAGGTGGGACCCGCATCTACCTGACATTTATGACATTTATGACATATCCCGTTGATATGTCATAAATGTCCCTGATGGGAAAACCCCTTTAACAGAGACATTAATGCCATAATTGTGCCAAAGTTTTGGCGTAACAAAATTGGCATAAACTAAGCCAATAAGTGGTATAAGGAAGACAAAGGTGTGTAGATTGTCTAGCAAAATGCACCAAATATATCATACATGATAAATTTGGCGAATTTCCTGACTGCCTTGTCTAAAGGGGTTTTTACACTGGGCGGTTATAGGGCAAACGAGCGTTCATATAACGCTCGTTGCCTGAAATTGGCCTGTGAAAACAGGGAAGCGATCAGCAGATGAACGAGCAAACGCTCAATCATCTGCTGATCATATCATTTTAAAAAAGTGAAATATAATCGTTGTCGGCAGCAAATCTCCCTTTGTAAACGCGCTGCCGACATGATGATAATGTATGGGGACGAGCGATCAGAGTAACGACCGATCGTCACCATTCATAGCTCCGTGTGACAGGAGAAAACGAGCACCGATCAACGATGTCTCGTTGAACGGCGCATGCTGTACCGGCCAATTATCGGCCAATGTAATAAGGGTGTCTTAAACTTAGAAAGGATTTAGAAGACCTGCCCCATTGACTTCTAGATATACATGGTTTCATAACGCAAAGCCTGATATCCAAGCCGATGTCCAGGCATTCAATGATCTCCTAGCCCAGAACTGTGGCATACAAGTAGCTGGGTGGGAGCAGAGCTGTTAATCACACTCTGTCCCACCCACATTCAGCTGCCCACATTGTAGATATTAGGGAAAACACAGCAGTGGCCAGTACAGGATAACTATGTGTTCTTCTTTTATTATGCTTAACAAGAATACATTTTTATTATAGGTTTTCTGGGGCATTCTTTTATTTATTTTTTTCCGGGATTTTTCAAGGGTGTGGCTAATGGGGGATTAGCCACACCCCTGAAAATCCAATTATATGAAAGTATATCTTTCATACAGATATTTGACTCTGAATATTAAAGCCGTGTTCCTCTTGTATAACAAAAACGAATTCTTGTGTGTGCTTTATGTCGCACTCCTATTCATTTCCCAGATTAGACTTGATAATATATCAGGCACATTTTCGTAGCTTTACTAATTCATTCAATAACAAAGCTAGCCTTGTCTCATTCCTGCTATCAAATACCACGTGCCAGAACCAAAAATGATGGGGCTTATCTTCTGTTCCCAGGAAGTATTTACAAGCTTTGGAACTAGTTGAACATTAAGATTTGTAAGAATTGTTTGGACGGCTGCGAGCGTTGATTTATACCCCATTGCTTTACTAAGGGCAGGTTATGTAAAAAATGAATTATGATAAAACCAATTTCATATTGTGTGATGCAGTACTACCACTATAATATGATCTTAACCTATTCATGACCAATGTTTTTATTTTATTTTTTATTTTTTATTTTAAAGGGGTTGTATGAGATAAGAATGTATAACTGATACATTGTACCAAATCATCAGTGAGATGTATTTAGCTGACAGAGCACTGCCCAGACTGGGTACAATTGTATCCACTTCTCAGCTGAGAATAGGACTAGGTATGTAAAGGTTTGATGTCTCTAGTCTTCTTATTCACTGACGGCAAACAGATATCTTGAAAATGGTGCGGAATTGAAACTTAAAGTTTATTAGAAAGTTGCAGAATTTTTCATTTACGCACTAGTTAAGCTTTATTTACATAAAACCCGAGAAACCCTTTTAAGGCACAAAATTTAGTGCATCCTTTCAAGAGGGGTTAAAAAAAAATCATTCATCATGACATATCCTCTTTAACAAGGCAAAATCCACCAAACTGTCGGTTCGTTAAAGTTATTAACAGCTTAAAGTGCATGTCTACTTTTTAGCACCATGTAATTTTTAGGTCTAACTTCCTATCTTGAATAATTTTTGAATACATCTGTATAATGGTCAGAGCTCTATTTTTCTGATACAGAGCTCCAAATTCCCTGCATTGACAAAGAGTTAACAGCTAAAATTCTATCTGCCTGTAGCCACCACTAGAGGGAGCTTCGGAGCTTACTGCATACTGGTTATGCATTGAACTCAATAGTAAAACTGTATGCAGTTAGCACCTAAGCTCCCTCTAGTGGGGGCTACAGGCAGATAACATTTTAGCTGTTAACTCTATCTTCCTGTAGCCACCACTAGAGGGAGCTTAGGTGCTAACTGCATACAGTTTTACTATTGCATTCAATGCATAACCAGTATGCAGTAAGCTGCGAAGCTCCCTCTAGTGGTGGCTGAAGACAATAGAATTTCATCATTTAGATATATGTCTATGCAGGGGATTTGGAGATCTGCATCACAAAAAGGAAGCTCCGACCACTAGAAATATATATTGAAGAATCAATCTACACAGAATTTTGGTCCTAAATACAACATGGTGTTAAAAGTTGAACGTTCACTTCAAACTTCAAAACTTTGCTCAGGAAAATTCCATGTGTCCCATAGATAACTATGGGGCACATCGACTATACTTTTGACCTAACTTTTGATTTTGAAATACCAGGAAGACAAAATGTGTAGGTGAAACCCCAAGCCGATAATATCTACAAACAGATGTAGCCATCTTTATCTGGACTTTTAATGCATTAAATACACAGTGGCAAGATCCTTTACTTTGACCTTTTCAATGACTTTTCAATGGCTTTTGATGTGTGATATCACGCTGCAGCAAGTTATCAGAGTCAAGATAAAGATGGCTACATCCGTACAGTTTCAATCCCATATAGAGTATAAGGAATTCTAGGAGAAATGATAGCAGCTTTTAGTGGCTTGCAATTACTGGTGTCCCGTTTTTACCAATTTCGTCAAAGGTAAATAATCTGATTGGCTGTAGTGTTTACAGCAGCTGTATCTGTAGTAGCGACCCCATTACTATTCTAGAAACAGCTTATATATCAATGTCAGGCATGTCGCATCCAACTGTGGAAAGAATTCGGAAATATAAGCCTTAGCGGCCTCGGGATATATCTGATCAGAATACGTAAGATCAGATTGCAACAATCTTTGCAAATAGAACTCACTAAATGTATGTTAATTAAAAGATGAGATGTGGGTCGCACAGCCAAAGGACACAAGGAAACTGATCTAACTGCAGGACTGGCTTGTGGGTAAGCCAAATGAGGTAACAAACTAAGCGTATCAAAAAAAGCCCTAAGAAAAAGTGTAAAAGGTGTCAGAAATTATTATTATTTATTTAGATCCCTATAGCATTATATACTGTATTAGACACGGGTGCAATACATCCTCCTGGATGACTATTCTTTTCCTAGTCAACCACGATTGAATAACATCTATAGGAAATACATGGAAAGCATTTAAAGGGCAAGGAAAATGGAATTATCACCCATGATGTGCTCTGTCAAGTAAGAAATAAGAGATTAACTAAGTGCAGCAACCCAGAACATGTATAGAGATGTTATAGTCACATTAAAGGGGTTTTTCGAAACTTCAATATTGCTATCCTATCTTTGAATGGGCTGAGCTAGGGTAAACATTAAAGGAGAAAAGAGTGGCTGATTGGCAGAGGTACCAGGGAGTCAGACCACCTCGATCAAATATTGATATTAAAGTAATAGGGGTGTCTTCAATGGCAGAATAGACCGTCAGATTATCGGAGGATCCTCTGATGGGCCACAATAAAAGGCCCTAATGGTGCAGTAGTGGATAACCCCATTTGTAGATGACTCTGGAGTCAATCACTTTCCACTAGGGTCTTTAAGGTTGATTCCCAATAGATAAACACATGTTCCGTATAGATGGAAAATGAGACCTCAGAACCACCTCTAGTGGGCTTGTAAGGGTGTGGGGGAGATCCCCAACCTTTAAAAGGGAACTTTGCTGTATTTTTGGCCTGTAAAGTGTGATTTATTTATTTATGTACTGTGCCTTTAACACATGCTGTTGCTGTCTTTTTCACCACCCTGGTGGCGTTCTACAGTAGGAGGGGCCTGTTCGGCTTACTGCACTTATGTGGCCAGTCCAGGCTGTTTATTTGTGCTGTTGTTGTGGTAATTCTAACGTCCACAGCCGCGGACTGCGTGCTTACCTGTCCCCTGATGGACGCGACCATGCACAAGTGAGTGCCGGGCGGCATCTCCCTCCTGAGGAACACTCACTTCCACATCGCTGCACTAGCTCCCGTAGGATGTGTGGGTGCGCCCGGCCATAAAGGGCCAGTGCACTCACATGAAGAAAATTTGTAATAAGCCCATGATCACCCTGGACTATAAAAAGGGATCTGCCCTTTCATTCATTGCCTGAGCGTTGTTGTGTTTACCCATGTTAGTCTTAGCAAATGGTTCCTTAGTGTTATCCAGTTCCTGTACCCTGCTACCTGTATCCTGTATCCCAAGCTATATTTGTTCCTGTGCCTTAACCTGTTGGAGTCGTGTTGTGCCATCGGTCATGCCTGCTGATATACACCATGTCTGGTGTCTACTAGTTCATCTGTGCCGAGCCTCCATTACTGTCTGGACTATTACAGGTACTATTGTACTAGGACTGCTGTTTTGCCAGCTGCTACTCCACCACTGCGGTGCTGCCTAGTGGGTCCACATATCCACGGATCGTGACAGTAATGCATGTAACGTTATAGGTTGATTTGTACAGGTATGATGATGGTTGGCCCGCTGTCAGGAACCCTTATAGGACCAGCGCCGAACGACCCCGGCTGTAATACAAGGGTTGTGTGAGTAGTGGTGGGTACGAACAGGAGCTTTCCCACGGGGGAAGGTCAAAAACCATGGCAGAACATGATGTTTTTTTATGCATCTCCCTTTCAAAAAATATTAAAAAAGCTCATCAATTATATGTACCCAAAAATAATACCACTGAAGACTCAGCTCATTCTGCAAAAACAAAAGCCCTAACACGGCTACATCGAAATTCAAAAAGTTATGAATCCTTAGAAAGTAGCAACATAAAAATTATGTTTTTATTGTGCAATAGTACTAAAACGTAAAAAAAAAATATGTATATTTGGTATCGTCACATTTGTGCTGACCCCTAGAATAAAGTTGACATGTTATTTTTTACCACACGGTAAACAGCGGGGGATATAAAAGAACTCTAAAAACAATTGTGGAATTGCTGGGATTTTTTTTTTTTGCATTCTCTCCCAATTTTTTTTTTTAAAAGCTAATCAATAAATTATATGTACCCCAACATGGTGCCATTGAAAAATACAACTCGTCCTTCAAAAAACAAGCCCTCATACAGCAATATCACAAGTCTTTAAAGAGTAACAAAACATTTAAAATATCATGTCGACATATCAGAAGTTTTGATCGTTGGGTGTTCGGGTGCTGAGACCCCCACCTTAAATGAAACAAAGGGGCAACAGCACTCAAGCTGAGCTCTCCGTGCCTTCAGTTGTGATTGCTGCAACTTATTAGAAGATGGCTCTCATAGACATTCTAAGTGAGATGTCTTCAGCCATACAAGAATTGCCGATCACAGCTGAAGCTTTTGCACCTTCGTTTCAGCGACAGTGGAGGTCTCACCATCCGGACCCCCACCGATCAAAATTTATGATATGTCAATATGACATACAAAAAGTTTTCTAAAAGTACAGTTACACTTAAAGGACCTTTGCACAGGGCGCATCTCTCCAGCAGGTGGAAGGGGGCGCTGTGCCGGCTCCCTCCCCCTGTTTGTGTTTCAGAAGTGCCTGGTCCAGGCGACTCAGCAGCTGCCTTTCCGCCCGGGTGCTTCTTCTCTCAGTGGTGCTGTAGCAGCCAAACGTGTGTGTGTGTGTGGGGGGGGGGGGGGTGCTACCTACAAGGAGGCTGTGTGCCACTACCTACAAGGGGGCTGTGTGCCACTACCTACAAGGAGGCTGTGTGTCACTACTTACAAGGGGGCTGTGTGCCACTACCTACAAGGGGCTTTGTGGCACTACCTACAAGGGGGCTGTGCGGCAGACATGGGACAGGGGCATTATACCGTGTGGAGGCCATTAAGCTGACACTATACTGTGTAGGGACACTACAGGGGTCAATATACTGTGTGTGGCATGATACTGTGTGGGCACAATTAGAGGACAAAATACTGTGTCCTTGAAGGGGTTATAATATATTATTGTTAGGGATCTGCCAGGTACTTCATCTAGGTATACTCCTGGGATTAATCAATCCACACCTGAGGCCAGACCTGTTCGACTGACACCATCTCCCACCAACCAGGGTGGCAGGCTCAGGAGTGGGAGAGCCTATCGCGGCCTGGTCTGTCGGAGTTAGCTCCGCCCCCTGTCCTTTATTACCTGCCCTGTTCTCTCCCTCAGTGCTTGTAATTCTTTTGGATTCCTGGCCCCACTGCTGCTTGCTCCAGCCTGCTTCTGCCGTGCTTCTGCCTTGCTGCAGTTCTGCTTGACCTGCTTTGCTTTGCCCCTGGCTTGCTTCTGTCTCCTTGCCCGCTCGGGTGTACTCACTTCGTCCTGGTCCTGACTGTCCGTTCGCCGCTCCGTTTCCTCGTGGCGTTCCGTGGCTACTGCCCCTTCCCTTGCATGTTCCCTGTTTGTTTTCCTGTGCACTTAGACAGCGTAGGGACCGCCGCCCAGTTGTACCTCGTCGCCTAGAGCGAGTCGTTGCAAGTAGGCAGGGACAGGGCGGTGGGTAGATTAGGGCTCACTTTCCATTCACCTCCTTCCGGCCATTACATAATTACAAGCCCTTACCTAGTCTACCATTTCTCCTACGCTGACGCTATCATGGACCCCCTTGAGACCCTGGCCCAGCAGATGCAGGGCCTCTCCCTACAGGTCCAGGCCCTGGCCCAAAGGGTCAATCAGGGTGACGCTGCTTTAGTAGTACCCCTCACCTCACCTCTAGAACCCGACCTCAAGTTACCTGACCGGTTCTCAGGGGACCGTAAGACGTTTCTCTCCTTCCGGGAGAGTTGCAGACTGTATTTCCGCCTAAAGCCCCACTCCTCAGGTTCCGAGAACCAGCGGGTGGGTATCATCATATCCCGACTCCAGGAAGGGCCCCAAGAGTGGGCCTTCTCCTTGGCTCCTGACGCCCCTGAACTTTCCTCTGTTGATCGTTTTTTCTCTGCCCTCGGACTCATTTACGACGAGACTGACAGGACTGCCTTAGCCGAGAGTCAGCTGGTGACCTTACGTCAGGGTAGGAGACCGGTTGAGGAATACTGTTCTGATTTTAGGAAGTGGTGCGTAGCTTCTCAGTGGAACGATCCGGCCCTAAGGTGCCAGTTTAGGTTAGGATTATCTGACGCCCTGAAGGATCTGCTGGTTAGCTACCCCTCGTCTGACTCCCTTGACCAGGTTATGGCCCTAGCAGTACGACTTGACCGACGTCTCAGGGAACGTCAGCTAGAACGCTTCAGTGTGCTCCCCTCTGACTTTTCTGCAATCCCCCCCGAGGTCCCGTCTCCTCGCCCCTCCACGGAGGACTCGGAGGTACCTATGCAACTCAGGGCCTCCATGTCCCCTCGACAACGTAGGGAGTTTCGCAGAATGAATGGTCTCTGCTTCTACTGTGGGGACGACAAGCATCTACTGAACACCTGTCCCAGGCGCAAGAATAAGAAGCCGGAAAACTTCCGCGCCTAAGTGATCATCGGGGAGGTCACTTGGGCGCACAGGTATTTCCCGTTAATGTGAAACGCAATAAAATTTTGCTTCCCTTTCAGGTCTCGTTTGCTGGCCGGGCTGCCACGGGCAGTGCTTTCGTGGATTCAGGGTCATCTGCTAATATCATGTCTGCGGAATTTGCTATGTCTCTAAAGATGCCTTGTATTGATTTACCTTATCCTATCCCTGTAGTAGGAATCGACTCAACTCCACTTGCTAATGGTTATTTTACTCAGCATACTCCTGTTTTTGAACTCCTTGTTGGCTCCATGCATTTGGAGCAGTGCTCTGTACTGGTGATGCAGGGATTATCGTCTGATCTGGTTTTAGGCCTTCCCTGGTTGCAGTTGCATAATCCCACGTTTGATTGGAATACTGGGGATCTCACCAAATGGGGTAATGAATGTCTTATGTCATGTCTTTCTGTTAACTCTATTTCTCCCCGGGAGGAGGTAAACACGCTTCCTGAGTTTGTTCAGGACTTCGCCGATGTGTTTTCTAAGGAGGCCTCCGAGGTGTTGCCCCCCCATAGAGATTACGATTGCGCTATCGATTTGGTGCCTGGTGCCAAGCTTCCTAAGGGGAGGATATTTAATCTTTCATGTCCTGAACGTAAAGCTATGAGGGAATATATCCAAGAATGCCTGGCCAAGGGTTTCATTCGCCCCTCGACTTCTCCTGTAGGTGCTGGCTTCTTCTTCGTGGGGAAGAAGGATGGTGGTCTTAGGCCGTGCATTGATTATCGTAACCTGAATAAGGTCACCGTAAGGAACCAGTACCCACTTCCTTTGATTCCGGATCTTTTTAATCAGGTTCAGGGAGCCCAATGGTTTTCTAAGTTCGATCTACGGGGGGCATATAACCTTATCCGCATCAAAGAGGGGGATGAGTGGAAAACTGCGTTCAACACACCCGAGGGTCATTTCGAATACCTGGTCATGCCCTTTGGGTTGTGTAATGCCCCTGCTGTCTTCCAGAATTTTATTAATGAAATCCTGAGAGAGTACCTGGGTAATTTTCTTGTTGTGTACCTTGATGACATACTGGTGTTTTCCAAGGACTGGTCCTCCCACGTGGAGCATGTCAGGAAGGTGCTCCAGGTCCTTCGGGAGAATAATCTGTTTGCTAAGACTGAAAAATGTGTCTTTGGGGTACAGGAGATACCATTTTTAGGGCAAATCCTCACTCCTCATGAATTCCGCATGGACCCTGCCAAGGTTCAGGCTGTGGCGGAATGGGTCCAACCTGCCTCCCTTAAGGCGTTACAGTGTTTTTTAGGGTTCGCCAACTATTACAGGAGATTTATTGCCAACTTCTCGGTCGTCGCTAAGCCTCTTACGGACCTTACCCGCAAGGGTGCTGATGTCCTCCATTGGCCCCCTGAGGCCGTCCAGGCCTTTGAGACCCTCAAGAAGTGCTTTATCTCGGCCCCCGTGCTGATTCAGCCCAACCAAGAGGAGCCATTTATTGTGGAGGTTGACGCTTCCGAGGTGGGAGTGGGGGCCGTCTTGTCCCAGGGTACCAGCTCCCTCACCCATCTCCGCCCCTGTGCTTACTTCTCTAGGAAGTTTTCGCCCACGGAGAGTAACTATGATATTGGCAACCGCGAACTTCTAGCCATTAAATGGGCTTTTGAGGAGTGGCGGCACTTCCTGGAGGGGGCCAGACACCAGGTAACGGTCCTTACGGATCACAAGAATCTGGTTTTCCTAGAATCGGCCCGGAGGCTTAATCCTAGACAAGCTCGGTGGGCACTATTCTTTACCAGATTTAATTTCTTGGTTACCTATAGGGCTGGGTCCAAGAATATTAAGGCTGATGCTCTGTCACGTAGTTTCATGGCCAATCCTCCTTCTGAGAAGGATCCTGCTTGTATTTTACCCCCTGGTATAATCGTCTCTGCCACGGATTCTGATTTAGCTTCTGATATCGCGGCTGATCAGGGTGCAGCTCCCGGGAACGTCCCTGGGGACAAACTGTTTGTTCCCCTGCAATACCGGCTGAGGGTACTCAGGGAAAACCATGACTCCGCTCTATCTGGTCATCCTGGCATCTTGGGCACCAAACACCTCATTACCAGAAACTATTGGTGGCCTGGGTTGCGTAAAGACGTTAGGGCTTACGTCGCCGCTTGTGAGGTTTGCGCTAGGTCCAAAACCCCTAGGTCCCGACCTGCGGGCCTACTACGTTCCTTGCCCATTCCCCAGAGACCTTGGACCCATATCTCCATGGATTTTATCACCGATTTGCCTCCATCTCAGGGCAAGTCGGTGGTGTGGGTGGTAGTCGACCGCTTCAGCAAGATGTGCCACTTTGTGCCCCTTAAGAAGCTACCTAACGCCAAGACGTTAGCTTCTTTGTTTGTGAAACACATCCTGCGTCTCCATGGGGCCCCAGTCAATATCGTTTCTGACAGAGGGGTACAATTTGTTTCCTTATTTTGGAGAGCTTTTTGTTAATAGTTGGAGATTGATCTGTCCTTCTCCACCGCCTTCCATCCCGAAACTAATGGCCAAACGGAAAGGACCAACCAATCCCTGGAACAATATTTAAGGTGTTTCATCTCCGACTGTCAATTCGATTGGGTCTCATTCCTTCCCCTTGCTGAATTTTCCTTGAATAACCGGGTCAGTAACTCGTCAGGGGTCTCCCCGTTTTTCTGTAATTTCGGGTTTAACCCAAGATTCTCCTCCGTCTCCCCTGGTTGTTCCAATAATCCTGAGGTAGAGGATGTTCATCGGGAACTGTGCACCGTCTGGGCTCAGGTTCAGAAGAACCTAGAGGCGTCCCAGAGCGCACAAAAGATTCAGGCAGATAGTAGACGTTCTGCTAACCCCCGGTTTGTCGTCGGGGATCTGGTCTGGTTGTCGTCCAGGAACTTGCGCCTTAAGGTCCCGTCCAGGAAGTTTGCTCCCCGATTTATTGGACCTTATAAGATCATTGAAGTCCTCAACCCTGTATCCTTCCGTCTGGAGCTCCCCCCATCATTTCGCATACATGACGTCTTCCATGCCTCCCTCCTTAAACGCTGCTCCCCGTCCTGGTCCCCCTCGAGGATACCTCCTGTTCCCGTTCTCACCCCTGAGGGGGTGGAATTCGAGGTGGCCAAGATTATGGACAGTAGGATGGTCCAGGGCTCCCTCCAGTACCTGGTCCATTGGAGAGGATACGGGCCGGAGGAGAGGACTTGGGTACCTGCCCGTGATGTTCACGCTGGGGTATTGATCAGGAGGTTCCACCTTCTCTTCCCCACTAAACCGGGTCCCCTTAGTAAGGGTCCGGTGGCCCCTCATAAAAGGGGGAGTACTGTTAGGGATCTGCCAGGTACTTCATCTAGGTATACTCCTGGGATTAATCAATCCACACCTGAGGCCAGACCTGTTCGACTGACACCATCTCCCACCAACCAGGGTGGCAGGCTCAGGAGTGGGAGAGCCTATCGCGGCCTGGTCTGTCGGAGTTAGCTCCGCCCCCTGTCCTTTATTACCTGCCCTGTTCTCTCCCTCAGTGCTTGTAATTCTTTTGGATTCCTGGCCCCACTGCTGCTTGCTCCAGCCTGCTTCTGCCGTGCTTCTGCCTTGCTGCAGTTCTGCTTGACCTGCTTTGCTTTGCCCCTGGCTTGCTTCTGTCTCCTTGCCCGCTCGGGTGTACTCACTTCGTCCTGGTCCTGACTGTCCGTTCGCCGCTCCGTTTCCTCGTGGCGTTCCGTGGCTACTGCCCCTTCCCTTGCATGTTCCCTGTTTGTTTTCCTGTGCACTTAGACAGCGTAGGGACCGCCGCCCAGTTGTACCTCGTCGCCTAGAGCGAGTCGTTGCAAGTAGGCAGGGACAGGGCGGTGGGTAGATTAGGGCTCACTTTCCATTCACCTCCTTCCGGCCATTACAATTATGTTATTAAATATTATTATTATACTGTATGGGGGGCACTAAAGGGGCATTATACTTTGTGGGGGCATTATATAGGGCATTATACTGTGGGGTGCATTTTACTTTTTTATTGGGCATTTTTTATGATGGGGTGGGGCACCGAAAGATAATTTCGCACAGGGCGCCATCTATCTTAAGGCCGGCCCTGGTCTTACCATATCCACTGTTCACTTGCAGGCATAGAGGGAAGGTTTTCAGAGGTTTTGTTGAACCTCGGTAGAGGAAGCACTTCCAGACCGAAGGATCCTCTAATGGGTCCAGCTTCAGACTATAATGGGATCCTGCCACAAAAGGGGCCATGAGATCTAGAGGAGGACAACCCAATCTGAAGCTTTGGACCTGACATCTTACCGCTGTTGTTTTTTACTGTTTGGGTTTTTTAAGAAATCCCCTATTATTATTTATTCCAGATATATCCCCAGAAGTTACAATGTAGACATGAACTTGTATTGTTGTGTGGATGGATTATGGGTCCTCCAGTCTAGCACTGGATCCCAGTTACAAGAACCAACTGGAGGCACATGAGGCTAGAGGTGTCCGGAATCATTACCATGTATATTGTTTGAAAAATATTATCCTAATATATATATATATATATATATATATATATATATATATATATATATATATATATATTCAGTATATTACACAAAGATATTGGATTCATGGAGCACAAAGAGCCTGCATAACACGCCTCTGGAAGACACCGCCCCCTGGAATGCAAAGAGGAGTGTGCAGAAGAATGTACAGGAAAACTTACAGCTGAGGAGCCAATGGGATTTAAGCAAGTCCCACATCTATAGGGAGGGGCATGTGTCTTCTCTGTGTGTTTCTTTGTTCTGAATAAAGTTCAGTTCTCTTTGTCTGATCAAGGGAAGTTATGTACCAAACATTTTTGGCCGGTTTATTTCTTTCCAGGCATGCCTTCAGCTTTCAATTTACAGAGGTGGTTATTCAGTGTGAAATACGGACCTGACATTTGGTGCCCGAACGTGGGGCCTCACTCGAGGAAATATCAAAATCAGGACAATCGACAATCACAGGGTGAAACAGATAACTCAAAGTTGCCCACTGAAGGAATTTGATCACCTCCGCAATAACACGGTAAGCGAATTGATTTTATAAATCTTCGTCTTATCTGTGTTAGTGGACAGTCTTGTGGCGATCTGTAGAACCCTTTTGTTGATTTCCTGGATTATCTCAGGCGACAGAGGTGATATTTTCCGCTGTGAGGTTGAAAACCTGTGAGACCTTAGTCGCGCCCGACTAACCATCCTCTGGGTAATTAGAGTCTAAATAAAAGATTATATAACCGACCGGAGAGCTGCAGACTGTGAAATTTTAATATTTCCAGCGAGGCCAGAGAGTCTAATTAAAGATTTTTATATCCTAGCGAGATGTAATAAATTACATTGCAGACTAGAGATGATACTATTTCGGCGAGACTTAGCGTTGGAGACTGTGAAATTATAATATTTCCTGCCAGACGAAGAGTTGCAGATCGAAAATTGTTATATAAATTACGTGTATAATATAGACTGTTAGAATGGATGGTTTACGGTCCATATTCAAATCATCAGGATCACCCGATCCTATTCATGATTTGGTGAAGTGAATGGAAGTTAGGAATAAGAAAGGTATTGTATGTTATATGTATTAGAAAACACAGGACCAGCCGACGCCCGGTAATGGTGTCCGTACCTCATGTTGAGTGTGTCCTCATTGTGGGTGGGAAACCACCCCCCCCCCTTCACAGCTGAGCAATGTGTTTCCAATGGGAGAGGCTGCCCCCCCTGCCCCTGATGTGGCCACGCCCGGCCCAACCAAATCAGTATGAAATAATCGCCTTGTTAATTTTGTCATTTGTAGTGTTTTTTTTTCTATTTACAGAAGTTCCAGTCTAGTTCACTGATGAAACAACACGTCATCATAATATAGAGATGGTGGCCGACAGATTGTACTGTTACAAATTATGTGGTTGATGTTTTGAACGTAGATAATTCCTATACAATGGTGTGATGAATGATTGCAGATACGTATGTTGTTTTGCCGGCATTGAAAGTGTTAAGATTGTGAGACTAGACGCTGTTAGAAGCTGTGAGTGTGTGACCCCCCTCCCTCCCCCCTGTAGTATACTGTGCTGTGTTTGGGAGGAGGAGGGGGGCTGACTGGGTGCAGTCTGCAGGGCTGATGGGACAAAGGGATGTCAATATGCACTGCTAGATATATATCAGTAATGTCTACAAACCTAAATAAATTTCTTCTCTTTGCGCATGCGCTGTTGTTTATAAAAGTTCCGATATTTATGTGTTATGATGTGATCAGATTTCATGTGTTTTGATGTTAATTAAGATGTATTAAACTACAGATTCTGTGAGACACGGGGTTTTGAAAATGTATGTGCCCCCATCGTTCCCTATTTTTATATACAGTTTATTGGTTTGCAGTAATTAATGTTATCAGATATAATATTTTCTGTTTTATTGAATAACTAACTACAATTGTTTTGTTTTTTATTTCACACTTGAGTCATGTCATTGTAAAGATCAAATGTATTTTCGTCAGGAAAAAAGTCATTTTTGTTTCAGGCTGTTGTACATTACAGGGGTTAAACTAGTGTTATGTTGAGATGTAGTTTTGAACTCTGCTACATTACTTTCGCAGAGTCCACAAAGGGGGGAAGGGTGAAGGAACTGATCAGGTACAATTTTGGTTTGTTTTGAATTAATTAATTTGGTTTCAGGAGATCTACAAAATGTGTAAGAGACCCCAATGAGTAATCCAGATTAAATGTGTATGAGAGTAACCTAAATTTTGAGGTTTTTCTGTGTAGATGGTTCCAGATCTTTCCAGAACAGTAAATATGGCACTGGGTATGCTGTGCTGTAGTCTCCACCCAATATGTGGTATTGTGTAAGAGACCATCCCCCTCCAGCAAATTTACACAGGAGGTGACGTCACTCACAGATGAGTCTTTACAGATTTAGAAGGGGGAGAAGGAAACAAACAAAAATTGTCTGGACATTGTTAATTTGATGTAAAGTTTTTAGGAATTTTTTTATTTTGTTTTTGTATTAATCAAGTATTTGCAGAATCTGATAAAAGTGAAGATTCTCAAAGTGTTCTGGATTATAAGATGAGTGTGGAGAAGTGTATAACATTTGGTTTTATTTTTAGAGGATGAAGACGCCACCCCTTTGAGATGTTCTATCTATATGTGACATGGGTTTCTAATGTAAATTTGTAATAAAGAGATT